>NC_061815.1:23397941-23706854 GCF_021462225.1 Girardinichthys multiradiatus | reverse complement strand
AACATTCCTTATCTTCCGTCATTTTGCATTTTCACCTTGAGTCGGCCACTTTAAGAACTGGATGCACAGAGACCGCGAGAGCAAGATGGTTTATAAATATTCAGGCATGGGAAGTTACATTCATAAAGGCATTGCAAAAGAGCATATTGATGTAATAAATTATGCAAACATGTAAAATTACAGGCAAGTGGTTCTAAAAGCAGAACTTATTATTTTACATGAGGAAATACAACTTTTAAATGTGTAAATTCAAGAGAGTTAGTTTAATCAGTGCCATGAGAGGGGGGTATAATGAACTGCAGCTAAACAAATATTTACCCTCGCCATCAAAAATGAGGCGTCAGTCACTTTATCTACGCTTTGCATCAAAGTGAAAACTTGATTTACGAGAACATCTGATTTGCTGCCTTTCAAGCTGCAATAATTTGTCTGTCGCACTTAATTTTCCAAGCAGCGATTGTTTTCAATTGACCAGAGACATCAAAAGTGTCACGTGGTGCGTCAAAACCACAGGGTTGTAGTTCAACTTCTCAGCCTTGGGTTGATTTAGGAGCATCACTGCAAACATTTATTTCTGCTGTTTCTGGAGCTTTTAACTTAGCAAGTGATCTTTGAAAAGGCTCCTAATTTTCACTTCTTGTTTCTCTTGTCATGTACTTACATTATATTGTTGTAAAGATTTTTTTTGTCTTTCATTGGAAAAATCTCACAGCACAATGCACTTTAGATCTTCAATTAATAGCAGGCACCTCAAATTATTTTAGGGTTGGCCAAAGTAGTGTGGTAATGCATGCAGGAGGTACAAGGGAGTATGTGGTAGTGCTGAGCAGATGCAGACCTAAATGTGGAAACTATTATGATGTTTTCTTTAATTAGCCCAAGTGGCAGGTGACAAGGTGAACAGCTTTTTAATGGAGGAGCAGACAAATTGTAACACCAGCAGGTGGCTGACAGCACTGTGAGGTCAAACGTTTCCTCTCCTGACTGCATTAAACCTGATTAATCATTCCTCTGGATTCATGCACAAAGTCTGAGATCTTAGAGTATTATCAGGTTGGGTTTTAAAGAGAAAAATAATATTTAGTGAATTTATTCAACAGATGAAGTATGCTAGGCTGTAATTAAATCTGATACGATTTCCACCATGGGTGTAGATCATCAGAAATGAGTTCTCAGTATATTACTTGGCATCCAAAACATAGTTCCTCCATCAGGAATGTCAGAACCAGCTGCAGAATGGGACTCTTGTGAGCACACCTGGATTTATTTGGGCAGATAGCATCTTTTGGAAATGAAAACGGGACCCGAAAATGAGAGGTAACATTGGGTCAGAGGTTGTTTATCTTTATATCTTTTGCAGAGTTGGGAAGAAATTAACAATGAGGGCACCGCTCTCTTCTATAGCGATGGGAGCATTGTTGGAGGTGTTACCAGATCGATCCAGATGGTCTCATTGTGCAGATTGTGTTTCTGCGTGGGGTAAAAGCTCCTGGATGGGATTGTCACTCTCCCAACACTATTTTAATGAGAACTGGGGTCATAAAACTGGGCATGAGACCTTGGAACAATCCCACAGTATCAATAATGCATAGTAATCTATGTATTCTGTGGGTTATGGCAGCTCAGCAAAGCCGTGGTAGAGGCGGTGCAAGATGGCTCTCAACAACTTAACACCTGTGACAAGTTCATTTATCACATAACAGATGTGAAATTAGCATCGTTATTTGCAGCTGTTCATTATTTAATTCTTCAAAGTGAAAAGAACATGTAAAAAGGCTTTCTTGACTGCAGCTTCTTGGGCCAGTTTCACATAGAGCAATAAACCTGGGAAAAATGTAGAGTTTTCCAAAACAAACCTGTTGTAAATATGCCATAAACCCAACAAAAAGGCTCACATTTTGGATCAGAGCCATCATTTTGACATTTTGAATGCATTTTATCAAACTTCTACAAGGGACAATGTAACTTTTTCAATATTCTCTTAAGACTAAGGAGATTAGAAGTTACCAGAAGCATGAGATTGACATCTAAAGTATCATTCTTGAAAAGACAGATGACAGAATCTTTCTCATGCATGTTTTCACTGGGCTTTCTTCTTCAGATATACATGTTTACTAACCAGAATGAACATTGTAGACATATAATTGTTCCAAGAAGAAAACTGACATCATCTGATATCCAAACAAAAATTACAGATATCTTATATTTATATTAAGGCTGTAAATAGAAAATTAAGATGTTGATAATTGTAATAATTACTATAAATTTAATTACAGTTATCTACAAAAATAGTTTAGATATCTTTCAAGAACTTAATGGAAGCCTTTTGTAAATAAAATAGAGGAAATGCAACTAACAACAGCGTTGTAGATGTCTGAAATGTTTCTCCTGGAATAAAACCTTTATTACAGATCTACAGATCTAGTGGTAAGATTGTATTTTGAGTTAGAGGAATTATAGTATTGATATCTAAATACAGTAATTAAAGATAGGAGAGTGGTGTGACATGTGTTATTGTTTTGCTATTCAACCCTACTGATTGAACTATGGGTGTTTTTACACAAATTGGGTCTGCTTTCTCTTTAGCTTCCACCGTACTGCGTATATTTCCATCTGTCCTTAATTTTCTATTTCTCTCTGAGTCTTATTTATGTGTCTTGTTTACCATTTGTCATCATAACCGTCATTTTTATAAATTCAGAAGTGTGTATATTTTGCATAGGTTCTGCAGTGTGGATTGGTTTGTGGCTGCCGCATCCAGAGAGCCTCAGTGTGTTCCCAGACTGTATACAATAACCCAGAGTTCAGCCGGGAGCGAGGTGGGAGGAGGGTCAAATAAAAGCTTGTCAGAATGAGGGGTCAAAGTTGAACCAAAAATACTACATCCCTGCTTTCACTTTGGAAGGTAATAATAATAATAATAATGTTGTGCATGAAATGCAACACGTTTGCTTGTATTTGAAGCACTCATTGTATTTCTACATAAAGCCCAGCCAAATATTATTGGATAGAGGGGAAATGCATATGACACTTGTTGTGCAAGTGTTCATGTTGGTGCTGCTGAGATATAAGCCACCTCCCTTTGGCTGTGCAATCTAAGCTGCCAGTTTTAGAAGCAGGTACAGCCTCGTGATCTCACCAGATCGACTTTTGTGAATAAAATGATAAACTGATCTGCAACTGGGGAGTTCAAGGTTGCATGTTTAGCTCAAAGAAGCTTTTGACAAAGAACGTTTTGTTCTCATTTCTGTACCAAATGGTAAAACATCCAAAACATTAAGAAATCGTTGATACTTGAAAACTCAAGTGCTCCATCAGAACCCATTTCTGTTGTTGACTGCACATCAGTCTGAACACATCATCCCAAGCTCGAAAAAAGGTAGTGGGAGCATCATGCTGTGGGAACAAGGAAGCTGGTTGGACATGATGGAAAGATAGCTAAAGCTTAAGTTAGAGAGCTAAGTTAATCCAAGGGGGAAAACTATTAGAGGCTGCAAAAGACTCAAGACTGGACTGGGGCTTTACCCACTTTTACCGTGCACTAAAACGAACGGTGATTGCTGCGCCTTTAAGTGTGGGAGGAAAACATGTGGAATATTGAAGATTGGTGAATAACAAAATGTTGAAATCTTGATTTTCTGGTTAAAATAAAATGCACAAGTGTGCAAGAAGAAAACCTAAAATGGGAGAGTTTAACCAAGACATGCAGCTGCTACGCTCTCATGTCTGCAACCATATGTAACACATCTTTGGCTTAACATTGAACCACAGTAGCTGCAGTTAAACTATCAACATCAGCATGTGTGAAACAGCGTGTCTGAAGTTTCTCTCCAGTGATTAGAAGACAGCCATTTACCAGCAATTTGACTATCTGAAGATAACTACTATAACACTGCGCCAGAATTACTGTCACACTACATTTACTGTTATTTGGTCTGGGTAACTTTGTGTAAGTCTACATCTAAATTGTTCATATTATTAACCAACTTGTCTGGAGCCCTCTGATGCCATTACTCTGTGCTCACTTCAGCTGAATTAGTGCAAATGACTGCACGCTGTTGGACACGTGCTCCTTCCTTGCCACCATTAAAGTGAAGCACTTGTGAAAGTGCTGCTGCTGTCGCCTGCTTCTGCTCATTGTGTAACAGGCCAGATGGAGGCACAGATGGGGGCAGCAGCTTCTACTGAAACACAGAACAATGCACATGTTGAAACTTTTTATCAGCATCCCATCTGTTTTATACATTCTTGGCAAACATTTGTGTGCATCTGCATTTTTGTGGTCTGCCTGTTGACTCACCTTGCACATGTGCTGTAGCTTTCATGTGTGAGCGAGCTATCGAGCGTGTTTCTGTGTGTTCCTGCATCCCTGCTGACCATTCAAGAGATTGTGTTCTCTGCAGGGACTTCTTATCTGCATGCTTGCTGTTTCACTCAAGGAAAATAATAAAATGAGTCCTGAGTGCATCTTGAGAGCCAGGAGAGTATATCACAGATGTCCTGTCAGCTCGGATTACATTTGAAATATCTTCCTCGAACATGTGGACAACCTATCAAGTTTACCATCTTTTCCCTTTCTTTCACTCCTAGGTTGTATCCAAATTTTGCTCCCCCTGCTTGCTTTCCCTACCTTTTGTACACATCTGGTCTTTTAGATAATCAACACACAATGCACATGTGTAATAGCTCGCTGCACGTTCAATGTAATCTGAACATGTTGGTGCATCAGATGTGTGTAAATGTGATCTAATGATTATGCATGTTTGTGCAGGCTCCAGTTTGTATATTTCTGGTCCACAACTCTGTCACTGTATTAAATTTCATTGACAGGCATCAATCAGCCGACATCTGCAAGTGATTCCAGCATACAACCAGATGCATGCACGCATTTTAATTACACTGTCACTTTTCTTCCTTGCCGTTAATACGCCTTAATGCACTCTTGGAACAAAGCTCGGCTCTTTTCTAGCTTTGTTTATTTATTCGGATTGTTGTCTCACTTCCATGTGGTTCTGATTGTGTGATTTGGAACAAAGACACGGCTGAGTTGAGAGAGTTGAGAGCGGCGGGAGGGGATCGTAGCAGAGACTAATGTGTGCAACACGATTCCAGCGAATGGAATTGGATATAAATGCGGGATGTACAGCTGGAATCTACATTTTCCCAACTCACTTCACTGTTTTTCTTTCACATCTTGCAATAATAAGCAAATATGGTATTACTGCAACCTTATTTCAGTCACCAGCCCCATATGATTCTTTTTACATCCTAAATAAAAGCTGATTACACCACAGAAGTATGTGTATGCAGTTATAAGTGTCTAAAGTGTATCTGAGGTGGGACCTTATCTAAAACTGCTAGGCATGGGGCATTTTTCTACAGCTGAGTGACACAGACCCACCCAACCCCCCACCTGTTGCTGCACGCTGCTGGTTAGCTGGCTGAAAGAAGGCTACAACTCTTTTCCCTCGTTGCAAGATTGAAACATTTTGTCTGTTTGGAAATGTTTTCAAGCCAAACAAGTTGTTTAAAACACTCCTCTGTTTTTTTAATTTAGATAAATTGGCTGAAGGTTTGATTTAATCATCCATGAAGGCATTAAAAGCTGTCTCTGACTGGAGAAGTCTACATCTAATCAAATATGCAAGTATGATATAAGACTGTAAAGTGAAGTCAATTAGGTCAGAGATGGAAATTCTGGCATGCGGGTGCATTTTTTAATTTGTTCTGTATGATTTAGAGCTGATTTTTAAAGCTTTCCATACTCTCTATGGGATCAACACCTGCCGTCTTAAGGCAAAGGGATTGGCTGCAGGATCTGCACTGTACTTAGAAAGGAAACCCCATGTACGTGTTTAATTTACAAATTACATTCTGGTGCTGCTTTTTGATGTTTCACTGCTTTAATTGCCATATCTTTTATAAAAGGACCTCTTAGCAATGAAATGTTGGCATTTATAGCGATATAATTCATATCAATATTAATCTGTGAGTCTCTTTATCTTTGCTTGTCAAATCAGAAAGATTTAGCATTGTTTGTCATAAAAGTATTTTGTAGATTTGTTTTATAATTCTACAAACCTTTTACACCGAGCTTTCCAGTTTAATATCTTCATATCGCCATTTCCTCCTGAATCACAGACAGACAATAGGAAATGAAACACAAGAGTCCAGATACATATCTTTCCTGTCTAGGATTTTTATTGCTTGCAGTTATTCCATGTTTTTTTGTATTTTGCTTCTAAGCAGCCAGTCTCTCTTTGTTCTTTGCAGCCAGTAACAAAGACACACAATTTGTATTGTTTTTTAGTTGAAATAATCAATGTCGGATGTTAACACAGTCTGACACACATCCAAAATAATGTGGCAAGAGCACGTTTGTTGCCAGCATAGTTTTAGCCAGGGGTTTTTCAGTAACAAATAAAAAACACTGCCTTTTGTCATGTTGAAAGCTTGCAAAACTACAATATAGCCTGTTCCACCTATTTTGTTGATCTAACTAATCAGAATTTTCCCTAACATCTAAGTGTATTTTATTCAAGATGGTGGCGCCGCCGCAGATGGTCGCCTCGGCGTGTTGGTGCGCATTGTTTTGTTTAGTTTTTTGCTTTAAAACGGTCTTCTGTGATGGTACCCGGAGCTCTCTCACCAGAGAAGAACTCATGAACATCAGGGCTGCTACACCAGAGGAGTTATTTCCAACATTTCTACCTACTGCTCTGGAATATTTGGACATTCTGGTCAAAGGTTCCGCTCACCTTTGTTCACGCGGTGAAACGCCGGAAGAGAGGGAAACGGGCTGGGGTGCTGGTACGACTTCACCAGCGTGGACTACGAACACCGTTACCTGGAATATTTCTCTCTAACGTGCGCTCACTTCCCAACAAAATGGAGGAACTACAACTGTTGTTGGGGAAAAACAGGAACTTTTATTCATCGGCAGTTTTGTGCTTCACGGAGACGTGGCTGTGTGGATTAATACCGGACTCTGCGCTGCAGCTGGCAGGATTCCAGCTCTACAGAGCGGACAGAGACACGGAACTCTCCGGCAAAGCGAAAGGTGGAGGAATCTGTTTTTACCTCAACAGTGGTTGGTGCAACGACGTGACAGTGATTCAGCAGCACTGTTCTCCAGACCTGGAATCCTTCATCATAAACTGTAAGCCTTTCTATTCCCCCCGTGAGTTCGCTTCGTTCATCCTGGTCGGTGTTTACATCCCGCCGCAAGCTAACGTGCAGGTCGCACAGCGCATGCTCGCCGACCAGATACTGAGTGTGGAGCGGACCAACCCGGACTCCTTAGTTATCGTCGTTGGCGACTTTAACAAAGGTAATCTGACCCACGAACTCCCCAAATACAGACAGTTTATAAAATGTCCGACCAGAGAGGACAACATTCTGGATCACTGTTACACCACCATCAGAGACGCTTATCACGCCATCCCACGTGCTGCACTGGGCCAATCCGACCACATCATGGTCCACCTGATTCCTGCATACAGGCAGAAACTTAAGCTCTGCAAACCTGTTGTGAGGACGACAAGGAAGTGGAGCAGTGAGGCTGTGGAGAATCTCCAGGCGTGTTTAGGCTGTACAGACTGGGATGTGTTCAGGACTACTACCAACAGTCTGGACGAGGACACAGAGGCTGTGACTTCCTACATCAGCTTCTGTGAGGACAGCTGTGTACCATCATACACCAGGGTGAGTTACAACAACGACAAACCCTGGTTCACAGCTAAACTCAGAAGGTTAAGACTGGATAAGGAAGAGGCCTTCAGGAGTGGGGACAAAGACATATACAGAGAGGCAAAGTACAAGTTTGGCAAGGCAGTGAAAGAGGCCAAACAACTGTACTCTGAGAAGCTCCAAAACCAGTTCTCAGCCAACGACTCTGCGTCTGTCTGGAAAGGGCTCAAGCAAATCACCAACTACAAGCCGAAAGCCCCCCACTCCATCAACAACCGACGCCTCGCCAACGACCTGAACGAGTTCTACTGCCGCTTTGAAAGACAAAGGGACAGTCCTGCAACCATCCCCCACGACGCCCCCCAACAGCTGCAGCCACAATCCACCACCCCCACCTCCCCAACCTCAAGAGGGGCCTTGGCACCTCCAACCCCCACCCTGAAGTTCCCCCCCACCAGCCCCCTACCCACGCCGAGGACGGCTCTTTCCATCCAGGAGAGGGACGTCAACAAACTCTTCAGGAGACAGAACCCCCGGAAAGCTGCTGGTCCGGATTCTGTCTCACCAGCCAGCCTGAAGCACTGCGCTGATCAGCTGTCTCCAGTCTTCACAGACATTTTTAACACCTCACTGGAGACATGTCATGTGCCAGCCTGCTTCAAGTCCTCCACCACCGTCCCTGTTCCCAAGAAGCCAAGGACCACAGGGCTTAATGACTTCAGACCCGTCGCCCTGACCTCTGTGGTGATTAAGTCCTTTGAGCGCCTTGTGCTCTCACACCTAAAAGACATCACCGACCCCCTCCTGGACCCCCTGCAGTTTGCCTACAGAGCCAACAGGTCTGTAGATGATGCAGTCAACCTAGCCCTTCACTTCATCCTCCGGCACCTGGACTCCACAGGAACCTACGCCAGGATCCTGTTTGTGGATTTCAGCTCTGCCTTCAACACCATCGTCCCAGCTCTGCTCCAGGAGAAGCTCTCCCAGCTTAGTGTGCCCGACTCCACCTGCAGGTGGATCACTGACTTCCTGTCTGACAGGAAGCAGCACGTGAGGCTGGGGAAGCACGTCTCTGACTCCCTGACCATCAGCACCGGTTCCCCCCAAGGCTGTGTTCTCTCTCCTCTGCTCTTCTCCCTGTACACCAACAGCTGCACCTCCAGTCACCAGTCTGTCAAGCTTCTGAAGTTTGCGGACGACACCACCCTGATCGGACTCATCTCTGATGGTGACGAGTCCGCGTACAGATGGGAGGTGGACCATCTGTTGGACTGGTGCAGCCAGAACAACCTTGAGCTCAACGCTCTAAAGACAGTGGAGATGGTTGTGGACTTCAGGCAGAACCCAGCCCCACCTGCCCCCATCACCCTCTGTGACTCCACAATTGACACTATGGAATCTTTCCGCTTCCTGGGAACCATCATCTCCCAGGATCTCAAGTGGGAGCCAAACATCAGCTCCCTCATCAAGAAAGCCCAGCAGAGGATGTTCTTCCTGCGGCAGCTGAAGAAATTCAACCTGCCAAAGACTATGATGGTGCACTTCTACACAGCCATCATTGAGTCCATCCTCACCTCCTCCATCACCATCTGGTACGCCGCTGCTACAGCCAAGGATAAGGGCAGGCTGCAGCGTGTCATTCGGTCTGCTGAGAAGGTGATTGGCTGCAGTCTACTGTCGCTCCAGGAACTGTACACCTCCAGGACCCTGAAGCGGGCCGGGAAGATTCTGGCTGAACCCTCCCACCCCGGTCACAGACTCTTTGAGACTCTCCCCTCTGGCAGGAGGCTGCGGTCTATCCGGACCAAAACCTCACGCCACAAGAACAGTTTTTTCCCATCTGCCACCAGTCTGGTTAACAAAGCCCGGAAACCACACTGACACTCTCCCTTTCCCCCACACCCCCCCTTTTTTTGCTGACAGGACACCTGTAACCTGCAACTCCATGCATTACATTAACGCTCAGCTTGGACTCCTGCTTTACTTGCACTGCCATACTTGCACAATGATCACCTGCACTGTTGTATTGCTCTTGCATCTTATACTGCTCTATATTTACTCTCATTCACTTAAAACTGTGCACATATATTTATATTATATTGTAGATATGTTTATACTGTTTAATTTGTACTGTATTGCACAGACTATGCCAAAACAAATTCCTTGTATGTCCAAAAACGTACTTGGCAATAAAGCTTTTCTGATTCTGATTCTGATTCTGATTCTGTACAAAAACCTTTGCTGTAACAGAACAATGAAAGTATGTCTGTATCGAAAGCTTTGGCTCCTTGTTTGTATCTGCATTGAACATTTCCTCCAAACAGCACAGAGAGCAGCTGAAAAAATGGTTAGGAAAAATTATGATGATCAAAGCAAAGTGCTGTTTATGAAGTAGGAAAACAACTTTTCTGTATGTTTTGTCCACACATGATTACCTGCAAGCAGAATTATCAACAAGTCCTATTAGAAGGAGAGACGAAGCTAGGTACCATTAGCCTACCACTCCAGCTAATTCTTGTACATGGTCACAAGTAAGACATATGTTTATTTAGTTTATTTAAGTATGCGGTTGTGTTAGCTGAAACCCTCGCACTACAGCTAAGAAGGCTGTACAGTTGGAACAAAACATCTGAAACTATCTGGAAAAAAGACAGACGTGACTCCAGAATCATACAGGAGTTTGACTTGATCACACTAATGTAGAAAATGTAATACTTAGAATGCTTTCAATAATATAATTAACTTTTTTTACTTCATTTTTGGCACAATAAATTTTATTAAATCCCTGACAGGTATATATATGGGTATAATTATGTCCTTTTAGGGCCTTTATACTGCAAAACATGTAATTCATTAAAGAAAACAGAAAAGAGAAATTTATGGGATTTTTGTTTTTTCTTAAATCACAGGGGCCTACTTGTTATCCAGTCAGAATCCCTGTACCTTATTAAAGACCCATTGCAAATTGTAGGGGCAATTTGCTCCAACGATGAAATGTATCAGTTACTATGTCTAAACAGGTAGTTACCAAAAGACCTTTGCAAACATAAAATTGACCTGAAGCTGCACAATTGATCTGGATCTTTTTCAAAGATTTTTCAGGAGAATACACTGACTCCCAAAGAGCTATTATCTTAAAATTTGACATGCAGTTAATGATAAATTGGAGGATGATGCATTCCTCACATAATGTACCAGCTTTTTGCTGGATTTAATGATATCCTGCTTTAAAAGAGCTTAAGTAAGTATGGGGGATTATTGATTGTGACCACTTTAAGTTAACTTGAAACATTTGCACAGCACTGTAGTATATTTTGGGGCATTCTTTTGAGGGAGCAGAGGGGTGCCTATCGGAGGTTAATGGGTCAGGAGGGTGTGGAAGTCCTGCGTGTACCTCAAGCAAACAAGCCAGATAAGATGTGATCTGAGGGGGCGCAGCTGGACACCTTCCTGATGTGACCCCTACTTCTCCCTCTCTGACGTTCCTTCAGACTTCACACTGCCCTCTGTCTCCCAGGTCTCCTCTCGTGCCCCTGTCTTAGCTACCAGCATGTCTTCCCTGCATAGTGTCAATCCCCAGCTCCCTCCCAGTGTCTCAACCTTTCACTCCATCCATTATCCCTATTTTCTAAACATTATCCTGATGTTTGGAGCTTCCTCAGATCGGTTTTCCACCCTCTTTGTGGCGTCTCTCCCCTCCCGTTCCTCACTTTGCTCCCTATTCTCCATCTTCTGTCTCCTCCTTGTTCCCCTCTCAGCAGGATTTCAGTAAAGTGGGGTCAGTATTCAGCTTGTAGCGCTACAGCTTTCCGTTGTCTCTCCAGTGCTCTCTGACTGCATTTATTAATACAGGCCTCCATAAACTGACCGATCACCTTTCATGTTTTCCCCCGGGTCATGTCCTAGATGGGACTATAGATCCAACATTTCAAAGGAGGCCCTCTCCTTTGGGACATGTAAGATTTTTCATTGAATTTACATGTGTGTGTCTGGGTGTTTAATGAGATTAGGGCTAAAGGAAAAACAGTGCAGAGCAGCTGTGTTTATTATCTTTTTCAATCTAATTTAAAACCACTGAAGGAAGCTGTAAGGTGTTGGGATGTACACTGATTTCTTCTTCTGCTGGAAAACAACTTTAATGCCACGTTTTGATCAAAATGTGAAAGAAAAGTTAGGGCAAAGGGGGGAGAAATTTTTCTTCCTATAATTGCTGCATAAATTTAGCTGAGTTTGTATAGTGGCACAAAGACAGCTGTTGTTGCAGGCACTCTTCTATTTCAACCATGTGCCGGTCCCTGCTGTCATTTTATCCAGACCCATTCCTGTAAATAGGCTGTGCTGCTGACAGGCTGTGGAGGCAGATCACACGCTGCACAACTGAGATCTTATCTTCTGTTAATAATACTAGCCAGACTTCAGGGATCTAATAACCCAAATTAACTAAACTCACCCTCGCGTTCAGTTTGAGATGTGTGCGGCCGCCCCCATCAGCGACAGCGGGGTCCAGTTATCATATGACTTCACCACTTCGTGATCTTTTAGAAACACTGGATCCCCCTAATCTCTCCTTCTGAAAGCTTCAAGCTCTAAAACAAATTTGGTGCGTTCAGCAGGATGTGCAACCTCCTGTTCTTTCACAGCCAGCCATCCCTCCATTTATCCATCCACACACACTTCTCTGGTCCCTCAGGAATTTGGGGGTGATCAGCAGCAGCACGCTACTAGAGATCAGGAAAGGAAGGGTCAGGGAAGCAGAACACAAAAAACTGTGACATGATTTGGAATATTGAACCGTTCCGCCAAATTAATGTGTGACAAATAGTCAAAATACTCCTAAATATTTTGACATTTTGTCTGGAAGACAAAATGCTAGAAACATAAAGCCAGAATAACAATTGACTGGTTTAGATCAAAGCATATCAGTAACATCGAGATTCACCAACTATGAATGAGTAGATTGTTAAGCCTCTGACTTCATTGAGAACCCATTACAGATATGACAAGCTGAAGTCGTTTGCACTGTTGCCTTGCGGCAAAAAGGCCCTGGGTTCAAATCCTTGTTTGGGGTCTTTCTGCCTGGAGTTGGCATGTTATAGCAGTACATGGATAGGTCTTTCTGCATATTCTGACCACGTCCAATAGTTCAAAAATGTAGGTCTCTCAAAAAATTGCCCTTAGGAGTTAGTGTGTGTATGCATGGTTGTTTGACTCGTGTGTCTCTATGTTGCCCTATGACTGGTGACCTGTCCAGGGTATACCTAGCCTCTCACCCACTGGCCACTGGAGTACCAGCTCCCACCCTGCAAAAATAAGTGTTTATGGACAATAAATGTATACAGAAATAACAAACAACAAGGCAGAGTAATCTTCACTCAGGAAACATTTGAAACCAATGATGTGCTTTTTCTTTGGTCAAATTTGCCAACTTTGCCATGATACATTCATATGCTACAAGATAAATCGTGCTGGATCTGGCTACAGTTATGTGAAGTGTTTCCAAACACCAGCTGAGCAATCGTATCAGGTATTATTAATTATCAGGTATTGCTGGTCTATGCAAGCTTTAGGAACGAAGGAGAAAGGAGGTAAAGAACCAGGGGAGGTGTACAGAGGTTGGTAGTCAGTGTTTCGGGTTCCCTGATAGGTCAGATCTGCCTTCTGCAGGGGGTCACCCGGCCCTTTTTACAGAAAACAGATCAGATGACATGGCTGTAATGCATCTGTCAGTCTTTCCGTTTGTTGGACCAGTTACAGGACTGCCAATTGTCAGTTATCATTATTTTAGTATCCTACATGTGTGAACAAATACACACACACACACACACCTACGAACCAGGCACCTCAGTGCTTAAAGCACAGATACGGCTCTCCTCTGTTACGGTGTAGCACAAAACAAATGTAACCAATTTACGGAGAACAAAGAAAAACAAAGGAGTGGGTCTACAGTACTGTGAAAGAGTGTTTTCCCTCCTACACATTTTTCTGTTTATTTTTTTGTGACACTTAAATGTTTTAGATCATCAAACAAATTTCATTCATTCATTGATCTTCTATACCGCTTATTCCATAGTGGGTCACGGGGAGAGCTGGTGCCTATCTCCAGCTGTCTATATGCGAGAGGTCGGGTACACCCTGGACAGGTCACCAGTCCATCGCAGGTCAACACAGACACATACAGGATAACAACCATGCACACACTCATTCACACTTAAGGGCAATTTAGAGACACCAATTAACCTAACAGTCTTGTTTTTGGACTGTGGGAGGAAGCCAGAGTACCCGGTGAGAACCCACGCATGCACAGGGAGAACATGCAAACTCCATGGGAGTCGAACCCAGGACCTTCTTGCTGCAGGGCAACAATTGCGCCACCGTGCAGCCCAAATAAATTTGAATATCAGACAAAAATAAGCCGAACCTGTAGAAATAATAACTCACAAAACCTGTCTGGCAACATGAACTATGCTATAAGAGCAACACATCATGCAACAAATTCAAGAATTGATGAGAAACAAACACATTGACATCTGTCAGACTGAAAAGTGTTATAAAATCATTTTTTTAAAGTCCTGACTTAAATTGGATAAAAATGCAGTGGTATGACCTTAAACAGTCATTTCATCCTCAAAACCACCTCCAGTATGGTTGAATTAAAATAGCTCTGCAAAGAAGATAGGGTCAACATTTCTCTTCAATGATGTAAAAGACTCATTAACACTTATCACAGATATCTTGATGCCACAGTTATTAGGTCAGGGACAATTGTTTTTGTCACCTAGAACCAATTTAATCTGGATAGCTTTGCTAGTCCCCTAATAAATGAAATCATTATTTTAGGACTACATTTTGTTTTTACTTTGGTTAAAACAAACTTTGTTCAATATTAAAATTTGTTTAATGATCTGAAACATTAAAATGTGACACTTTTTAATAGCGCTGTAAATAGGCATAAAATATATGCACAGAACAAAGTACAAATTGTATTATAGTCATGTGGTGAAGTGTGCAATCTAGTTTAAAACCCCCTGAGGATGTTTTTTGATTTAAACAAGTACAGTTAACACTAAAGTCCACAGAATGCAACTATTGTCAGTGTTCTCGCCATGTATTTGTCTTGTTTTTCATCCCTCAGCTCTTTGCATGGTTGAGCCATCATACATGATTGATGTGCGGATAAAACAACCCAGCCTCATACATTGGGGAGCTTCACAAAGCCCCTCTCTCCTGCTGTTTGTGATTGTCTGTGGTATTTGGTTCTTTTGTCTTGTGTACTGCACTGTCACATTTGTTCGGTGGGGTGTGGAGTTTGTGGTCAACCTTTAGGAACATATGACTGACTGGCTAAACAGCACTCTTCTTCAAAGTGACAAAAAAAAGGTTTCAGTGTGAATAAAATCTTGCTTTACGTTCACACATATGGAAACAGACATATCCAATCAGGGCTAAGGTGCTCTGTGATTCCTCTGTCTCCAATTAGATGCATTCTGCACATGCAGACCATGTGTGCACGGTATGACGCTACCTTTGCTGATGGTAGTGTTCTGCTCACGCGCTGCAAAAGAAGTTGCATCTGGCTGTCATAATGAACAACACCACCTCCTTCAGTGAAGAAGGATGAAAGACAATTGCAATGTTCATTTGAATGGCTGAATGAAAGAGGAGCACTCTTAACATGTATCCTACAGTTTCAAATACAGGTCCTTCTCAAAATATTAGCATATTGTGATAAAGTTCATTATTTTCCATAATGTAATGATGAAAATTTAACATTCATATATTTTAGATTCATTGCACACTAACTGAAATATTTCAGGTCTTTTATTGTCTTAATACGGATGATTTTGGCATACAGCTCATGAAAACCCAAAATTCCTATCTCACAAAATTAGCATATTTCATCCGACCAAAAAAAGAAAAGTGTTTTTAATACAAAAAACATCAACCTTCAAATAATCATGTACAGTTATGCACTCAATACTTGGTCGGGAATCCTTTGGCAGAAATGACTGCTTCAATGCGGCGTGGCATGGAGGCAATCAGCCTGTGGCACTGCTGAGGTCTTATGGAGGCCCAGGATGCTTCGATAGCGGCCTTTAGCTCATCCAGAGTGTTGGATCTTGATTCTCTCAACGTTCTCTTCACAATATCCCACAGATTCTCTATGGGGTTCAGGTCAGGAGAGTTGGCAGGCCAATTGAGCACATTGATACCATGGTCAGTAAACCATTTACCAGTGGTTTTGGCACTGTGAGCAGGTGCCATGTCGTGCTGAAAAATGAAATCTTCATCTACATAAAGCTTTTCAGCAGATGGAAGCATGAAGTGCTCCAAAATCTCCTGATAGCTAGCTGCATTGACCCTGCCCTTGATAAAACACAGTGGACCAACACCAGCAGCTGACACGGCACTCCAGACCATCACTGACTGTGGGTACTTGACACTGGACTTCTGGCATTTTGGCATTTCCTTCTCCCCAGTCTTCCTCCAGACTCTGGCACCTTGATTTCCGAATGACATGCAGAATTTGCTTTCATCCGAAAAAGGTACTTTGGACCACTGAGCAACAGTCCAGTGCTGCTTCTTCTGCCGCTGTTTCTGGTTCAAAAGTGGCTTGACCTGGGGAATGCGGCACCTGTAGCCCATTTCCTGCACACGCCTGTGCACGGTGGCTCTGGATGTTTCTACTCCAGACTCAGTCCACTGCTTCCGCAGGTCCCCCAAGGTCTGGAATCGGCCCTTCTCCACAATCTTCCTCAGGGTCCGGTCACATCTTCTCGTTGTGCAGCGTTTTCTGCCACACTTTTTCCTTCCCACAGACTTCCCACTGAGGTGCCTTGATACAGCACTCTGGGAACAGCCTATTGGTTCAGAAATTTCTTTCTGTGTCTTACCCTCTTGCTTGAGGGTGTCAATAGTGGCCTTCTGGACAGAAGTCAGGTCGGCAGTCTTACCCATGATTGGGGTTTTGAGTGATGAACCAGGCTGGGAGTTTTAAAGGCCTCAGGAATCTTTTGCAGGTGTTTAGAGTTAACTCGTTGATTCAGATGATTAGGTTCATAGCTCGTTTAGAGACCCTTTTAATGATATGCTAATTTTGTGAGATAGGAATTTTGGGTTTTCATGAGCTGTATGCCAAAATCATCCATATTAAGACAATAAAAGACCTGAAATATTTCAGTTAGTGTGCAATGAACCTAAAATATATGAATGTTAAATTTTCATCATGACATTATGGAAAATAATGAACTTTATCACAATATGCTAATATTTTGAGAAGGACCTGTAGGCCCCATGTAGGCACCTTGACCCGTTAGGATCACATTCTGTCACGTTTGTCACGTCACAAATTCAAATGGGTCATTTGTGTAATCTGGGGGAATTTTTGTGATATACCAACCCGAAGTAGTGCATAATCATGAAGTGGAAGGAAAGGTATGTGCTCTCATTTATTTTTTTTTTTTGTATCCTGCATATGTATTCAGACCCCTGTTTGTTTGATACCTCTAAATAAAATCCAATGCAACCATTTGCCTTCAGGAATCAACTAATTAGCAAATAGAGTCCCTTTGCGTGCAGAAAGCATTAATGAACAAACACTGCGCGTGAAGGGTAAGACTCCACATCCCCACAGACAACATGATGATGGCAACATTTTTTGTCGGAATGCTTTTTTTCAGCAGAGTCAGGAAATAATAAATACAGGAAAATCCTGGAAGAAAACTGTTGAAAGGCTGCAAAAGACTGAAGACAGATGCAGAGGTTCACCTTCCTGCCAAACCACGACCATAAAAATACAAGCACAGCTGCCATGGGATGGTTTACATCAAAGTGTGTTCATTTTTTATGATGGTCAGGTCAAAGTTCAGACCAAAATACAGAGTAAACCTGTGGCAGGTCTTGAACATTTATTTTCATAGATGGTCACCATCTAATCAGTCTGTCCCAGCCTTGTAAAGCTGGTACAGACATGCCTTAAATGTGCAAATGTGGTTTTCAAGGGGGTTGAATATACATGCATGCCACACTTTACAGATTTTTCTCCTTCCACATCACAATTTTACATTGCTTCATGTTAGTCTATCATATAAATGCCACTGAGGCTGCAACAATGTGAAAAAATTTGAGAAGGTATGAATCGTTTTCCAAGGCACAGTTAATTCTGGTTTTGCTTACAGTGCAGCTTTCAGCCATCATTAGTGCTCTCCATCAGATAAATCATTGTAGTTTTACTTGCAGTGTTGACATGAAAGATTTTCCATTCATCTAGTGACAGAGCATAATCAAGACTTAACAGTTAAAAATTAAATAAAATTATAGCTCTGTTGTTAACTGATCCGTTTCCAGCCTTGCTGGCAGTTGCAGTTATGCCGTTATGTCATGTTCGACTTGTGTAAAACTCCAAAAAAGAAGAACAAAGTTACCATGTGTTACTCTCTGGCATTGAATTGTGGTTTGAATGATGTGGTAGCATTTCTGTAACAACATAAGCTTTAGTTTCTCACTTTAATCGTCTGGTATAATGAATTAATCCCTTAATACATTCTTCATGCTATAACTGCTACACAAAACCCATCCTTTTTCAGTTAAGTGTGTCTTCACGTTGATGGTTGAATTGATCTCAGACTGAATCCCTTTAGATGAACCAAAGCCTTTTTTCTTAATGTGTTTTATTTAGGCTGAGCAGGGTTTAGCCTAAGCCTCTTCTGTCACTTTCAATTGACAGGATCTCAGTTTTTATTTGATTGGTGCTCTGGTTTCTTGATTCAGTCAAGATTTTTCATTGGAGTCCTACCACTGTGGAGCTGTGATTGAACCCAGAGGGCTGGAACTCTTGTTAGATTAATCAACTAGCATTTCTGTTATCTTCAGTCTGTTAGTTTTTCCGTTTCATGCCTTTTATTTTACGTCAGATACTTGTTCTTTTCTGTTTTGACAAAGTTGCAACACATGTTTAAAGAATTTACTGCATCAGCAACTGAACTGCAATCGGGGGAGAGTAAATGTCAGAGAAATGTACAAACTTATAACCATTAGCTAACCTGAGCTAATCTGTCCTCCCACTTCTCTTTCATGATTCAATCACTCTTATTGTCTTCTCATTTTCTTTGCAGAGTTAATCTATTAAGGTTCTATATTTGAAGCACCTGTTGGAACAATAATAAAATCTGTGAGAAGAAAATACATGTTTTTTAACACAGTTTAGCAAACTTTTTTTTTTTTTCAAGCAATCTGCATGATGAAAACAGCCCTGGTCTTTGAGAATGTGACTTACATAAAACAAAACATGAATATGGATGGAAAAACATTGAAATTTCATCCTTTATTTTTTGGCATCAGCTCAGAGAGATGCTATTTCTTTAAAAGCTGTATTTTAGGAGCAGGCGTGCCTTTGGGCAGAATTAGAAAAATGTGCAAATTTCTGTTGGTTATGCAGGATTGAGATTTGACAAAAAAAAATGTAAGGATTGCTGTCTGCTAACTTTAGATATTTGTGATTTAGGTTGGAACAGCTTGTTTTCTGTTCAATTACAGTGAATCACCCAAACCTTAAGACCTTTTCTACTCATTTACTCCATGACTCTTGCTGTGGTACTTACTCCCTATTGTATTGTGTGTCTGCAAATCTGTTCATGGGCTCTCTTACTCTCTATATAGCTCACATGTGTCATCAGAGGCACGCATGTTGGCCTTCAAGCATGCTAAGTAGCCAGATCCAAATTCCTCTGATAGTTTTTAATGAAGCCACTTGCTTTATGGGGATCACAGCAGTGATAAATTTAGGCTTCTGATTGGTTCTTAGGGTTTTGAGCCATTGTTACACACTGAGCTCATGTAGGATGCACAGGTGGTGTAAAGCCAGTGTCCTGATGATTAGGTCCAGAGGTCTGGAGATGAGCAGGAGGATCATCACCTCGGTTGAGAGACAGAGCTGGTAATAGGTGCATGAATGTTTAAAGCACACGGATGTATAGATAGAAGCGGTGAAAGGCAGTTGGAGGTGTGAAATGAAAGCACCTGGTGAGGTTGTGATCCTGCCAGCTGCAGAGGATGGATGGAGAACTCACAGATAAAGACAGAGGAAGGAGTTGAAGGAGCAGATCACACATCAGCACTAAAGCAGTCCTGCCTCCTGCTGCGTGTTTGTTCCAGAGAGAAGGGAACATGTGCACTTCATGGATCCATCAGTACAAGATTGTGGGCCAAACTCTCTCAAGATCTCTTTTCCACTTTGGGTTTTAACTCTTTTCTTGTCCTGAAACATTTTTGCCTCAGCAGGCTAGCATATCACTCAGCAAATTTGATTTATTAACTGTTTTCTCACGTCTATAAGTGGTATATGTGACTGATATCAATGAGAGATTCACTAGTCAAACCAGAAGAAGACAGGAATACTTCTAATCGGAGTCCTGCCCTGACTCTGACACTCATGCTGCTTGTTGTTTTCTGATGTGAAATGAAGGAAAACTCACTTCTTGCTGCTAATATTCATATTAAAAGAAAAACATAGAGAGAGTTACTGAAATACAGAAAACTACCTTAGTGTAAACCAGGGGTTCTCAACGTTGGGGTCGAGACCCCACTAAGGGTTGCAAATGAACAATTGTGGGATCTAGAGATTTGTTTTTAGAAATCAAACTATATAACATAAATTATAATGATAAAGCATATTTAAGTTTTACAGATAAAAAAAAAAAGGTTATTAAAAACAACTAAAAACAAGATAATGACTTTTTGTATCTTTTGTTATTACCGTTTAGGAACCACTGATTTATAATGCACCTCTGATTTGTCTTCAAAAATCTGATTTGTTTTCAGACCTCGTAATTTTTATACTTTATTTCAAAAATAGATGCTGATACATAAACAGATTTACGATTGGTATCCAGAATAACAACTATAACAATCAGTCGGTTAACTGACAGAAAATATTATCCAAACAAGTAAAGTATTTTAATACTTATTTGTTTCATTTGAACAATTATTTTAGTACACAGGGTTATTATTCTAGATGTTTTGTTATTTGCACCATTTTCATATTATTTACTAATTTGATTAATAAAACATTGTGGAAACAAATTAAACTGCGAGAAATCAAACTTTTGGGAATTTCTTGATGAAAGCATGAGCACCATAAAAATGTTTTTTTTTTATTAGATTATAACTTGTGACATTTAAACAAAACAGATCTTTATATTTGATGAGTTTCCATAGTTAGATTTTAGAACATTGAACTCAAGTCGCAGTGTTTGAAGATGAAGAAATTAAACAAGAGGGAACATAAAAATGTGTTTTGTGGCATCAATGCTTTGGATGAACCATCCGGTTGTGGTTTTAGGTTCTTGGTTGATGATCATTCTAGGGTTCCTCCAATGTCTAGAAAAGTATAGGAACTGTTTTTTTTTTTATTATTAGTCCTGGTGAATCTGAAAAAATGGTTTAATCTTCTACGTTATGTTCATTCATATATAAAAGACA
Source organism: Girardinichthys multiradiatus (assembly GCF_021462225.1). Classification (NCBI taxonomy): domain Eukaryota; kingdom Metazoa; phylum Chordata; class Actinopteri; order Cyprinodontiformes; family Goodeidae; genus Girardinichthys; species Girardinichthys multiradiatus. Next base: position 23,685,689 of record NC_061815.1, on the reverse strand, counting down.
TCATTTAATTTTAAATTGCCACATCATGACTTGAGTTTTGTTTTGTTAAGTGACTAATGGAGACCCATAGATAAACATTTGCGTATTAAAAAATGTAAGTTGCTTTTTAGCGTCTAGGCCCTTATTGTTCTAGGTTTAACTGAAGATGAGGTTCTTCTTGTTCTCATTTTTACAAATAAAATTAATATGTCACAGACAAACTGTGGTTTAAACAATCTAAATTTAGTGTAGGGAAATTTCAGTCCAAATGTGACTCATCTGACTCTAGACTTTGAAGCAAACTGATATTAGCAGGTTCAGATGCAAAAAACAAACTAACACTAGCTAACTAATACAAACACTGTTGTAACTAGAAACCAACTACACTGTTGTTTTAGGATTTGTGGAACATGCAGATGATACCCAACGAGGCATATGTTTTATACTGGAACTTTTAACATTCCAAAAACTGTCAAAAACTCTAAAAATATTAGTGTGAAAAAGCCTGTTGTTTTAAAAATGGAAAAAGAGTTGAAAACCATTTGTTCACGGTCAGTTTAGTGCAGAGAATCCAGCCAGTCCTACATGATGGAGACCAGAATTGCAGGAGCCACTGGGAATGTAGAGCATGTTAGACATGCTTTATCGTTGACCTTAGTATGGTAAGTATGTAACAGAGATAAATGACAAAACTAAATAGGTAAGTGTCCTTGAGGAGTGTATTAGGTGTGTTAGATTTAGAAAAACACAATGCTGTGCAACTCCGAAGAACTCATCTAAATGAACTAAACCATTTTCCATGACAGGTGTTGTAAAATACTTTCATTACACAAAGCCTTTTTCATTTAAAAGGCATGCAACCTTAATAAGTGGGCTTTAAGAAGGAGCTAATTTAAGTTTTAATTAAAGTTCTTACCTAATTAAACTATATATGGCTGTTTGGTCTCCAAGTTGTCTAATTGAGAAATGTCTCAGGAGCATCAGCTTTGGATGCTGAACATGTGGTATGAAGTAGAGAGCAGAATAAAGATGCATCCATTAGAGTTTTTGCTTTCCTGTTAAAAGACAGCAAATGTTTTTGTAGAAATAATTTACCCTACTGTGCCTCCACTGACATAAGTTTATATAGCAGGTACTGAAAATTGTAAACTGAGTAATTTTCACTCAGTACCAGCTTCTACAATAAAGATTGTCGCACAATCTGATAGAACTTGGGTGCGGGCCATTTTGCTGCACCGCCATTTACAATTTTGGTAATTTCAAAATCTTGTATTTGTATTTGAAACAGACAGTTAATAGTTAAACACTTCAGGACACCATCTGATGATACCTTCTGATGATATCTGATGGTGTTTAAGATCAGACTTAGACATTGTATTTATGTATTTAGCTGAAAAGATTGTCTGGAAGCACAGCTTTAAGCTGGGGCTCTATTAAGCCATTTAAATTCTGACAAGTAATATCAAAATAAACAGAGGGGAGATCAGAGTCAGTGAGATGAGACAACATTTCAATTGGTGATCGGCCTCCATGAGCCTGCCTGCATCTTCGGATGAAAGTGGTTCCTAAGTGGTTGGTAAACAAAAACTGTTTATTTGTGCCATAGTCAATTTTCTGTCGCTGAAACACAAAGAACTGGTGGTGAACAAGCAGTAGCACCAGTATAGCGCAGGAACTGGTTGAGTAGAGAACCCTACATAGAGTCATTTTGATGTGATTTAGGATCATAATCTCTCATATCTTGGAATCAACTGGCCAAAACTGATAGATAGAAACCAAAAGAAATAGAAATAGGGAATGGAAGGGTAGAATTTAAATAGGTTTTATGTGACATTTCAGCAACTTAAAGATTCATGAAATTTCTGAACTGCAACCAAAAATAAACTCAAACATCATGGTTCAAGTACATGGGTCAGAAAAGTGTGTTTACTACTATAAAATAAGGGTACAACTTGGCAAAGAAACCCAGACCTGTGCTACATAGGCATGGTGCGTTCACTGACCAAAAGAACTATCAGGTTTTTGACTTTACAACTGTCCATTCACTGTCCAGCTTAATTCCAGACGATTTCTCTGTGGCTCTCAGGAGCAGCTTTCCTAATGCATGTTTTAACAGGATTTTCTTTTGCCATTTTTAGGTAAAATGTGTTCATCTTTGCAGTTTAACAGTTATTAAAACACAGGTTAAAGTAACCCAGGACTGGATGTTGACAGCTCCGGTCTTCTCAGAGCATTTAAGAAAGCAGTGTTGGTGTAATTTGTCTCAGGTCTGTCTGTTATGTATGCCTCTCGCTCAGTGAGTTCTGGCCCTGGTGTTTAGCATCTGTCATGCTCTTATCAGAGCGTTTGGGGGGTTTGCTGCCTGACTTATTGGCTGCTCCTGGTAAGGCAATGCCCCCAAACTGTTAAGAAGACAAACCACAAGAAAAAAAAACAGAATTGCATTGAAGACCACAGAGGAGTAAACTGTGACTGTGGGACGTAGGTCACTTTTGGGAACTGTGAAGCTGTGGAGCGCCTGGTGCTGAAGGAGTGAAGGCCATGTCTGGAGGAGCATGGAATGCTTTGGCCCGTTGTTGTCCCGCTGGTCCAAATATCACGGTGTCAGGTTGACTGTGTGCTGGAGTTACTTGCATTCCCATGAGCCCCTCCTTTAAAGCAAAACATCAACCAACCCAGCACTGACTCACAAACCATTATTTACTCTCAAACCTCTTTCATGTCCTATAGAAACCACTATCCAAGTTACAAGAGGTAGAAGGAAAATAATATTCTGTATTTTTACATTTCTCCTCTTCCTTTTCGGTTATTTATTAAGCAGTTTAGATGACCTGCACCTTAGGCTCAGATAGGACCCTAAAATCAGATAATCTTGACATATTTTAGTTTTTTATTATAATTGTCTTTTTACGCAAATAATTTCAATCTTATTCTAGCTTTAAACATGCGTGATTATATGTGTGAGCACACAAACACTCATCCACACAAGCTATTCTTGTCTAAGCCACTCATCTGAGCAAGTGTAGAACAGCTTATGTTACACCGGGAAGGACAGTGGAGGATTTGGAGGGCAGATTTTTAAAGTGGATAACCTTTCAGGCAGTTAAATGTCACTGTCATTGTTGCTGGCTCTGCGCTGTGTTTGTGATTGCACAACTTGTCAAAAATAAGCCTAACGGTCCCCATTATGGGAATAATTGTTGGGGTTAGGGGGAATGTGGGCCCGGTGTGTGTGTGGCCAGCTAACTTTTAAATGTTGCTAGGACGGGTGTAAAATCATTTAAAATCCTTATAATATTTATTCTCTATAGCTGTCTTGCTAAGTACTGTCCAGCTGTAGTTAACACGTGTTTGTTTGGCTAGTGTTGAAGAAGGCCCCATTACTTTAAAATAATTTTTTGTTGCCACATTTTCAGCTCTCAGTGGAAAAATTAAACCGTCGCAGATGGACAGTCAAGACGCTAATAATTTGTTAGCACTGAGAAAAGATGCTGCCGTACACCAAGGATGATAAACTGAAGTTGATATCCCACATACAGATTCCCTAAAAACAACAATTTATGATTTTTGTGCGAAAACACACATTAAGGATGATTTCAATGTTTTAGCACACAAAGGTGAAGGGCTATTTCAGTTTGTAAAAGGAATCTGGACTTATATTCAACCTGAACTGAGTAGTTTTTACTGAACAGAGATTTACTAAAGCACCTATATTTAAACTGTAAAAGTTTACTTTGTTTCTAAACCCCCAGACAACAAAAGACAATTTCACATCTGTGTTTGTCATTCTGACCTCATCCTGCTTGAAAACACCACTGACTTATTCTACAATAATTCGACATTCTTTAACACAAGGTTTGTGATTTGTGAAACCTTTAGTTTATTTTTAACAACAATAAATCCATTCTAATGGCTAATTTTTGTCCGTTATCTCTGGTCTCACCAACATCTGGCAACAGAAATGACGGTGCAGACTCTGCCAGTAGGGGGGTCGTATCAGCCATTTCTGCATGTCCTCCTTTTTTTTGTAACTTTTCACATCCAGGTCAAGTGGCGCTAAAATAAACAGGTAAAGCAGCCTGGTAGAGTCTGAGAGGAAATGTGATTTTATGAGCACTTGCATGGTTGAATATACCCACAGAAGGTATATTCATTGCAAAATGTTCCGAGGTCAAAATGTGATAGAGGTAGAGTTATATATATGAGAAACACTTTGTCTAGTTTTTTTTTTGTTTTTTTTGCTACTTCTTGTTAAGTTTAGGCAGATATTCTCTGCTGTTTGAAATGAGAACTGCAGTGAGTGTCGTCAATATAAAAAGCAATACTATTCAAGCTCACATCAGAACTCAAATCTTCAATCTTAAATGGGGGATTTTCATTGATGATAGAATGAACGTTAGTCTCGACCACAACCCACAATTAAACAAGTTTTCCCCATCGTTAAACTGAATGGTCCGGAGTTTTGCTTCACTGATCACGCTAAAACAACAAAAACAGGCTGCAGCTGCCACCCAAGATGGAGATCCCGAGGTGCAGTCACGTGACCGCGATGTCATTAGAAAACCCCCACTGCATTGAGCAGTCATGTAACACTCATTTAAACAAATTACTTCATTACTTATAAAAAGAGCAAAATACCGATTTGTAAATTAAATCATCTCACCTGTTCAGATATGCCAAACAATTGTTTGTTTACAATATATATTCTTTGAGAAAGAGAGGAATTAATATGAACATGCTCTCCAGCTTTCCCAAAACGAGCCAGGGTAAAAATCTTTGAATTTTGTTTTTTTTGTGATCACTTATAATTCCAATTAGATGAGGTTTAGTGGATTCAGATTATTTCTGCCATCAAAAGTGATGGGTAAATGTGGGTAGTTTAAACATTTCTGAGCTCACAGTTTAAGAAATCTTTAATCAGTTCCCCCACTTTTAAATTCAGTGCAAAATCCACAAGTCTTTGTTGCTTGTTGCCTTATAAAAGTTAATTGAGTGGAAAAATACAGTTCTACAAAAGCTAAATGGTGTACAAGAGAGTTAGAGGGTATTAGAAATTATATGCAACATGATATATTTTTGAATTTCAAAGTTTGTTTTTAAGTGGATTTAGAAAAGGAAAATTGGCAAGTATTGTATGATTTACCATAAACCCCCAACAAATATGAAAAAAAAAAAGATTTTAAAACAAATTCTGGTTGAAGCCTGCTCTGTCTGTAAAAAAAATAGTCCCTAAATATATACACAATAATCTCCAGGTTAAGTCTTGTTTGCACAGACTATGGTGCCCAAATTTTTCAGAAATTGACATGTCTAAAGCCAAACTAAATATTTGGCTTTGATGAGATTTATGTCTGTAGGAGAAATGTATGAGCCTACAGCTGTGCCAACAGACAGTGTATCGAGATAAAAAATGCGAGTGGAGGCGCCTTATGTTTTTTGTCTTTTTGCAGAATACGGTTAAACAAAACTAGTCCAATTTGTTTGGCTCACTCTTTTGCTGAGTTATGCATGGCCTTGTTGACCTAGGCAGGATGCTGATTTATAGATTGCAGTGGACTGTGCATTTCTGAGGAAATCCCAAATTGTTACGCCGGTGTGGCCTGGCATGTTGCAGTAAAGTGTGCAGAGTGTGTTTGGTATCCAGTCGCTCTCTGATGCCTATCACTGTGATTAGAAGTGTCATTAGTTCCAGCTCTGCCAGGTCCAGTAGAGCCTGAAAAAACATTTTTATCTAAAGACACATAACGGTATATATACACACACACACACACACACACACACTCATGTTTTACTATATGTAGTGAGGACCATGTGTTGACTCCCATTGACTTCCATTGATTTTTAGTCATTTTCAACCCTTTCTATGCCCTAACCCTGAAAATAACCCTAAACCTAACCATTACCAGTGCATGCCTAACCCTAACCTTAACCTAAAGTCAATTCATACCTTAGTCCTAAACCTAACCGTTTGCAAAATAGGTCGTGAGGACCAGCAAAATGTCCTCACTTTGGTACAAACGGTCCTCAATTTGATGGTGAAATCGGGAAAATGGTTCTCACTGTGATGCCAAGACAGGAACACACACACACACACACACACACACACAGACACAAGCTTGATGGCTACATAGGGCGTTTATTTCAGATTAAACCTCACACTCATTTTAAACCTGGTCTCAGCTCTGTGATTGTGTCATTAAATGGGCCAAAGACAAATCAAGTCTCCATAATGTTGCTTGCAAACAAACAGTGCTGTGAAAAAAGTATTTGCTGCCTCACAGATTTGATCTATTTTTGTTTTTTTCACACATAGATGTTTCTGGATATGAAATAAATTGTAACCAGAATTAATACAAAAAAGACTTTTCTAATGGTTAATTTATTTTTGTTAAAAAGCTCACCAAACCAGCATGGTCCTAGTAGAAACGTAATTGCCTCCCTCCCAGATTTTGACAGAAAATATTAAGCGCTTCCACTCTGTTTTGTAACCTAAATAGGTTGCCTGACGGCACAGCTGTAGGCTCATATATTTCTCCTGCGGTCATCAGTTTGGAAAGCGTTACAAAGTCATTTCTATGGCTTTTGGAGTCAAGTGAACCACAGTGAGAGCCATTATGCATAAATGGAGAAAACATGGATCAGAGCTAAACCATCCTGGGAGTGACCAGTCTAGCAAAATTACTCCAAGACTCATTCAGGAGCTTGCAAAAAAAAAAAAGAAAACATCTATAGCACTGCAGGCCTTACTTGTCTCAGTTATGGTCAGTGTTTAGTGAAACAGACGCTGAGTAAGTATGGGGTAAATGGGAGACTTCCAAGGCTAAAACCACCGCTAACCTTAAAGAACAAAAACAATTGCCTCAAATTTACCAAAAACATCTGGATGATCCCCAAGACTTATTCCCCAAGAAATATTCTTAGGACCGACAAGACAGTAACTGAACTTTTAAAATTGTGATTTGTGTTACATCTGCAGTAAAACTAACATAGCATTTTAGAAAAAGAACATTATACTGGCAGTCAAACATAATGATGCTAATGTAATGGTCTGGGATTATTTCAGTGTTTCAGAACAAGGGCAACTTGTCATTATTGATGGAACCATGAGTTCGGCTCTCTGCCAGAAAATCCTAAAGCAGAATGTCCAACCATTAGTTTCTGACTTTTATCTCAGGTACACTAGTTATGGTGCTGGACAATGATCAAATGCATCTCCACCTTCAATCAGCTCAAATGTGGCTGAATTATGGCAGATGTGGCACAACCACTTATTGGGTTTATGGGCAGAATTTTTTCACAGCACTGTACTTGAGTCCTAGAAACATGAATAAGACAGGCAGGTCTGTGTGGACTTTTCATTAAATCACCTGCATGCCAAAACAAAAAAAAAACAACAAAAAAATCAAACTTTGCATACCTCCCTATGTCTGTTTTCTCCGTTATGTTGCTGTAACAGTGTCTGTGACTGAGTGACTCTCTTTATCTTTGCCATGTGTTTATAATTTATGAGGGGACTGAGGGGGTTTAAAACCTATTAATTTAAAGACTCTATGGCAAACCGTTTACAGTTTCACTGTGTTAATGAACATCGGTGCTGTGTAGCAGCTGGCATTGCTAGAAGGTTAGATATGTGTACCTTTTTGCTGCATAAGCAGATGTTTGTGTGTAAACACTCTGGTGCAGATGGGACTAAAAAGAGAAACTTGTCTTTGGGGGCTTTTATGAGATGAATTATGGATACAGGCTCTGCATGATGTCTTATTTGACACAGAATATCTTTAAATACTTTAGATTAGACTTTTGAATCACAGTATCCTTTATAAAGCACCACATTTTTTACTTTCTCTCTGTGTTGAGCTCACAAGTTGATTCTGACCCACTCAAACAACCATCCTTTTATCTCGTTTACATCATTGCATTTTAGTCCACAAAGTTTAGGGTGGGTTTGGTGCTGTCTCCTTCTGCATGATGGAATGTGTTTGAAGTAGTTGTAGGAGTAAGCTGTCCTCTGCCTCCATGCCTCCCTCTTGAAGCCTGACATGCCCTGTCCTTGCCTCTTTTGTGCCACTCCTCTCTCCACACCAGGCCACCCCTCTTGCCCTCCTCACCTCATATTTCTGAACTTGCAGCCTTTCCAGTTTAAGTTTAATGGAGCCCTTTCTTATCCTAACCCTGACCCCTCCCAATCCTGCACCTGTCAAGAAATATAAGATGACTTGTGTTTACCTCAGTTTGTAATGTGATTATAGTAGAAGTCATTTTCAGGATTCTAAAGGCCTTTACCATTGCAACATGGCTTCCTCGTCCTGACCCCTATCATTCGTAAAGTAAACCTAAAGTTACATGCAACCCCTCAGTACGGTGGAAAGATACGTCTTCCACCTTGCTTTTATTGCTCAATCCCCCACCTTTGATATATTCAGTATTTAACTGAAGTAGCAAGGAATCTGTAGTCCAATTTAATCCCATAGATTATCAACTGTAATAACTGCAATCTATCCTTATATTTTATTGGTTTTTAAAATATTGGGGTAGCATCAGCCTTCTGTTTGTATGGTGCATGAAGCATGACTCTGCTTTTAGTAAATACCTCTTCAGCATTGCCTATTGCGTATGCATCCTTTAATGGATGTTGCTGTGGAGTTTCTTCCTATCATGCTATTGGCTGATGCCAGTTAGGGGGTGTAAAAAGGAATTAGCTGGAGCGACCTCGGTTAGAGCTGCTTTTGTTCTGGTAACATATTTTGGCCAAATGGTTAACTGTGGAGTTTGTCTGGTGGTCAGTTAGGCCCCAGATGATGATGATGTGTGTGTGTGTGTGTGTGTGGTTGTTGGTGATGGTAGTGGTGGGGGCAATGGTTTCTATGTAAATTATCAGCTGGGTTCTGCTCATCTTTGCTAGAGACATTCCTCCACCTGGAGAGGAAAGACTTCGAGTCTGAAAGTAAATACTGTGATGACCTGTCACACAGAAATATGCCACTTGTATTTCATGAAAGTAGGAAACGATATTATTACAGTGTGAAGACAGATGGCTGCCACTTTTCATCATCTCAGTACGCTGACCTCACATCTGGCTCAAGGTAACTATATCACAGGCAATCTGTAGGTGCTTTTTACCCTTTTTTTAATCTTAATACATGTGTGTGCAGGCGGTAAAGATTGGTACATTGTTTGAAGGAGTTCTCTTAAAGGGATAGGTTGTTACTCCAGAAGCTGGAAAATATAAACTTAGTTTTGATATCACTCTTGCAAAGCAGTTAGATGCTAAATCATTAGACTGTAATCATAAAAGAAGCAATCCTTTCAAGCTTTACAGAAACCCATATTTTGATTAAACACCAACAGTCAGTTCCTCTTTTAAATAAAACTAATTGAGACAGTTTTTCTTACACTGTATTCCTGAAGAAAGGCTTTCCCAAACAATTTAAATGGAAAACCTCCTAGATGAATCACCGCAACAATCCACTTGACAGTCACATCTTGTTCGTGGGAACATCAGCCTTCATAATCAACCAAATGTAAAAGTGGTGCTCCTCTGTCTTCATCTGCATGCCTGTCCTTTTGGTCTTGTACTCAGTTCAAACTGCTTTCTGATGTTGAGCTCTATTGACCTTTCAACTTGGTACCCCTCTCTAATAAAGGTCAATACCAAGACTAGAAACATCAGTCTTCTACTAGAAGTATCCCACACATACCCAAAACAATGTGACCCACTTGTTTAAGCAAATAAAGACAAAATTCGAGGCAGAAAATTGGAACACATTCTTCTCTTGAACCATTATTGAAGGAGATTTCACTCAGGATTGTTTGTCAGAAGGAGACAATCCTCCTCATCTGGGCAGAAAGAGAGGGAATGTGAGAGTTAGATTCAACTTTGCAAAACGTTGTGTTGCCATATTATCTTTTGAGAGAAGAGGTTTTCTCTTTGCAATGCTTCCTTAAATCCATGCTTGTTCTGTCAAAATTTAGCATGCTAACTGAACTCTTAAAGTCTGGGATGGAGGTTCTGGGTTAAATGCCATTTCTCTTAGAATTGCATGGTCTGATTGCTGGGATATATATTCAGAGATGTCCAGTCCATGGAAGATTTGTAATTGTCTCAAATGTTTTCTACTTTTGAGCAATGGTTTTTCACTCTACATTGATTGACATCAAATTTCTTAGGAAGGAAGACCCTTCACAGGTTGTTGGGGAGCAACAATTGGTTCTCCAAGGTCATCACTGATGTCTTTCCTTCTTGACATTCTATTAACACACACCTGTATGCTTCAGAATGGAAAACTGCAATAAATAACTTTATAGAGGTGGTCACACCAACACTGTATTTGATTAGCAGCACCTGGCTGCTATTTTCTCTCTTAAATCCTATGGAAGGAGCAAGGATGAACAAAAAGCCTAAAGAAAAATATAAGTCTGGCTTTTTGAAAGCAAAAGAAAAGAACTGAGATGGTGTTTTCTTAATACTACATACTAGACTGTGTTTTACTGCTGAAACTACATACTTTCTTTGTCTGCTTCATTCCCTTAACCTGAAAACTGTGCATTCTAGCTTTTGTCTTAAATTCTGTCAGGTTTTGCAAAGGAAATATGTCTGCAAAATGCAAGTCAATGCTCCCATTCTTTGACTCACATATTCTGATATTTGATTCCAATGTCCAAGTTAAAGGTGTTCTTTGTATGTTCCTCTAAGGATTATTAAAGTAATAGAAATCATGTCCCCACACTGTCAGACAGCAGGACAAAAAGTCCCTTAGCGCTGATGGATAAATCTCACAAAAACTAGAGGTTATGATATCCTCCTCTTCTTGTCCTACCATTTCTCCGTCTTAGTTTTCCCCTCGAGGGAGGAGCGAGCAGACTGGGCCAAGCTGCTCCATGTCAGACAAACTGAGCTTCCTTGTGGGTGATAAGTGACAGAGTAGGGCCTAAGTGTTCAGGGTCCATGAGGAACAACCCCAGATAGGTCAAAGGGCATGTCAGGGGTCATGTGTTAGGAAGATGAAGAGAGACTGACCTAAGCTACTCAAGGTACAACAACACATATGGCAAAAGAGGGGTAATTAGAGCGGGAACATGGTTCAGGCAAAAGCAAGGGTGCAACTATTTACATTTATTATCTGATTTTGTTAAAGCGTGAGATCTAAATGTTCATTAAGCCTCTAAAATAGCCCTCCCACACAATTGAAGCACCCTTAAAAAACTCAAATACACCACTCAAAGCATAATAATCAAATTAAAACTCTCTTTAACTGAGACAATTAGGAGGTTTGTTTTGCTGACATTCCGCTATTAATCTTTCACAGAGCTCGAGGTGGAAAATCCTCAACACATTAACGAAAGGTGCACATATTTCGACCGTCTGTTCATTCAATCTGGTATTCAAACCGTGGAGTGGATATAATTTGTGTCATACACACTGAGCTTGCCTTCATAGTCTCTCAGTTTCTGGCAACACGTGTAACTAATTAAGTTATTACTCTTTGCATGAGTGCAAAAAGGGGAAAGTAAGAGTCTGTGAGAGGAGTGTGTGCATGTGTGCTCAGCCACACTCATGACTGATCTTGGAGGACTTTTAGCATGTTTGTATTTGCAGAGCATCAGAAGCTAGCAACTGGCCGTAAGCTGTAAGTGACTTCTAGAGATGCACCAATCAGAATTTTGTGTTCCATATCTGTAAAGCTTTGATTTTAGTCTATTACAATGTCACTTTAATAACCATAATATAAGAAATTCAAAGCACAGCCTTCTGAATATGTCTGTTTAGCTTCCAGCTGTTAGCAGTAATGTATGGTGCGTTGTTTTTGTCCTCTGAAGTCACATTTTCTTAGTAAATAGCTAACTTCATTCTGTTATAACATCCACACTGAAGACTGTTATTGGTGAGAAAGATGTGTTTACTGGTGAAAAACGAGGATTTTTGAGTTTCTCACTGTCACTTGTTAGAAAATCAGACAACTGGGATCGCCTGCCAATTTCTTAGTGCATCTCAAATGTTTTATGTTGTCGTACAGTGAACTGGCTGACTGGTGAGGTTAGTGCCTGCTGTAGCAGTTCTGTTAGGGTAATTTAAGTATGTTTTGTCAGTATAATGAGATTTTTAAAGGGAATTAGAGTTTTGTTATTTCAGGGAGATGCAATCTGAGTTGAGTGGATTTGAGCTTAGGAAACGGCATAAAACAAGGCCCTGTAAATGGGCCTTGTTTTATGGGCCTTTTGCAATTGCATCAATATACTCAAGTTTGTTTATCAGCAAGTTATTGTCTAATGACTTTCTGTCCTGACTGGCTCCATTGCATAGTAAAAATCATATTTCTTTGCAGACAAGCATTTTCTGTTTGACAGGAAATTTACAATAGAGAGAACTTGTGCATATTTGTATACAGATGGAAAAACGTTAGCTTGTAAGTATCTGGGCTGAAAAGGAGAATCCACAATAAATATTTTGTTATCTTTATATATCTAATAAATTATCTGATGCATCTGATGTTGGCCTAATACAAATGTTGGCCTTTGGATGGTTCGTATGCACTTGGCATGGAAGGAGAACCGATATACTGTCCATTACACTGATTTTAAGAGATTTTATCATAATGTTCAGCAGTCATTTTGTTATTTCTCATTAATGAAAAGAACTACGAGACGCCTCTATAGTATGAAGTATAGTTATTCAACTAAGATAATATTTTAAGTTTTCACTTATTCATGATTTGCCTGCTATAGCATGTTTGTACACAAGGTTTAGTAAATGACTTCAGGCAATGCTCCTCCAAAGCAAAAAACTGAAAGGAAGAAACATGTGTTTATTTAAAAACTTTAAGTATGTAATGGAACCATCTGTCTTGCTTGATGATCCTAACAGATTTCAGTTAAATAATTATGTTAGCCTTGGATTCAGACTGTGTTTCCCCTGTTCATTTCCCCAAATCCACCATTTTTGATTTAGTTAGCTTTTAAATTTTCCCACAAGCTTAATCACCTTCCCCTCCAAGAATTCCTTTAAACCACTTTGGTCAAACATTGCCAATCACAGCAGAATTCATCTTCCATCCTGCAGGAGATCCATGCATTAATGCAGGCTCACCTTCCAGAGATTGGCAGGCTTCAAAGACGCCTGACTTTGCTTGCATATGATCAAGAGAAGCTGTGGTTGTTGTGTCAGATGAGACATGTTTTGTGGTTCTGTGGAGATGTCTGCATCTGATATGGTTTCGTAGGAACACACTGTTTTTTATTTCTGGGTCAGGTAATGCAGTGGAGGGGGCTCATGTGTGTCACTTCAAACACTTTTTAAGCTGTTATTGAAACCTCATGTTTCAGTTACATTTTCAACATTCTTTCTTTTCGTTTTTCATATTTTATCTCCATCTGCAAATTTCCAGATGCAAAGAGTTCCCCGAGTATATTGGTGATTTTTTTTCCCGCTCTCTGAATGGACATCAATTTGCAGCGGCACTACTGAAGTGGAAACACATTGAGCATTAGCTCAGAGCTCAGGTCATCTATTGAATCTGACTCCTTATCATGCATGAAGAGGGAACATCATCTGAAACTTAAATCAAAAATTATCATTCTTATACAGATTGGAAAGGCACTAAATGAATATTGCAGAAAACCTGTTGGCTTTTATGTTTTGATATTTTCTAAGCCTTACCTAATTATAGAGGTGACATCATGTTTGAGAGGGCAGTTGCTATACAACAGTGTTACTATTTAAAACAAAGACAAAATGATTTGGCGTTAACAAGTCAAAATGTCTTTAGCATTTTATACTCAAAAATAAATATTTTGTGTGTATTTCCAAAAAAACATGCAATTTTCCAAAGGCTGACAGCCTTTCTAAATCCAGCATATTCCATGACAGAAAGGTGAAGAAACCTCAAAAGAAAAAAATAGGCCCATTTTGCTGTACTCTGTTGAGCCTTACTGTTATCTGCTTAAAGTCTTGCTCTCTCTCGCAGCCTGAACGAAGACATGTCTTAAAAAGTTTTCTTTTAAACAGCTTTTTCCATCTCTGTGCCTCCTCTGAGTTATTTTTAGAAAATATCTAACTGATACAGAAACTGTTTAATTTGAGTTTTCTTCACTCAGTAACAGCGTTGTGTTTTTGCCAGCTTGACCTGATAACGTTTAAGTATGATGCATCTACTAATTAAAATAAATTAGATTTTTGAGTTTCTGACCAACCGCTCATTGGACAGGAAAATGACTGGGCGATTAATTTCAGAATTAGCTTTATTGGACAAGATTGTGTGCTCAAACAAGGAATTTGACCTCTATTTCAGGCGCTCACAGTGCACAGACATTTAATACAAATATATAAACTGTAGTAGAAATAAAATAGGATAGAAGGAACAGTATGTATATGAATGTAAAGCCAGGTTTTCTATACAAAGGAAAAAAGAAAGGCAGGTTGTAGTTGTGCAAATCAGATATTTGTTTGTTTTCCAGAATAGTAGCTGACTACTCAGGCTGTTAGGTGTTTATTGTGTTCATCAGAGAGACAGCCTGGGGGAAGAAACGGTCTCTGTGGTGGCTGTTTTTAGCAAATAGTGCTCTGTTGCGCTGAGCTGGAGATAAAAGTCTAAACAGTTTGTGTCTGGGATGTGAGCGGTCTGCAGACATTTTAGCTGCCCTTTTCCTGACCCTAGACCTGTACAAGTCCTGGATAGAGGGAAGGTCACCCCTGATGATCTTCTCTGCAGATCTAATTGTTTGTTGCAGTCTGAACCTGTCCTGCTTTGTGGACGAACCAAACCACACTATCACTGCACAGACTGAATGATGGCAGTGTAGAAGATGATCAGCAGCTCCTGTGATAGGTTATACTTCTTGAATTGCAGCAGGAAGTACAGTGTCTGCTTGGCCTTCTTCCGAACAGTTTGTAAGTGTGAGGACCATCCCAGGTCTCGAGAAAGAGTGGTTCCTAGAAACCAGAAATGATCCACAGTGGACGCAGAGTTGTTGAGGATGGGAATGTTATCCAGAGGTCAACCGTCATCTCCACAGTCTTGAGCTAGTTAAGATCCAGTTGGTCCTGACCATACCAGTGGACCAGCCGATCCACCTCCTGTCTGTATGCAGACTCATCAATGTCCTGGATCAGTGGTGCCATCTGCAAACCTCACTGATTGTTCTGCTGAGGTGTAGTTGTTTGTGTACAGAGAGAAGATGAGTGAGGAGAAAACACACCCCTGGAGGGCGCTGGTGCTGATGGTTCAGTCTGGATATTTAGGCACTTTCTCAATGCATCTTAAACTAAGAACTAAAGAATGATTTAACATTCTAGACCCTAAGCACCCCATGGAGAAATCTTTAGTTTAATATGCCTTCTGAAAATACTAGATTGATTTATTAGTGTTGTCCTGAAATTATATGTCTATTAAAAAAGTTGATCTCTTTAATAAAAGAAAAAGGTGAGCTGCTTCTGTAAGAGTTTTATCTATTTCCTTGTGGAACCCATTTGTTTTATTGATTGCAATAAAGTCTTAAACTTGATTGACTACACCAGAGAACCACCATTCACAAACAAACAGAAACCCTGCAGACACGCTGGATCAGAGGTAACCATAAAGACTTCTGGCAACACTTAAACCTCCTCTGTGGTCTTTTCAGCTCATACTGTTGTACAAAAGATGTTGAGACTGGAATAAAGTCTATAAACTATTTACAGATCCTCTTCATCCTAATTCAAACACATCGGATATTATAAATGTTTACCACTGATCTGTTTTTAGTGGCAGATTCACATTATACAAACTTACTAACAAATACATTTGATTTTCTTCAAGCAGTATTGCTCTCACACATATACAAACATTCGGAGTGCTCCGGTGAGTATGTTCCATGAGTCATCTGTTATCCCTCTTGTTGACAAATACGTGCCTCTCAGAGTTTACGGAAATAAAGAGAAGGTGAGGAGATGAAGGAATATGATCTCTGTGTCGGCAGCTTAGTTCAAGTGTTCACAAGTAGCTTGGTTTCAATTGTGAAATAAAACTCACTGTGCATGAGCTACAAACATTGTTCTAAGCTGCTCACTAATTTACCACAAAAATGAACAAATGTATGATATAGTTCCCTTTATTAAAAGACAAAATGTAAATTCTATTAGTTTTTTAGAATGATAATACAATATATTGCCACCTAGTGCTTGTTTCAAAACAGGCATGCACTGTTGGAAAACCTACCGTAATTAAAAATATAGCATAAAGACAACCTAAACTTACGAGCTGTTTAAAAGCAATCTGGGTCATTGTGCAAAGTATAGTGTATTTTTATTTCCTGTAAAGCAGCCATTTCTGCCTTCAGTCCAGCCACACAAAATTTGTTTAGAGCCACAAAAGCTACACGACTCTTTGAATACACACTTTATGAAATTTGTTTCGATCTTTAAGATCTTTAAGTTAAAGATTTTATGTATTTTAGGCTGAATACATTATCTGCAACGAGACATTACATTTTTATAGAAAATGATGTTAAAAAAAAAGCACAGTTTGCAAGTTATTGATGAAAGAATTAATAGAAAGAATATTTCTTACATGATTAGGGTTATTCTTTATGGAAATCTTATGCATATATCGCACAAAAACTCCTAGAAAAAAAACGTTGTTCTTTTTTTATTTACTTTTGCATTTAATAACATTACTCAATTCTTTAGAAGTTGTAGCCAAAGTTTTCAAGAGCTACCGTGGAAGGTGTGCGCTAGCAGCCAGCCTGGAATATTCTGTTTATTTTACTGATAGACATGCTAACCCTTTCAGCCTGCGATCCAAACAACTGGAAAAATTTGCACAGCACTGCAGCTCCACAAACCTTTGTGCTTTTTAAACGGTGACTTTCTAAAGCTGTTAATCCTTAAAATTAATATTCCTGGTTTGCAATTTCCAAGTTATATAACTTGCAATGCGAAATATCCCACATATGTTCAGTAATCAGGAAAACATGAGACATTGGATTAAACTGACCCTGATCCTTTTGAAGTAGATATTTCTTTTTCTTTACTGCACAAAACCAGAAGTAGAGTTCATTTTAATTATCTTTGTCAGTGATTTGTGATGATGAAATGTGTAGTTGAAATATTTGCTTTGAAGAATAGATATTTTAATCCTTTTTAAAATATCGTGCTTTATCACATTCAGATATATCCGGGGTTTTTACAAGATCCCATGGCATCAAATATAGCTGTATTAAAATGGCTCAGTATTTCTCGTCAAAGTGAACTTTGTTATTTTTTTCAGTAAGTGAATTCACTAAGTGAAACACATTATATAGATCAATTACACACAGACTGATGCTAATTATGCTATTTTCCACTTATAGCTAATGAAAACACAACATTTCAGATTAGAATATTACATCAGACCAATCAAAAACATGGTTAATTTAAAAAAAATATACACCTAACAAAAATATATGTTTAATGCCATCTTAAAGATTGTTATTCTCAAATGGTACTTTTAATCTAAGTAATATAAGTGGCTGACATCACTCTGTTATATAAGAGCTAAGAAAGTCCCCATCAATTTAACATAATCTTTGTGCCCATATTTTGAGTACCCAGTAGAAAAATGAAACATTGATAGAGTGGAAGACAAGATATGATCGTACTGTAACCATCCCACTACTGGCTAATCTTTAGGTCCGAAAGAATATTTAGGTTTACTTTGCAGTCTCATATCAGTGTTATATATGTTCATAGTTTTTAATGAATCTAGACTGCAGCTGCACCTCTAGTTCAAAACTGAAATCACTTGAATTGGTCACACCTGAAATTAATAAATATATGCTCAACATTATTATTATTTTTTTATATTTCTAAAACAAACACACACAAAAAAAGTAATATATCCAGTGCTTTTATGGCAATAAGATCATCTTAGACTGAAATAAGCATAAAAAACATATAGACTAATCCAGCCTGGGCTAAAATAATCTGCACTAATTATGAATTCTTTAAAACAATGATTTGTTATTTACAAAACCTTTTCAAGGTGAAACCCAAAATATTTTGAATCTTAGGTTTCCCTATTGCTAAAATCTAATCTTGTATCATTTCACATTTTTTAATATGTATTTGAATGTATGCTAGATACTACTATATACTTAATCTGCATTATGTCCAGTGTTGCATAAAGAATGAAAAACGTTCTGAACACCAAAGCTATGTGTTAAATTATTTAATAAAAGTACTTTATTTAATGGTCTGGTGCATATCAAGCACATCAATCCTACCTTTGCAAATAAGCTTGTTTTATGAAACACTGGATGGTTAATCAGGTGCAGCCGAACATCTCCTACTTTTAATTCAATTCAATTCAAATTCAAAAATACTCTATTAATCCCAAAGGGAAATTAAATGTTGTTGTAGGTCATATTATGAAGGTTTCTTCAAAGAGCCGTTGTAGATGCTGATGGCTGTGGGCAGGAAGGATCTCCTGTAGCGCTCCGTCTTACAGCAGATCTGAAGAATTTACTGACATAAATGGAGCTTTAACTTTCTGGAAGATTGCCTTTTCTCAGTTTATTGGTCGAAGTGTTTGCCAACCATCCCTCCAACTTTTGAGGTGATTACCATCTTTTGTAATTAAGGGCTAATCAATTGTATTTATTGCTTGGAATAGAACAAAAAGGCCTGTAGATTATCAACTCTTCTGCACTGATATGAACCCTCACAGTCTGGTCGTAGTTAGTGGTGGTGAATAGTACAAATAAAATCATGCCCCTCCCAAGAGGCACTTTCATAAAGGCCCTTGAATGTTAAATTGTTCTAATGAACAGCACATGGTTCCGGTTTGCAGAAAGCATCTCTGGTTGGTTTTTGTACTCTGGCTTGTTTCTCTAAAAATTAAGAGGAGGGCGGATATGTACAGTCAACGTCCTCCTGCATGGGGTTAACTTTGAATTATTGTATGGCTTTGGGAGAATGCATGTATGTTTAGGTTACATGAGAAGAGATGAGATAAAGATGTGGGTAATGTAATGTCATGCTACTTAGCGGAAAAATAGGGAGAAGGAAACACCATGTCTACTGCTGGGAGAACTGGGCAGTGATATTTCCCCTGGTTTATCTTGAAGTACAGCCTGAAGACACCTTGGTGGGCCTCATTAGCACAGCTTAAGGGAACGTTTTGACATTGCAGCTGGTCCAATTTACGCGCAGCACATATCTGTTTTTGAACCTTGTTAACCTTCACTATTATTATAATCATTATAATCCAAGTTTTAGGTTCGTTGGTGAAATTGACCCGATTTACAAAGCATTATCTTTGTTTCACTGTGAAATTCTCTACTGATATTCTCTTAGGTCAAATATGTCTTGTCATAACGTTCTTCAATCACCACAATGAAACTCATTGAAGAGAAGAACTAAACGGATGATCCAAGCTGAATTCCTCAGAAGTCTGTTTGATAGTCTTTGTGATGAAGTTCAGTCTGGATTTCTGTAAATAAAACTAAAGCACCTGTTCCCACTGTGAGCCTTAACAACAGCCTTTAATGGCTTCCAAATATCCCATTGTCTTGTCCCTCTCTGGATCTTCCAGTCTCATTAAGTTGAATGTGTTTGTCGGTTGCATACTGGTGCGAGGGCTTGCAAAACATTCATCTGCATGAAGCTTCTTTAAAGACTTAAGTGTTTCAGTCGCAAGCGGCAATGAGATGTAAATTTATGAATACTTTGTGTTGAATAGCTGGCAGGACACTGAGCTGAGGCTTTGTGTTTTACTTGGAGCCTGATGCTGATTCTTGTTCCATTCTCACAGCTTGATCCCATGTCTTTAAAGTTTTTAAAATGGCAGCAAGTCATTTATTTAACATTTCTTATTGTGTCTTTCAAAAGTATTCACAGCTCATGACATGGTTCATATTTTGTGTATTTTATTTGTTGGTTTAAAAACACCAATACAAAGTAACATAACTGTGAAGTGGTAGAAAATGATACACGATTTTCCAAAAATCATATATTTGTGGCATGTATTTTTATTTAGGCCCTTTTACTTTAATACCCCTTAATAAACCACAAGTTACCTTCCTAAATTACCTGAACTCTAAACAGAGTTCACCTGTACGAACGTTAATCTCAGTATATAAACAGCTGTGAAGGTCTCAGATGTTTGTTAGAGATCATTAACAACAAACACTATGACACCTTTTAGTTGTATAGAAGATAAATCTGCTTTATGGAAAATAAGCAAGAAGAACGTTATTGTTAAAGGAAAGTCATAGCGCGCCACATTTGCAGTTTGCCACAAACCATGTAGGGTACATTGCAAACATGAGGAAGAAGGTGCTCTGGTGAGACCACGCCAAACTGAAACTTTTTAGCCAGCATCCGAAATACTATATGAGGCAGAAAACCAACACTAAGCAACACCATGCACATCACCATCTCCCCTAAGAAACATGGTGGTGGTAGCATCATGATGAGGGGATCCTTTTATTGAGCAGGAAAACTTGCTGGAGTTGATGTAATATGAATGGAGCTACATACAACTGAATGGTTTGGTTAATGCATATTCATGTGTTAGAAAGGCCCAGTCAAAGTCCAGACCTCAATCCAATTGATAATAAAATTGATATTTAAAAATCTATCCAATCAGACAAAGCTTGAGCTATTTTAAAAAGAGGAATGGTAATGGGAAAAGATATCAGCATCCTGATGTGGAAAGCTGGTAGAAATTTCACACAAAAGATTTGTAGCTGTAACTGCACAGAATGATAGTTGTACAAAATAATGTCTCGGGAGGCCTAATTTCAAATGCATGGTTAGAAAATGTTGAGAAACCTTTAACATTTTAGAACTAAGCACTCTTTTGTGCTGGTCTATAAATGAACATCACAAAAGGTTACATTGAACTTTGAGATTTTATTGTGACAAAATGTGAAACGTTTTTAGGGGTAAGAATACTTTTATAGACACTGTAAAATATATCATCAATATATACATATATATATATATATATATATATATATATATCAAAATTGCATGTCTCCTGTCCAGAGATCATTGATGAAGAAGTATCGCCCTTGAGTTTCCTCTCTTGACATCCAAACAGGAGGACTTGGCTAAGAAATCAATGGACTCCTTGGTTAGCAATGTCTCTCCTCCAGCCTCTGTCGAAGTCTTTATGGTAACAGATAGCTATGCTTGATGATAGGTGCCCATTATTCCCACCACCTTACTATTCCTGGTTTTAGTTCAGAATTATACCACAGCATCAAGATATAGGTGTTTGCTGCTTGGACAGAATTATGCTAGCCACTAGTATGTCTGGCTGGATTCAGAGACGTCGATGGTCAAAAACAAAACTACAGCAATCTCTTACTTGTATTTACAACTAAAAATAATCCATCCATTCATCCAGGAACAACAAAAAAACCGTGTATGTTCTCTATTTTTGAGTCTTCCTATATTTAAAAAAATATCATTGAACACTTTCAACCCTTTTCCTTGCTAATTATTCACTTTAATTACAAAATATTTATGCATTAAGCATAAGACGTTAGAAAACAAAAATTTTTTTTATTGCTCAGCAAATTAGGATTAAAGGTTTATTGCACAAAACTTCATACAAAATACCTAATGAAGTAATATAAATCCAGAAAATATACAGTATTTTTCTTCAATTTTCAGATTACTTAAAAATTTCCATTTATTTAACATTAACAAGGGCATGGTGCTGGTGGTTTGTGGTTCAAGCGTTGTTCTGTGTAAAGAGGCCTTACAACGCAGGCTGTCGCGAGATCAAATCCTGACTCCGACGATGTTCTCTGCGCACCTTTCCACCATTTCTTGTCTGCTTACTGTCCATAAATGATAAAAGAAAGGCCACCAGTGCCGCAAAAAACATTTCCAAAAGGTTTTTTTTTTTTCAGAAGGTCATACTCAACCCTTTGTAGTAAAATCTACTATTTCCTGCAAAAACATTCTTGAACTTCTTGAATCCTAATTCCTATAAGCCCCAATGCACAACTCAGCATGCCGACTTGTGTTGATAATTCTGCTACAGAAAGACAAAGGCAGGGTGACCCTGTGGGTTTGCCAGGTTTTGAAGGCTTCCTTAGGGTTAAGCTGCACTTACAAGGTGCATCCCCTCATTTGAAAACCTGAGTCTTATGGTCTTCCTGCCTCCTGCCACCTTTTTACCACCAAGTTGATCCAACGTTGTGCGTCCAGCAGACGCACAAAGTCAACTCATGCTGTGAAGGTGAATGGATATCAGTCCTGGCTTATTGTTATCTGGATGCTCATTTCCTGCCTCTCTCACCTCACTGCTTCACTGTCAAACACAAGCACACATATTGGACCACGCAGCAGCATGAATCAGAGAGACGGATTATAAATGTTAAAGTTGTCAAAGTCTCTACCTCCCTGTCATTCAAAGTCAGGATGCTGTGGACCTGAAAGCTGTGAATGTGTGCTGATGGTTGACAAAGCTGGGATTGTGTACAGCTACAAGAGCCACAGAGTGTTGATGAGCTCTTAATCAGGGCGCTTTCAGGCGGGGTTAGAAGGTCGCTGGGTAGCTCCGGGTTTTGATTGGGCCCCTGGGAACCCAGCTGAGCCCGAAGGCAAAGAGGCAGGGTTTCAGCCATCGACACACGGCTGATTTCACTTGGTCAGTGAAGACTCAGCTGGCTTTTTTACACATGGGCTCACACTGACCACACATTTGATTGTCATCCCCACACAGACAATAGGCAGAGGTTTGTTGTTATAAGGCAGGAAGAGCGTACTGTGCATCTAAACCAGCTTCTGTGTTGTCATCAAAAGACCAATCTAAAAACCGGGAGGCCAACTGATCTGCTCAGTGTGGTGTTTTGAGCTTCTGTGGAAAAGGATGTTTCATTTAGTTTCAGTAAATGTATAAACTTAAAATAATCAAAAATGATGTATGGGGACTTGATTTGGACCTTTCACATTCATGGCACTCAAACAAGAGAGAACATTTCTTGCTCGTTGTTGCTCATGATTTGTTTTCCGATGTGTCCTGGAAAAATCTCATTCCTTTTTATGCCAAATTGCATACACTGTCTCAAGTAAAGCAAAATGTTGGCAAAGTTCGACCAACAACAGCAGGAGAAAATACAGCAGGCAGGATGTCAGCAGCCAGAATGTCAGAAAACAATGTCCAAGGCCAGAGTTTGAACTGTCTGGCTGCAAGTCAGAGAGGGAATAGTCATAGCAACATCTTCCTGTAAGGCTGGAGGCATTCCTCAAAAATCACTAGAGATCAGATAAGTGCATTTGATTTGCCCATAAGAGAGAAAATACTCAACGCTAAAAGTCTTACACGTAGCTATTAAACCAATGCCACTGTTGATCAAAAAGAATTAAACTGGAAACAGAATTTTAATCCCTAATGCGATATTCAGAGTTGAAAAAATTCCAAAGAACATCTAATCAGACTTTTTATATTTTGGAAATACATTGTTTAGACTGATAAAATCCCTATATATTTCTTGGGTCACTGTCCAAATGTATTTGCATGTAAGATGGCCATGCTGTTTCTCTTTCATGTTTAAAATCCATCTACCATCAACATCAAACATCAGTTATTTGCAGTGTTAGTTTTCCAACAATTTGTTTTGTCTTATCTGACCAGAGGGATTTCCTCCACATATTTGCTGTGTCCCCTACATGGCTATGGGCAAAATTTAAACAGGACTTGTTGTTACATTCGTTTAAAAAATGTTTTCCTCTTGCCACTGTTGCATAAAGGGGAGATAATGAATGTTGTGACATGCAAAAGTATTCACATCCCTTGAACTTTTCCACATTTTGGCATGTAAAACCACTAAACATTGAACTATTTTACTAGCAATTTAAGTTACTGGCCAACAGAAAGCAGAATCATGCAGTATATGTGAAGTTTTAGGTTAATGATAAATTGCTTTCAAAAATATTCACAAATGGCAGAAGTCTTTTCTACTGCTCCCTTATTCAGGGGTCGCCACAGCAAGTCAGCACAACCTGGCCGAGCTTTTACCGCAGATTTTGAACCATCTGAAAAGGTTTTAGGTCCCATGGTCTCTCTTCCATCTTTGAAAATTCATCTTCCATCAACTCTGAGTTATGTGCAATGTTAGTTTTCCAACTAGGTTTTTTTTTATCTGACAAGAGCACTTTTCTCCACATATTTGCTGTGTCCCCTACATGGCTTTTGGCTAATTGAAACATGACTTCGTATTGCTTTCTTTTAAAAGATGTTTTCTTCTTGTCACTGTTCCTTAAAGACCACATTTCTGGACTGCTTTCCTTCTTTAAGCTTCTCCAAATTTTAATCCCCGATCTGTCTAGGGTGTTTCTTGGTCAAGATGCTGTTTGTTCACTTATGTTGTTTAACAAACCTGGACCCAGAAGCCTTCACAAAACTGGTAGATTTAAATTGAGACTATATCACTCATACATAGGTATGCTATTTAATAATTAGAAGACTTCTCCAAGCCATTAATTTAAAAGTTGTAAACTAAAGGGTGGTGAACACAAACGCACACCAAACGTTTACAATTTTCCATTTACTTTTTACTATTTTATGTTGTTGTATCACATAAAATACCAGTAAAATGTTAGTGGTTATAGCATGACAAAGTGTGGAAATGTTTAGGAGGTATGACAGGTTTTGCATGCCCCCGAATGTGTAAACATTGATAGGTTGCAAATGAATCCAAATAAATTGTAAAACACGGCAAAAATTTAAAGCAGCACCAACTGAGATGCCATTCAACCCAGTGAACACTGGGATGTACAATACATCTGTGACGGCCTAATGGATTTATCTGGCTTCAAATCAGACATACCCCTTTTTCTACTAAGCTCTTAAAAGTTCAAGGAGAGAACCATAAATTGAAATATGAAAGAAGTGAAGTTGAAGGCGAGGTCAGGGCAGAGCAGTTGCTCAACAGTTACTGGTTTTCCTCCATCAAGTAGAGTTGTCGCAGGAGGAATGGCTGCATTTTGAGCCAATTATGAAAACCCAGTAACACACACACGTTCTTTTTAAATTTATTCCCACTTTTTGTTCAGTGGTATGTTTAAGATCCTGTTATACACTTCAGCCTTTAATAGGCCGAACATCTGTATTATCTCAAAGTCACTAGAAACCTACTTTCAGGATGACTTTTTCTCCATAAGACAATTTGTTTGAATCATTTTATGCTCATGTTTAGACAACTGAAGCCAAAAATCATCATCAAATGCTCACCAAAGATACATTGATGTTGCAATGGATCATTAGTTGAGGATGAGTGGGTGACAACATACTGAGCTGTCACGGAAGAGTTGCATCCTGATGTTAATAGACAAACATAAAGTTACAAACAGTTTCGTTGGCTGTAATGGTCTCAGCTGTTGGAACAACAACGATACACTCTGCACTCCTTCCTACGTTTCCCACAAACACACAGCTACAATTCATTCTCCCTGTCTCCTTTTCACTCCTAGCTTAACATCTGTTTAGTTTTCTCTTTTTAAATGATATTTAAAATGCTTCATCATACACGTGCACAACCATTAGCTATCATTAGATAGTATTCTGAACATGAACCACATTTTACTTCAGTTACAAATGCAAGACTTTTGCTGGATGTCTCTACTTGCTTTGTACATCTAGAGACTATAATTGTTGTCCCTTCTTTGCAAAGTCTTTAACAGCCTCCAGCAGGTTTTCCTCTAAGGGTACTCTATTTTTGGCTCCATCAAGATTCCCATCAATTCTGAACGGCTTTGCTGTCCCTCCTAAAACAATGCCCGTCAGCATGATGCTGCCACCACTATGTTTCTAAGTGGGGGTGAATATTTCAGGATAATTTTCATTTTAAGTTTTCCACCTCGCAGCTTTTTACATTCAGGCCAGAAAGTTCAATTTAGGTCCCATTAGACATGAGCACCTTCTTCCACTTGATTGCTTAGCAATCTACATGTTGCAAACTGCAGTCGGGATTTCTTCTGAATTGAACATTGCTTTGTAAATAAATTAACCATTCAATTAAAAAAGGCAACTTCTTAAATTTGTTTTTTACCTATTTAGATTGTTTTCACTCTTCACTATGACCGTTACTTTGGTGGCTTATTGTTTATGTGCCAAAGAAGTTGGTCTCACTTTGAAAGGACCCATTAGCATCCCCATCTGCTTCATGCAGAAACGCTCCATACAAGTTTTACAAGTAGTGCATGCGTTTCTGCTTACGTTTGTGCCTTCACACACGAGAGCTCTAAACAGTTTGATTGAATCCACATTGGTTCATTTCACACCCCGTCTCTGGACAATCGATTAAAGGAGTTTTATTCTCTGATCTGAGATGCCACAATTTAATCATTTGAGCACTTGTGCAGCACATTTCCTATGTAACAAATTAAATTAAAGGGACTGCAATGTGGTCCAGCATTTCATACGAAAAGTTACAAGTGGTTTTGGAATAAATACCATTTAAACAGCTGCTTTAAATTACTCGTGAAATCAATAAACTAGCTTCCAAGACCATTGGAGTTGCCTGTTAAAATGTGAGTTTGCCGCTAGCATTAAAACACTGCTTGAATGTGTACCTATAATCACGCCTCAGCCTGCAGTTGGTCCGTGTTAAAGCTGCAGTACGCAGCACTTAATGGATGAGTCTGCAGGGTGTCTGTGCCTGGAGATTAGTGGCCTTCCGCTCCCTCCCTGTGTTAGTTTTAGGTCTTAGCATTGTCACAACTGGCTGACAAATTGCTTTGTAACAGCTCAAATATTTAGCACTGCGTGACCCACAAATCAGGGCAGTGCTGGATGGGTGAGAAAACAGGTAATGCGGAAGAAAGAAGGTAGAAATTGTCCATCCATCCATCCATTTATTCATTTTCTATACCTGCTTCTTCATACTGGCGAGAGGCGGAGTTAACCCTGGACAGTTCACCAGTAAAACTATTCTGATGTTTAATTTATTTATTTTTAATAAAAAATAGCATCGGCTTGCAGAGGACCAACTGAGATTAGAGTTAGATAACCACATTAAGCTCTGGTTAATTAATAATTGATAAATGTTAGGTTGCAGTGTGGTGCTGAAAAGCCCTTGAGCAGGAGCATATGTAACCTCTGCACAGCTCTGAGATGAAAGACAGACCTCCCCTCTGTGTTTTGGTTCTGTATCGGTTTTGTTTTTTCAGGAGGCACGAAGAGCCAGCGAAAGATCTCGAGCCAGTGTGCTGTATAAAGGTGGGTAGGGGGGCGATGGCGGAGACTGGCCCGGGTGGGGGGGGGGGGGGGGGGGGGGGGGCATTTCCCTGCCAGGGGATGCCAGATGTGTGACCTGGCCCTTTGCTCTGGGATAAGAGTGGTAGCTGCCTCCGTAAGCTTGAAGGACATGGGAAGAAAAGGGAAAAGGTGTAAATATATAGAGGAAGATGTGGTTCTGATGATACAGAGGATAGGGAGGAGAATGGCAAAATGACAAATAGCAGATTCCAAGACTATGGCATGGGAAGCAGGATCAGAGACAGACTTCTGGTATTCATCTGTAGCTCAAATGCGTTGTCCTTTTTCACAAAAAATGCCAGCAGATCATCTCCTGGAGGCAACCATAACCAGCTGATCAATCAATACAAGTTTGATCCTTCCTTCCATCACTGACAGACTGTGTAATGAAACCCGTGTGTGTCACATCCATTCCCCCTCGCTCCCCTTTGTGTTGTCTGTCCTGTTATCCTCTGTGATTCGGGCTGTGCATGGTTCACCAGGTTTTTTAAATATGATAATGTTATTATTATGTATGTTCTAATTTTAATAAACCACAGGGCCTTAAAAAGGTATTCATACCCCCTGCACAGTTTCACATTCTTTGATACAACCACAAACTTCAGTGCATTGTTGGGGGGTTTCATGTGATAGACCAACACAATGTAGCATATAATTGAGAGAGAAGAGAAAGTAACATGGCACATGGTTTTCAGATTTTTGTTTTCTTTTATACAATACTTTGTAGATCCTACTTTTCACTGCAATTACAGCTTCAAGTCTTTTAGGGTGTCCCTACCAGAGACTGAAATTTTTGCCCATTCTTCTTTAAAAAATGGCTCAAACTAATATTGGATGAGAGCATCAATTTTTCAAGTTATGCCAAGTTATGCCAAGTGTTTTACATGCTTCCTGTGCTCCAACACAGCTGAATTCCCTGATTCTGAAGAGACAAATGTCTGACACCCCTGATCTAAACCTTTTCACTGTACCTTTGGTAACAGGATTATAGTCATTGTCTTGCTGGGAGGTGCACCTCTGATCTAGTCATAGGTCTTTTGCAGGTCCTTCACCCAGGATTACCCTGTATGTATCTATGTGGCAAACTGCAAATACCACATCTCATGGCTTCCTTTGAATAATTGCTTTGTTCCTTCCACTCTTTAAAAAAGGTAAAAATTTGTGAGTGCACAACCAAACGTTGTCCCCTCAACAGATTGTCCCACCTGAGCTGTGAATTTCTGCAGCCCCTCCAGAGTTACCATAGGTCTCTAATGGCCGCCTTGGTCAGCCTTTCAGTTTAGGTGAATGGCCATGTCTTGGTTGTTAACAGCTGTGCTTGAATCTTTGCCAGTCATTAAATGCTATGAGGATCAAATGTGCAAGCTGCCCTTCGCTTTTATAGCTTTGCACTTTCACCTCCTGATTGAAACGTAACTACATCTCTTCAAGGTTTGCAGTTCTGCCATACTCTTACATGATTGATTTAAACTACCTCTGTGGTTGGTGTTTATAATGCTGTTTATTCACTAATGTTCTCAGAGGCCTTTACAAAACGGTTATAGATATATTTGTTGCACTAGATATTATTCAGAGGCTAAATACAAATGCTTGGCACTTTTTTAAGAAGTTTTGTTTGTAAAAAAAATAGTAAAAGCCATATATTATTATTATTAACCCTCCACATCACATCCACACACTAATTTCTGTGGGTCTATTACATCAAATCCAAATAAAATGCATTGAAGCTTGTGGTTGTAGTGTAAGGAAATGTGAAAAAGGCACTGTAAAAAGCTGCTTGACAGTTATTGACCTCAGTTGTGTACAGGATTTTCTTCCCAAAAGTTTTAACTTTTAGCCTGAATACGCAAGCTATTAGCTAATGGCTTCCTATCTCTGCAATCTGCTCTGCACCAGATTCCCTGCTGCGCTGCCTGGACAATGTAGAGGAAAAAAACACACCACATGTTGATTTGTGTTGTTTTAGCCCTCTGGGGAGAGGGAAGAGATGTGATAATGATCTCTGTGGGCTTTGGCCAGTCACTATTGTTGAGCAAGTCCCTTTATGTCTGTATGTTTGTGTGTGTGAGAGTGGGACCCATCCCTTTATCAGTTCAATGAAATCATGTCAGGATGCTGAAAAGACATAAGGCAAAAAAAACAAAAAGGTAAAGAGTGAGAAAAGGAGAAAAGGCACACGGAGAAAGAGGAATTGCAGCTACCAAATGATTTATTGTAAAGACAACATGGATATAACCCAAGGTCTTAAATCATAATCAGGGTGCAGTTCAGGTACACCAGTGATTAATTTGAGTTGTGTTAGCATGAATAACATGTGTGCGCTGTAAGAATCAGGTATGACAGTGAAAGAGCCCAGGAGAACATTTTCACATGTTTAAAAGGATTTAATAATTGTTGCACTGACTTACTTGAGTTACAGTCAAGGGTCCATGGAGGCCTGCAGTCACAGCAGGACCACTGCAGCTCCCAGGCTCCTGTACCCAACAACACTTTAATCCATTCACTCATGAAAGGCATCCATTATTCCAGATAATCACCTGAACTCTAAAATCACTAGCTTACTTAGCTGCTCTATAACAGTCATTTATAATTCACATTAGAACATAAATCGGATATCCAAATCCTCCTAAATAACATTATCATAAGATTGATGCAGAAGCTCGGTGTGCATTTGTGTTGTTAATGCCTTTGTATAAGGGTGGTTGTGTATGTCAGTAGTAATAAAGTGGCTGTAATGAGAACAGCGTGGCTTCAGAAACGGATAACCAGCAGAAGACCACAACCTTTACTTAATTGATAAAACCCAAAACAAAGTGGAGACTCCTAACTTTCCCCTGCATCCTGAATTGGTAGTGCAAAATACTTCCTTCATGCAGACGGTTCAGAACTCCAGACTGTACACTGAAGAGGTACATTTGACTCATCTGTCATCAAAATGTTAAACAGCATGAAATAACAATTTGGTTTTATTATTTAGTAATGATCAAAACCTGTTTTGGTCTTTTTCTCTTTCCATTTGTGCTGCTGTTATCTATTTTATATTTATATTTTACTTTGTATTTATTTATTCTATAGTCTAAAATGTCTCCCATGTTAAGTTTAAGCAGATTTCTGTTTGAGCTGCACTTTATGTCATGCAAAAGGGCCACATTGGTATATTCTGGATTTTAAGTAGCATCTCTTGTAATGTGTAATTATCTGATGTTTGATTCATTGATGATGTAGTTTTTCTGATGTGGTGGTTATAACCACCCTCAATTTCTATACAATAAGATATTATGTATTATGTCCAGGTTGCTATATTTCCTTTAAAATTTTGGAAAACCACTGAAAAGTAGAAAAGTGCTGTCTGGTTATTGTCTGATTCCAATTTTTGATTTCTGTGTTGGAAAAATATGAATATGCGTAATTCCAATCCTTTGATAACATCTGCACCTGATTTGTACCTTCTTGTGTTTCCACTGACTAAAGTTTAGTTAATCGTTATCTTCTGGTCTTTCTCGCTCAGCAAAAATATCCACATAGAGGAGAAGCTGCCGAAAGACATTAGGTGCTTTGCTTTGTTACATTAATATACTGAGGAAAAAATATTTTTGATGTTTAAGTCACTGGTAAAGCCATTCTAACTATAAAGTAGACTATTCAAGTGACTTGCCAAGCAATCGGTGTAACATTACTGGACTGGAAAGTACATTCAGTTCAGTTCAGTTTATTTATATAACACAAGCTCACAACTAATGTTATTGCAAGGCACTTTACAAGACAAACAGGTCCATTTCATAACAAAAAACATACAATCAGATGAAACAAATCCAGTCCAATCATGAAGACAAATTCAATACATCCATTCCAATTTGATCATACTTATAATGCAATACGTACAATTTTTATTTATAATGTAAATTGGTTTAAAAAGTGTGCCCTCTGAGGAAGCCCAGCCAATAGCATTGTAGTACTGACTTTGCAGTAATCCCTCACCCTGAGCAAGAATATGACGACAGTGTAAGAATATAAATAGTTGTTCTCCATCCATCCATCCATCCATCCATGGTCGAGAGTATGCTAGTGCCTATTTCCAGCAGTCACTTTATGATGTTTAGTTCAAGAACTATGACAGCCAAAGCAAAACCTTTAATTTGCTCATTTGGAGGTGTTTAAATTCTTTATATTTTGGCATGGTCCTGAATCTTTTCATCTACTGCCTTATCATCACATTGGAGTGTTTGCTTCCAGGTTTGTTTGTGTTAAATTAAATCCATTCCACCCGAGCAGTGAAATGTTGCCTCTGCCAGTGG
The DNA here is from genome assembly GCF_021462225.1 of Girardinichthys multiradiatus. Taxonomy (NCBI): domain Eukaryota; kingdom Metazoa; phylum Chordata; class Actinopteri; order Cyprinodontiformes; family Goodeidae; genus Girardinichthys; species Girardinichthys multiradiatus. The sequence continues at coordinate 23,654,185 of NC_061815.1, read as the reverse complement.
CTAAAACACGACCCCACAGTATGACTGATCCGCTCCTCTGCTTAACAGTTGGAGAGTGTAATATGCTAACATCTTATTGCAGCAAACTGAGCTTCCCATTGCAACACCATGTGTGAAACCACCACTCTGGCATGTAAAGTGGGTCTGTTGAGTTGGAAAAAACGGTTTGATGTGGAGAAAAACCAAGAGACAGAGATGGATGAAGAAAAGAAATGGATGAATGAAGCAAAGACAAAGCTTGAAAAATAGTCCAAGCAAAGTCTGTGACAGTTGTCTCAGTCTGTTAAGTGATGTAAAGAGATGTTTACGGTTACGCTGTTATTATTTGCAGGTGGAGACGTTGAGATCCCTGTCTTTTCTGTGCAGTCTCTTTAAATTCCTTTTACTTTGAAAAAGTGCCTCTTCACCAAAGAATAACTTTCATCTGCAATTGCCAATAAATCAGTCACAGCCATGAGTTTGGGTTTGACTGCCCATTAAATTTCAAGCGGTCCTGATTAATGAATGATCTCTCATGTAAAGTGTTCTGCAGCAGTGTTTATGAGGTAATGGAAGTTTTACCAAAACAACAGAAAAAAGATCTTCAGATATGTTTTCCACATGGCCCTGTCAAATCCGCTCTTAGAGGCAGAATGACTGACGGATTACGTAGCTTATCTTCTCACCTGCTCGGCTGCCAGAATGCTCCCCCTTGTGTCCAGAAACATGCGGGATGCCTGGTACTTCCAATATATGACTTGGCTGTTCTAACAATTCCTGCACAGTTTGTGTGTCTTGTAATATGTTTGAACATTCCTGAGTATCATTTACAGTCAGGATTTTCTGTCACACCACCAACTCTAAAACCACACTGCTCATTTTGGGAAATTAGCAGATCTTTCATTTCAAAATGAATCAGGACTAGATTGCCTCATTAAGATGAAAATTTAGCTAATTTTATCAGTTGGGTAAATGCGTAATGCTGGAAGTATTTGCACACTGCGGTCTGGCACTAAAATGTGTTTTAATATTTTTTACCCATTCTCACTTACAGTAAAACTTAGATTAAGTGATTTTTTTTAAGTTTAATTTTATTTGGGTCTTTTATTGTTACCCAAATGGTCTCAGATGTAAATGTTTTGGCAGCTTTTTCTGGCTCTTTTTCGTTTTGGCTTGTGGGCACTCTGGTATTTGTATTCATGAGGCCTGCTTGGTTTAACTCCTGGAGACTGAATTTTGCTGTCTCAAAGATGTGTTTGTCTATTAAGGCTCGGTTTTAGGATTACAGTTTTTCAAAAATCAGCAACAACCGAGTGGTCCCATGAATTAGTCGTGTGGTGTCTGGCAGAGGAAAGGCCTCTGATTCAATCCTAGCAAAAAGCTACTTCTGCCTGTTTTCTGTCTTGTTAACCAAAAATAACTAGTTACAAGCTTAACTGTTGCTAACAGAAAATACAATGCTTACCAGCTCATAGACTGTTGTCAAACTTCTTTTTTATCTTGCCAGATATATACAGTACAGACCAAAAGTTTGGACACACCTTCTCATTCAAAGAGTTGTCTTTATTTTCATGACTATGAATATTGTAGATTCACACTGAAGGCATCAAAACTATGAATTAACACATGTGGAATTATATACTGAACAAAAAAGTGTTAAACAACTGAAAATATGTCTTATATTCTAGGTTCTTCAAAGTAGCCACCTTTTGCTTTGATTACTGCTCCACACACTCTTGGCATTCTGTTGATGAGCTTCAAGAGGTAGTCACCTGAAATGGTTTTCCAACAGTCTTGAAGGAGTTCCCAGTGATGCTTAGCACTTGTTGGCCCTTTTGCCTTCACTCTGTGGTCCAGCTCACCCCAAACCATCTCGATTGGGTTCAGGTCCGGTGACTGTGGAGGCCAGGTCATCTGGCGCAGCACCCCATCACTCTCCTTCTTGGTCAAATAGCCCTTACACAGCCTGGAGGTGTGTTTGGGGTCATTGTCCTATTGAAAAATAAATGATGGTCCAACTAAACGCAAACCGGATGGAATAGCATGCCGCTGCAAGATGCTGTGGTAGCCATGCTGGTTCAGTATGCCTTCAATTTTTAATAAATCCCCAACAGTGTCACCAGCAAAGCACCCCCACACCATCACACCTCCTCCTCCATGCTTCACGGTGGGAACCAGGCATGTAAAGTCAATCCGTTCACCTCTTCTGCGCCACACAAAGACACGGTGGTTGGAACCAAAGATCTCAAACTTGGACTCATCAGACCAAAGCACAGATTTCCACTGGTCTAATGTCCATTCCTTGTGTTCTTTAGCCCAAACAAGTCTCTTCTGCTTGTTGCCTGTCCTCAGCAGTGGTTTCCTAGCAGCTATTTTACCATGAAGGCCTGATTCACACAGTCTCCTCTTAACAGTTGTTCTAGAGATGTGTCTGCTGCTAGAACTCTGTGTGGCATTGACCTGTTCTCTTATCTGAGCTGCTGTTAACCTGCAATTTCTGAGGCTGGTGACTCGAATGAACTTATTGTCCGCAGCAGAGGTGACTCTTGGTCTTCCTTTCCTGGGGCGGTCCTCATGTGAGCCAGTTTCTTTGTAGCGCTTGATGGTTTTTGCGACTGCACTTGGGGACACTTTCAAAGTTTTCCCAATTGTTCGGACTGACGGACCTTCATTTCTTAACGTAATGATGGCCACTTGTTTTTCTTTACTTAGCTGCTTTTTTCTTGCCATAATACAAATTCTAACAGTCTATTCAGTAGGACTATCAGCTGTGGTACTGTATCCACCTCCTGCACAACAAAACTGATGGTCCCAACCCCATTTATAAGGCTTGAAATCCCACTTATTAAACCTGACAGGGCACACCTGTGAAGTGAAAACCATTTCAGGTCACTACCTCTTGAAGCTCATCAGCAGAATGCCAAGAGTTTGCGTAGCAGTAATCACAGCAAAAGGTGGCTACTTTGAAGAACCTAGAATATAAGACATATTTTCAGTTGTTTCACACTTTTTTGTTCAGTATATAATTCCAGATGTGTTAATTCATAGTTTTGATGCCTTCAGTGTGAAACTACACTATTCATAGTCATGAAAATGAAGACAACTCTTTGAATGAGAAGGTGTGTCCAAACATTTGGTCTGTACTGTAGGTGAATCACTCACCATCTGGGGCTGAATGTTTCTATACGCAGTAGAACACCTTATACACAGTACAATAACTATTTATTGTATTTATTTTTAGCTAAATATCAGAAAAGAGGTTGGGTTGCCGTCAGTTGGAGTCACTTCAAGCATTCTGCATGCTGAGGTGAGTATATTTTTATCAGTGCAGACAGTGTCCGCAGCGTGACTTGTAGCATGAAAATAGGTAACGTTATTATCTGGTCATTGTTGTGACATTTGCATAGCAATGATGTCATTGTTGTAGCACTGGTCAGGTGTGGTATAAATGGCTTCTCCTTGTTGTGACGCTCGCGCATTTTTTACATCTGTGGTAGCCTGGATTAGCTGGAGATTAAAATAAGTATGCTACAGAATTACATGCTGGAACATTATTTACTTAGACTACATATCCTCATACACCTTATAGGCAATAGTGTGGTGGTGATATTAAATACCAAGTTATATCATTGTGTTTGAAAATATACTACTATAAATAAAAAATATGAGTATGCAAAATACAACTCATATCATCTTGTGAGGTAGCTACTTTATTCCCAGGTGCCTTTCCCTTTGTGGTGTTTGTAATTTGTAGGTAGATGCTATATGTCAAAACGTTCGTTCGTTCGTTCGTCGTCTTCCGCTTATCCAGGACCGGGTCGCGGGGGCAGCAGACTCAGCAGAGACGCCCAGACGTCCCTCTCTCCAGACACCTCCTCCAGTTCCTCCAGGGGGAGCCCAAGGCGTTCCCAGGCCAGCCGAGAGACATAGTCCCTCCAGCGTGTCCTGGGCCGTCCCCTGGGCCTCCTCCCGGTGGGACGTGCCTGGAACACCTCCCGAGGAAGGCGTCCAGGAGGCATCCGGTATAGATGCCCGAGCCACCTCAACTGGCTCCTCTCGATGTGGAGGAGCAGCGGCTCTACTCCGAGCCCCTCCCGGATGGCCGAGCTCCTCACCCTATCTCTAAGGGAGTGCCCGGCCACCCTACGGAGGAAGCTCATTTCAGCCGCTTGTATCCGTGATCTCGTTCTTTCGGTCATGACCCAAAGTTCATGGCCATAGGTGAGGGTAGGAACGTAGACCGACCAGTAAATTGAGAGCTTTGCTTTTCGGCTCAGCTCTCTCTTCACCACAATGGACCGGCACAGCGCCCCCATTACTGTGGCAGCTGCACCGATCCGTCTGTCGATCTCCCGCTCCATTCTTCCCTCACTCGTGAACAAGACCCCGAGATACTTAAACTCCTCCACTTGAGGCAGGAACTCCCCTCCAACCTGAAGAGGACAAGCCACCCTTTTCCGGTCGAGTACCATGGCCTCGGACTTGGAGGAGCTGATCCTCATTCCAGCCGCTTCACACTCGGCTGCGAACCGCCACAGCGCATGCTATAGGTCTTGGCTAGAGGGGGCCAGCAGGACCACGTCATCCGCAAAAAGAAGAGACGAAATCCACTGGTCCCCAAACCAGACCCCCTCCGGCCCTTGGCTGCGTCTAGAAATCCTGTCCATAAAAGTTATGAACAGGACCGGCGACAAAGGGCAGCCCTGCCGGAGTCCAACATGCACTGGGAACAGGTCCGACTTAGTGCCGGCAATGCGGACCAAACTCCTGCTCCGCTCGTACAGGGACCGGATGGCCCCTAATAAAGGGCCCCCGATTCCATACTCCTGGAGCACCCCCCACAGGGCATCACGAGGGACACAGTCGAATGCCTTCTCCAGGTCCACAAAACACATGTGAACCGGTTGGGCAAACTCCCATGAACCCTCGAGCACCCTGTAGAGGGTATAGAGCTGGTCCAGTGTTCCACGGCTGGGACGAAAACCACACTGTTCCTCCTGAAGCCGAGGTTCGACTATCGGTCAGACTCTCCTCTCCAATACCCTGGCGTAGGCCTTACCAGGGAGGCTGAGAAGTGTGATCCCCCTGTAGTTGGAACACACCCTCCGGTCCCCCTTCTTATAAAGGGGGACCACCACCCCAGTCTGCCAGTCCAGAGGCACTGTCCCCGACCGCCACGCAATGTTGAAGAGGCGTGTCAACCATGACAGCCCTACAACATCCAGAGACTTGAGGTACTCAGGGCGGATCTCATCCACCCCCGAAGCCTTGCCACCGCGGAGCTTTTTAACCACCTCGGTGACTTCAGCCTGGGTGATGAAAGAGTCCAACCCCGAGTCCCCAGCCTCTGTTTCCACCACGGAATGCGTGATGGCAGGATTGAGGATATCCTCGAAGTACTCCTTCCACCGCCCGATAATGTCCTCAGTCGAGGTCAGCAGTCTCCCGCCCCCACTATAAACAGTGTTGGCAGAGCACTGCTTCCCCCTCCTGAGGCGTCGGACGGTTTGCCAGAATCGCTTCGAGGCCAACCGGTAGTCCTTCTCCATGGCCTCACCGAACTCTTCCCAGGCCCGAGTTTTTGCCTCTGCCACAGCCCGGGCCGCAGCACGCTTGGCCTCACGGTACCCGTCAGCCGCCTCAGGAGTCCCACAAGCCAACCACAGCCGATAGGACTCCTTCTTCAGCTTAACAGCATCCCTTACTGCCGGTGTCCACCACCGGGTTCTGGGATTGCCGCCACGACAGGCACCGCAGACCTTACGGCCGCAGCTATGGGCAGCAGCATCGACAATAGATGCAGAGAACATGGTCCACTCTGAGTCTATGTCTCCAACATCCCCCGGGATCTGGTCGAAGCTCTCCCGGAGGTGGGAGTTGAATACATCCCTTGCCGAGGGCTCCGCCAGGCGTTCCCAGCAGACCCTCACTATGCGCTTGGGCCTGCCGAGTCTGTCCGGCTTTCTCCTCCTCCAGCGGATCCAACTCACCACCAGGTGATGATCAGTGGACAGCTCAGCCCCTCTCTTCACCCGAGTGTCCAAAACATGCGGCCGAAGGTCTGATGATACGACAACAAAGTCGATCATCGACCTCCTGCCTAGGGTGTCCTGGTGCCAAGTGCACTGATGGACACCCTTATGTTTGAACATGGTGTTCGTTATGGACAATCCGTGACTAGCGCAGAAGTCCAATAACAAAACACCACTCGGATTCAGATCGGGGAGGCCATTCCTCCCGATCACGCCTCTCCAGGTGTCACTGTCGTTCCCCACGTGGGCGTTGAAGTCCCCCAGCAGAATAATGGAGTCCCCGGGAGGGGCACTATCCAGCACCCCCGACAGGGACGCCAAGAAGGCAGGGTACTCTGCACTACCACTCGGCCCGTAGGCTGAAATGATAGTCAGAGACCTCTCCCCAACCCGAAGGCGCAGGGATACAACCCTCTCATCCACTGGGGTAAACCCCAACACGAGACGGCTGAGCTGGGGGGCAACAAGCAAACCCACACCAGCCCGCCGCCTCTCCCCGTGGGCCACTCCAGAGTAGAAGAGAGTCCAACCCCTCTCAAGGAGATGGGTTCCAGAGCCCACGCTGTGCGTGGAGGCGAGCCCGACTATTTCTAGTCGATATCTCTCGACCTCCCGCACAAGCTCAGACTCCTTCCCCCCCAGCGAGGTGACATTCCACGTCCCTAGAGCCAGCCTAAGCATCCGGGGATCGGGCCGTTGAGGTCTCCACCTTCGTCCGCCACCCAATCCTCTTTGCACCGGTCCCTCACGGTTCCCCCTGCAGGTGGTGGGCCCACTGGAGGATGGCCTCGCGTCTCTCGTTCGGGCTTGGCCCGGCCGGGTCCCGCGAGGAGCAACCCGGCCACCAGGCGCTCTCCGACGAGTCCCGACCCCAGGCCTGGCTCCAGGGTGGGACCCCGGCTCCGCCGTACCGGGCGACGTCACGTGCCTCGATATTGTGTTCTTCATGAGGGGTTCTTGAACCATTCTTTGTCTGACCCATCACCTAGAACCTGTTTGCCATGGGAGACCCTACCAGGGGCATTTAGGCCCCAGACAACATAGCCTCTAGGATCATTTGAGCACTCAAACCCCTCCACCACGTTAAGGTGACGGTTCAAGGAGGGGTATGTCAAAACGCAATCCACTTAAATGACAGGATGCAAAGACTCCCTGCAAGTGATTGTACTATGATGGGATAATCAAAGTGATTGATGGTTATAACTTTGTGGTTAATCAATAAAGACAGGATGTTTTCAGAGTCTTACAGTATGAACCTAAAGTCAGATAACCTTTGGAGAAAATATACTTTCTTACTGGATATTTATTACATTTTAATATATAGCACAGACACAAAGGAAATGGCCCCAAAAAGAGATGCCCAGATTATAATAGAACCAGTAAAGATTTGTCATGGGGTCAAAAAAGTCCAATTTCCCATCATGTTTTTTATGTAGGATTTTGAACAACAGCCATTTAATACTTATTGAAGTCTTTGTAGCAAACTGATGAAGCCAACCTAATGCTTAAAAATTGTGGGGGCTTTCTGCTTTTAAATCGTAAATTTGTCTTTGGCCTACAAAATAATTCAAATTCCTGAAATCTTAAAATATATGCTCCTTCTACTGGGTAGAAGGTTGAAAAAATGCTTTCCACTGTCACAGTCTTCATTTGCCACCTTCCTTACCTCTACCAATTTTAATAAGAATATCTTATTTTAATGTCAGATTTTCAAAAACCAAACTGGGTCCAATCATTGTTCCAAACTGTGGGCTTCAGCAGAACAGCTAACAAACCAGTAAGTGATGTCACAGTCAGTTTAGAGGTTGGGGGTTAGCCGCGTGGGTGTGATGGTTAAGATCAGTTTACTGTTCTGATGTCAATGAGGTGTGGAGGTACACTAACGTCTGAGTGTGTGATTTGTGGTTTGTTGGACGTTTGTTTTGCCTCAAGTGTTGACATGCTGGCGGACGGCTCGGTTTGGAGCTGTTGACTCGCTCCAGGCCCACCGTCACGCATACAGATCAACACAACAGAGCCACATGCATCGTGTTTGACTGTAGATGTATGCATGGTCACAGACATGTGCACACTGCTGAATTCAATGTACTCTACTGCTTTACTCCTAACATAGTTTTTCTTTTTCTCTCCCTCCATGTTGACATCTTCCTGTGATCCGCCTTCATTCCTTCCTGAAATCAGGTATGTGACGTTTTTTCTTCTTCTCCTTCTCAGCTTCATATTCAGTTGACCTCTCTCTGAAATAGTAAACCACTTCACCTTCGGGACATTCAGCACACGTGGCTGAATAATTTCTATCAACTGGGGCTTTTAAAGTGTGTATTCTACCCGCTCTGACAATGTGCCTGTAAATACCATTAATCACCATCTTGTTTGGGCTCTTCAGGCTCTGCCATGTGGAAGGGATTTCTGAAGCCTAAGCTCTCTGAAGCTTATGGTGTCTGCACTGTGTTGTGCTCTTTTATCGTATCTGTGTACGTTTTTCTTCATTTTCTGTTTTAGTCAGAGTTGTTTACTGAATGACTCAACGGTTATTCACTCCGTCTATAAATATATTCTCCGCCCTGCTCTAGCCCCTAGTTTTGGCTCAGGAAATGGCTGTCTGTGAAGAGAATTGAATTAAAACCTAAGTGAAACCTGTTTTTATTCACATTTTAATATTGCTGTTGTTGTGTGATGCACTTGTGCAAATAACATGTTTGGAATCCGAGTGGTTGTGAACACGTGTAGTTTTGAACCACTTATAAGATGTCTGTGGTTGTGGCTTTTGTAGGCAACTGTTTGGGGGTCTCTGCTGGCGGGCTTCTGCTGATTTTGTAAAAGTGATGACGTGGAGCGGGGTCTTCATCGCAGTTCCCAGACTACCTCGTGTCTGGCCTGAAGTGACTCAACTGTGACACAGCGTACGGCAATTATTGAGTCGATCGTGTCATCGCAAGAGTCAGCACCGCTTTAACGTGATAGAGACGATAAATGTAATCACGTACATCTGTGTTTTCATTAGGTCTATATCAGAGTCAGACAATAGAGTCTCAGTGATTCACAGTATGTGTCTAACATGGGAGCAAAAAACACCCGTCTATACCTTCTATTGGCTACATTCAATGCTTTCCCTTTCTGTCACAAGTTTCAACCACAAACTTCAAGGCATTTTATTGGAATTTTATGTGATAGTGTAACATAATTTATTTTTTTTATTTAACCTTTATTTAACCAGGATAAAGTCCTATTGAGATTTAAAACCTCTTTCTCAATGGAGCTCTGTCCAAGAGGCAGCACCAAATAAAAAACACAACGTTACACAATTAAAACAACAAAAAATAAACCAACAAACAAAGTGTACATAATTGGGAAATGGAAGAAAAATAGTACAAAAAATTTTAAAAAAATCTTTCATTACAAAAAACTATATGAATACAAATTTAGAAAGTGTGGCATGCATTTGATGTCTGGCCTCCTTAGTCAATAATTTGGTGAACCACCTTTCACTGTAATTACAGCTTTAAGTCAGCTTTGCACATCTAGAGAGAAGTTTTTGTATATTCTTCTTAAATACATATATATTAAAATAACTCAGTCTCAGTCAGATTGAATAGGGAGTGTCTGTGAACAGGAATTTTTCCAAATTGGATTTATCTCTGGGCCTTGTCTGGGCCATTCAAACATATGAATATGCTTCTTCAATCTAAAGCATTCCATTGTAGCTGTGGTTGTTTTGCTCAAAGGTGAATCTCCATCCCAGTTTCAAGTCTTTTGCGGTCTCTAACAGCTTTTCTGCCAGGACTGGCCTGAATTTCTTTCATTTAATTTCCCCATCAGCCCTGATCAGTTCCTTCAGTGCAGCAACTGCTGAAGAAAAGCATCTCCAGAGTATGATGCTGCCACCACCATGTGTAACCATTAGGATGAGTTATTCATTGCGGTGTGTAGTACTAGTTTGCGCCACACATATCACTTTGTACGTAGGTCAAAGAGTCACTTTTAGTGTCATCTATCCAAGCAATTTCTTTCACGTTTCCTTACATTACAAGGAACAAACATTATACATATTACTACTTTTTGCTTTCTTTCAAAGATGATTTTATTTTGCCACTCTTTCAAAAATACAAATGTGTGGTGTGCAAAACCAACTTATTCTACATTGAGCTAAGAATCTCTGCAGCTCTTCCAGGGTTACCATAAGCCTCTTGGCTGTTTCTTTGATTAATGTGCTCCTTGTCCGGCCAGTCAATTTGGGTAGACAGCCATGTCTTGGTGGGGTTGTAGTCAGCCCATACTGTTTTTAGTCTTGATTAAAGATTCAACGGTGCTCCATGAGATGTTCAAAGCCTGGCAAATTGTTTTAAAATCTTACTCAGCTTTGAACCTCTCCACAACGTTACCTCTGAACTGTCTGCTCTGTTCCTTGATCTTGCTGATGCTATTTGTTTACTAATGTTCTCTAGCAAACCTCTAAGGCCTTCATAGAACAGCTGCATTAATACTGAGATTAAATTATATAGAGATGGACTCTATTTATTTTCTAAGTGACTTTTGAAGGAATGGCTTCCCAGCACTTTCTTTAGAGGAATCAGAGTAACGGGAGAAGCGATGCAATTCTACACCACACTTTCCAGATTTTTTTATTGTTTGTTTTTCTCTTCCCAATTATGTACTACTTAATGTTGGAGTATCATATAAGATCCAAATAAAACACACTGCTGTTTGTAGTTGTAACATGACAAATTGTGAAACTGTTCAGGTTGTAAGTCTAACTTCTAAGGAATTGTTTGTTCTTATGAGTATTTAATAAGAGAAACCTCCTTTTCACTTTTAGCCAAAAAGGTTACACCCAGCCATAGAGAGCTGCTTGTAAATTTATGATCTTTTGTAGCTCTGAGGAGTTTGGCTCATGGGCGAAATCCAGACAGTAGCTTCTGTAATAGTTTATCTAAGCAGATGTTAATCTTTTAAATACTTCCTCAACAAAACACCAGTTGCCTTTGTATCCTCTGCTGAATTAGATTAACTTCTGAGATCTCCTGAGAAAGCAAGGCTGACAAATATCAGCTTTGTTGTTGCTGCGTTGATTGCAAAGGAAATGGTGGGAAATGATGCCATGTGTCATTTCCATTTCTCCTCCTTTTCTGGAAAATTTGAAAAAAATTTCTTCCTGTTGGATGTTAATGTTAAATTTCCAAGAGACTCAAAGTACGTTTTGAGACGTGCCAGTGCAGCATAAAGTGTGGTGGTGCTGCTTCAAAATCAAAACAAAGCTGATAAAGCAAACAGGACCCCTTCTCATGGCTGTCCTGGATGTGTGCCGGGGGAGGGCACACAGCTCGGCCTGCAGGGGGGTGTGCTCTTTAATGTGCCGGGAAAGCGTCACGCTGAAATGCTCTGCACAAACAAGCCTCTGCACACGTGTTGATGGGCAGCGTACATGTGTGCGTGGTAAGGGGTGGGAGGATAAATGTAGGTTCGAAAGCAGGGATCTTGATGTGTGTATCTGATTTTGATGCCAAACATAGCCCAGGTTTCAAATGGACCTCTCGCTGACCATAAACCCACAGTGTGGTTGTCAGAGAAACGGGCCTGCAGCAGCTCCAGTGAGCACTTGGTTTGGATTCCTTTTTTTTAATTGCAGGCTCTGTTAGTGATTCATCTTTACACTGTAGCATCTTTAATGACACCAATGTTACTGCATATACATGTCACTGTCTTTTTTTCCCTCTATGTTGTTCTCCCACAATGCACCTCTCCTGTTTTCCTGTTCTGCTTGGAGAACTGAACAATTAAGAAGCAGAAGACACTTATATTCTTATAATCTTGCTTCTAACTGCGTATAATTACAAATACATATAATTACATTAAAGTTTCATTTCAAAGTAAAGAATGCCAAAAGCTGAAATACTAAATAAAACAAAAATGAATGGACACCATACTGAAAGCTAATGATAAAATAAAAGTATCAACTTTAGTTTTTTTTTTGTTTTTATTGACTAAATTAAACTGATGTTGGTAAAATGAAATGAATATTAACTGACTGACTGTCATTTTTACATCGTGTTTATTAAACAATAACATTAATCTTAAATGGTGGATAATCTCTTTCTTAACCGGTTCATTCATTGTCACCCAGTTCTCCTGGTATAAAAGTGCAGCTGGCCGACATGCTGCAGTTCCTTCAGTGCAGCTGTCCCGGGACCATTTGCATCGTGCTGTTTCACAGGTGTTTCAGGCTTTAAGTTTGTTTTTTGAGTCAGCACACTACGTTTTCCCTACAAATAGTGTGTGCTAAATAAAACATGTGCTGTGCTTTTTAAGATATTTAGCACCTAAATGGCTTTAGCGTTTCAGTAGGGGTGTAACGGTACACAAAATTCACTTCTCGGTGTACCTCAGTCACAGTTTGGTAGGTTTTCGATATGTTTTAATCAATAGAAGCAGACAACAGTCTTTGTTCGAAGTTTATTCAGCAGTGAGCAAAGAATATTTTCTGACAATGATTTCAAATAGTAGCCAGTATAGAACTGTCTGAGGATATGATTTGATTTTGTCAATTAATAAAGGATAAGAAGATATAGACAATGGAAGGATAAATAGATTTTACAACAGTAAAACCATTTGAAAATGGCCATTGTTGTAAAAGATAATCCAGTGTACATATTGTACTTGAATGCACCGTAAAAACACAGGTGATGGAAAAAACCCTCTCGTCAGTCAGACTGCTCTTGACACAGTACCGGTGTGTGGTCGCATGTTTGCTGCTGGAAACATTCCCATGGTTTTGGGGCTGGTTGAAAACTAAAGGCAGCTTTAGCATATTTTTCTCTGAACCAATGATGTTTTCAGTGTTAAAAAAGCTGACATAAAGATTTGGTGTGAGCCATCTTTCTTTGTCCATTATCAATGCAGCTAAATGAGAATCCATAGAGTTCCCAAATGTGAGACTTTGTTAATAGCTGGGAGTCTTCTCTTTGTATGGGCGTTACTTTAAAAGTTGCATCCGGGAACATAGAATTCCACACTTTAGTTCCGCATGTGTCCCGGTGCTGTAATTGGTACACATGCGTGGCAAACCAAAAAGGATGTATCTAAACTTCTCATTAATTCTCATACCATTACAGCCTTACATTTCAGATAAGAAGAAGTATCATCAAAATTGCCAGATCTTCCCAAATTGTCTCATCACAGGAAGGTCTCAATCAGAATGGGTAAATTCTTGAATGTATTTGATGTTTTATCTGTTATTGTCTAATTCACTGAGAGTTTACTTTCTGTCACACATCCAGAATATTTCTCTGGCACATATGATGTTTGGTGTCTATAGAGATGAAAGCAAGCGTGGTTAAAAATAAGTGTTTTGAGATCATAGATGAAGGGTATGCGTTCATCATCCTATGGGGATGCTTTTCATCAGCAGGGACAGAGTAGCTGATGAGAGTTGAGTTAAATACAGGGCATTCCTGGAAGAAAGCCTGTTAGAGGCTAAAAAAGATTTGAGACTATGGTGGAGGTTCACCTTCTAACAGGAAAACTGCCCTAAACAAGAACTACAAAGGAATGGTCAAGATTAAAGCATATTTGGGTGTTAGAATGGTCTAGTCAAAGTCCAGAACTCAAACCTTGTTTCTTTTGATAAATAAATTATTTGTTCCCAGGGCTAAGATGCAACTCTAAGTGACTTCACATTAACTTCCTGTTTTATCCTCCTCACTTAAGACACAATCATACACAGCAACAAGTTTAGTCTCTAAAATGGAGATTAACTTGTTTCTGGCTGGAGCCATAAAGAAAAAAACAACACAAGAAATATTAAGTTGGCAGCAACAGCAGCTTAGTGTTTATGTGTGAGAACATTGTTTGTATCAATTCAGCTTTAGCTGAACAGCAAATCAGATACTTATTCTGAAAACTAATCAGTAGCCAATCATCCGTGTTGATTCTGACACCTTTTCCGGCTGTTATGTGAGTGCTAATAGATATTATCTTAATTCTGTGAAAAACTGGGTAATATTTTCAATCATAGTCTGCATATAGGCTTGGGAACCCGATCCCTGCTCTGTAAACCTGCTGAAAAGAGTTGTTTATGTTTGTGTGTGTTTTGCATTGCTGCTTTTGTCATGCTGAGATCACTCCCATTTGTTGTTGTTTTACTTTTCCTTCATCAGATAGCTTTAAGCATCAGAAGCTCTGTCGGCTTTGTTTACTTTGCAGTGTAAACCTCTAAAGAAAAAACCAGAGCAAGCAAAATTCTCTTTTAATAAATTAGAGGAGCTGTGTGTAAATGATTTGGTATTTTTATGTTGTTTGAAATGGCTGGACATCTGTTCTTTCATGCCTGATGGCAACCATGTTGGTTTTGGGTTCTTAATGCCTGTCAACCACTCAAAGGATCCCGCAGCGTTAAAAGGAGGAACATCTATGGGACACGGAGAAATGAAAGGGATGGGACGAGTTTCTAGTTACCGCCCTGCCCTTTCCTAATGCTTTAATTTAGCTTGTAAACAATAAATTATGCTGCCTGATGATTTAATGAACTAATAACGGGGAGGTGAATGCAGCCAAAGCAGGAACCTGGAATCAAAGTTATTCCTAATGTGTGTTTCCATGACCAAATCTTAGATTGGCTGCAGTAGCTTATTTTTTTAGATAAAAGCATTTGCTAGAATGTGCTGGAGAAATGGATTTTCTACAGTGCTGCACACTTACAACCTGATTTTATCGATATAATTACATTTCATGCAAAGAGAAAAGCAGCTAAAACCTTATACAGCTTTAACTTCTGGGTCACGGACCTGTGCCGATAATCACACAAATACCTGACATGATCAAGATTAACTTGGACACTGTTGTTAATGTTGACAGAGATCCTTTGGGCCATTTTGGAGACAGAAATCATGGCAGACAGACCAACGCATTGCTAGTTTTGGGCTCTTCTCTATTGCAGACCATCATTCACAGTCATCCAGTAACCAAATAATAACATTAATTATAACAATATGAAATGGAAATATTGTGAGCAAAGACAACACAAGCTAAAGGCTTTGATTCAAAACAGATCATGTGGTTTGTCAGATAAGGCAAGAAGCACATTTAAATTTGAAGCCACAGTTTAGTTTTGACAGGACCACAGCTGATCATGTAACATTCAGACAAAAACATTATTTTAATCAAGCAAACCACCATAGTTATGGTATACCTTCAGTGCCTTGTAAAAGTGTTCAGATCCATTTAACCTTTATCATTTTGTCACGAAACAACCACAAACCTCAATGCTATTGTGATGTTATATGTTAGATGTCACAAAGTAATGTGAACTGGATTGAAAATGGGTTTCAAACATTTGTAATTAATCCACTTTCAGTACACACTTAAACTGAAGTTACAAATCCTTTGGGCTGTGTCTGGGCCAAAAAGATCGAGCTCAGTCAGCTCGGATGGAGGGCTCCTGTGAAACATCAGTCCTGTCACATATTCATAGTCAGACTTAGATCTAATGGTACACATCAGGTCCATTTGATTTTGAATAATTTAGAAATCCAGGTATCTTTTTCCGTCCACTTCACAGTTATGTCCTACTTTTATTGGCCAGTTTCTTTTTCTGCTCATCTGATGTTGTGAAGGTACCATGTCTAGGAAGGAAAGCAGGACAAACTACTTTTCAGTGACAAAAGCTCCTCCTCCTGTGGACCCACCCCCAGGCACTTCTGGCAACAAACTCTTGGAAACACATGATGAGAAGAGAAAAAAGTTATGAAATTTATTTAAAAGAGTTTAATTGAACTTTGTTTTTGTTGTTTTAAAGATTGGCTTAAGTCCTTTTTGCAGCTCACAATTCAAATCAGCATAGACACTGTTTCAAATATCATTGCGCAGGCAAAACAAGCTCCTTGCTACCAGAGCAGGATTGTGCTGGATGCATACTCTTATAAACAAGCACAGATATTTGGTTGAGCCAAAGCCAGGATTGTGTGTAAAATCATGTGAAATCAACTAGTGAGGCTTTTTGCACATTTGTTCTCAAGTCAACTATCATCTGCATAAAGCTTGGCAAACAGCTCGCTAAGATCATCAATTTAACTCCAACAGCCATCATCACTGCTCTTATTACAAATCAAAACCCATCTGTTTTAACTTTGAACTCCAATTCATCATTTGGAAACAAAATTTAAACTGAGACCGTCGAAACTGTATGTATGTGGATGATATAATGTATGATTATTCTTCTGTTTGTGTACATCTGGTTGCTCTACCTCTCGCCCTCTCTTTTTCCTGTTTTCCAATGTGCTAAACAGGAAAAATGGCTATGATTAATAAAGTGTAGAGACTTACACAGGTGACCTTGAAACACAACACTGAACATGTACTGTAATTATGTGAGTGTTTATCCAAGGCAGAGAAAAAGAAAAAAACATCAGAAGGGACAAATTAACCTTGCTGACTTGCTCCACGGCCGATCCTTTGGCTCAGCATCCGTTCGTAACCATATGTTCTTTCTATCCCCAAAAACGTTGATTCCTGAGTTTGTTTTCCACGGCCTTGTTCTCCAGTTTCCCCTCTCCGGTTCCCCTCATCACATGATGTCATGCGCGAGTGTGCATGAGACCCGTGTAACCTACTGACCCACCTTACTGCAATGGAGAAGCTGTGCTGTGGTTGAAACGTGGCGGTTCTGGTCAGTTCTGTGGTTCCAGGGAGAGAACCAGAACATTAAATAATAGGATCTTCTGTCAGCTGAAAAGCCCGTATGGATTCATGTCAGTTGCAATCAGCTTCCACTTGAGATGTGAAGACATTCAACGTGATCTCACTTTCTGGTCAACATTCGTATCCTTGTGGAGAAAAAGGAATAAGAAGAGATCCATAATACACATTATAACATATAGAGTTCAGCTCAAAAGTATTCCCACCCATGGCAAATTTAAATTTAAAATTATTTTCATTTAACCAAGAAGTTTGTTTCTAAAAGGATGTGAGACAGGTATTTCACAATTTATCTCTGGACGTGGGACTTTGACTAGACCGCTCCAAAACATTAAATTACTTCCAATCAGAAGAAGCCTGTTGGTGAGAGTAAAAGATTACTTTAAACCTAAATCTGCAAGGGTTATGAATAATTTTTGGCTTTAATGTATGCAAGAAGATTTGCTGAACGCTGCTGTCACTTACATATCTGAGTTCATTAACTTCATTATCGAATCATTCCTGGTGATATGTGCAGGACTGCGATTCAGGATGCTCTTTAACAAGTCCAGAAACCTATGGCAGCCTGGCCTATCTGGTGATAAAACTGTGTAAATTACAGAACAAGATGCACAAAAGGAAGATACCTGTTTACCAAATGGTGTTCTTCTCTATATGCCATAGAAACACAAGGAATCTATTTAATACTGTGGGAGAAGTATAACACAGAGAAACAACATTATTCCTTTGCTCTATCAAAAAAAGCAAAGGAAAAATGAGGAGTCTAAAAGACCTGACTGAAGAAATAAGTATTAACTTATGAATGCATTCTCAAAATAAATTATGGGATATATTGTTTGCTGCAGCCTCAGATAAACAATTGACTTCTTCAGTATCAGAATATATATGTGCTCATGTGCAATTCGACCAAAGTCCATTAATGTTTCTGTTTTTCTGTGCAAATAGTCATGTTTTAATTGGTTAGAAAAACTCTGCTTAGACAAGCCAGTGATATTGTATGGTTCCTGCATTCAGGTTGTTTTGAGGTTTTCTTTTGATTTTTAACAAACTTTTCTTTGATTAAAGAACAAGCACTACCTGTAGTTTATTAATAAAAGCCAGTTCTCGTCTCTGTCGTTGTATATTTTGTGTTTAGTTGACTGTTTCTGATCTGACTGATCTTTTTGCACTAAACCTGCTTTGGAAAGATTTATTTCATATTAAATAGCAAAATAAAGCCAAGAAATGCCAACAACTCTGTAGTAAAAAAAAAGCAACAGAAGAAACATCACAGACAAAGAAAACAGTGAAGTGAAAGTCAGGGCGGCATCTAAATCAGACTTGTGGAGAGAATTGCTTTAAGAAACTGAGCTATTTTGGCTTAGAGACAAATGTCTGTACTGATGGATATGGTGTAAAAATGACTAACTCAGTTGGTGTGTGAAGAGTGGAGTGCCTCTGACTGCTTTCTGATGGATTTTTAAACAGTCTAAAACTCTCTTGATACTGCAGTAATTCCTACGTGGAAATCCTTTATGAAAATTAGAATATTTGGTTCCCCCGTGGGGTGGGGGGGTGGGGCGGACCAAATATTGTGAAACATATTGTTTCACAATATTTTGGATTTTGCAAGTGCCCTGAGTGTATGTGTGTGTGTGTCAATACTTCTGTGCTCTAAACTGATTATGTTGCCGGTAAACTGATGCCAGCTGTAGCGCCGCTCTTCTTGCCTGCACATCCCTACAGTCAAATACGCAAGCAATGGCTCTTTCATCCCCATCCCTGATAGGAATCCTCGGTCCTCGTTCGTCTAACACCGAAGGTATACTTGATGACATATTACTTCCAGGAACTACAAAGAAAGCTGAGGGTTAGTTGGAGAAGTGCTCAGATGGTGATGTATCACCTGCGTCCAGATGGGACACATGGCCCATTACTGCTTGTTACAGTGAGTTCCCTCTACTTACTCAGTGATTTGTTTCCAGGTATTTGTACTGTAACCATTTCTTAAACACGGGTACCAGAGCACCCGCCTCCATGCTTTTAAGACGAACATTTTTGCTCTTGTTACAATAAGGAGGCCCCTCTATATGACCATAAACGAGGCCCTGTGTTTCTGTCATGCTCTGCTAAAAAATATGAAGCAACTGATGAAGCAACCTTCCCCACTGATGTATCACGTTTAGAGCTTGTTGCATATGGCCATTTTTTTTGTCATGTAGTAATTTGATGTGCAGTAAATGTGCCGAGCAGCTGTAGATCTGCTGCTGCTTAGCCTGTTCTGGATGAAATGAAGTGGTGGGAAAAAGAGACGATGCCGGAGAAATAAGGAGAGTTGGATGAGGTACAGGCGGAGCGAGGACAGGGAGGATGCTGTTTATTAAAGGCATGAGGTAAAATGTGGAGGAGGGAAATAGCACCAAAGAGTAAAACGAAGACCACAGCAGAGAGTGCTTGGTCAGAGTGTAACCATAAGCTCTTTGCAAAAATAAGTTGTTTGATGTCGCTAAAAACAGCTAAGCTAGAGGTGCTGATGCTACAAGCTGCTGCCTTCACCTCACTCTACACTTTGCTTCTCTCAAACTTGAGATGCATGAGCTGCTTTATATGTGGAATTAGGTCTCTTCCAATTAAAATATATAAATAATAATATATATACTTCAAACTCTTCCACAAATCTACAAACTCTCTACAAATAAAATTTCGAAAAATATTACTTTGATACTTCTAAATAAAATTACTTGGGACCAATTGACTTCCGAAGTTACATAATTAAGAAGCATCATGAAGACCAAGGGACTTCCTTCTGTGGTTCCGGCCCATGGTCGGGCGCCGGGCTGCGGTTGGCGGTCGGGTGGGTGGGGCGGCGGAGCATGTCTTGTGACTGCACTGGGGCGGCTGGCAGGTTGTGCTTGGCCTGGAGCGGTTGGCCTGCATGGCCCAGGTACCCGACTGGTGCATGTATCCCTCTCGTGGACTGGTGGGCTGGGGCTGCTGGCGCTGTCTGGGGGGGTTGGGCCGGCTTGGAGGTGTGCTGCTTTGCTGGCTGTCGTGTCCGGGAAGGGATCGGGGCAGTGGGCTGGGGGATGGCGTGGAGGGGTTGCAGACTGTGGAGTGGAGGGGTTGTGTCCACTTCTAGGGCGTGGTGTCACTGGCGTTTGGATTGGCTGGGCGGCGATGGTGGAGCTGAGCTGTATAGTCTTTCTCCCTGGGCGGTGGTTGCAGTGGCAGTGATGTAGTGTTTTTTGTGGCTGAGGGGGGCGTGGTGGGGGACACTGGCCCTGGGTGCCTGCCGCTGGCCGGGGACCTCTTGGTGGATGAGTTTGTCCCGTCATGGTGCGGGGTCGGGGGTCCTGTTGTGGGTGCGGTGCTCGGTGGGGTCTGCCCTGTTGTGCCAGTGGGTGGGGGTGGCATTGCGCAGGGCCCTTGCCTTGCCGTTGCGGCGCACTGTGTGGTGAGGGAGCGGGATCTGGCGGGGGTGGAGCTTGCGCTGTGTGGGTGTGGCTTCATCGGCTTCTCGGCCATGGAGTTCACCTGAGGGGGTGTGCCCCTCTGGGGGAGGGGATTCGTGGCGTTTGGGTTCGGGGGCATATGTTCGATACCGGTGTCCTTGTTGGGGGTGGCCCTATGGGGAGGTTCTTGTTGGGGTTCACTGGGGGTGGGAGACTCATGGGGTTGGGATCGGAGCTCATTGGGGGGTTGGGACTGCTCCGTCCTGAGGCAGCTCCGGTTGGCGGGCTGGTTTGAGCCATGTGGACCCCTCTTTTGTACATAGCCCCCTCTCCGGAGGTGGATGGGGGTTGTTGGGGACTGGGTTCGGGGCGGCGGGAGCCAGGCCGGGGTCACCCGGGTCTGAGTGGTGCCGGCACTGTCTGCCTGTCTCTGCCCCAGGAGGGAATGGGACCACCTCCTGGGTCTGGGGGCTGGTTGCCCCTAGGGGGTACTGGCGCCTGGACCTGGGAGTATAGATTATGCATAGGGAGTGTGAGTGAGTGTATGACGTCCATTGTTGTTTGTCTTTACGTCGGGTGCGAGTGATTTTATGTGTATGCATGAGGGTGGGAGTGGGTGATTGTGACGTGTGTGCCTGTTTTTTTTTTTTTGTGACAGGTTGGGTCTTGGACTGCTCCCTCTCCTGGATCAGCTTAGGCCCCCCCATATTATGGGGGACCTATTTCCTCCCCGCAACAGTACCTGCCGGTGGTTGGAGTCTCTGCCTGCTGGTGTACTTGTGGTTCTCGGTGTCCAGGGCCGGGTGCTTTGGTGTGTGCTGGCTCACTCCCAGTGGCTGCTTGCCGGGGCCTGGCCCCTGGGCTCTGTCAGGCCTCTGCTTGGGGAGTGGTGTGTCCCGGGGTCTTGGGCCTCTGGGTCCATGGCTGGATCTGCTCGGGCGTGGATGGCTGCCGACGGGGCCTGTGGGCTTGTCGCTGTGGCTCCCTGGGGCTTCTGCACTGTTGCTGCTGGGTGGTTCCCCTGGGACTCTCCACTGCTCTTCTCTGGGGGGGTTGCGGTTGTCCCGGCAGTGGTTCTCCTGGGGTTCTTGTGCTTTGGGGGGCCTTTAGATGTCTGTGGCTCGGATCTCCTCAGTGTCCGTCCAGGGACCATGGGGCAGGCTTGTGGCTCCTCACACTCGCTATTTCATATTTTTGTGGAGAAACCTTGTATTCAAAAGCGCGTCCACACCCATACTCAGAGGTGTTAAGCTTCAGGTGTTGACAGATACACAGATGTTCTATATTGGGCTGCACCTCTCACTAAGTACATTTTACATTCAGAATTACCGTGTACTATTTTGTTAAAAAAACAAACAAAAAAAACAGCTGCAGGTGTATAAGCAAGCAGGGTGTAATCTTGTATTCTCTTCATCCTTCTTTCTCTCCTCTACTCTTTCCTCCTTTTCTCCCCTTTTTCCCTTTTGCCCCGTCTCTCTCTTTTTTGGGCTTCTTTTTTCCTTTTCATTTCAGTCTCCGTGTCCGTAACAATTGAAAAATTCCCAAAGAAATTGATAATAAAGTTTCTTTTATAAATATCAAGCAGAGCTTCAAAGCATTAGCTGTGATGCTCCTTTTGTGAAAGTAAATCTGTTGGGCAATTTCTTGGCACTCAGACAACAATTCTGAGCGATACTCTGCCGGACAGGACATGGTAAAAAAAATAAATAAATAAAGACCAAGGGACACAGCAGCCACATCAGGGATGAAGTTTAATGCAGGGTTAGGTTATTGAACAAGCTTTAAATATCTCACAGAGATAAAAAGAGAAAGAGAATGACACAACTGCATAGTCTCCTACCTAAACTAAGAGACCGGGCAAGGAGAACATTAATTAGAGAAGCAGACAAGAGACCCGTTGTGACTCTGGAGCTGCACAGATCCACAGCTCAGGTGTCAGCTCAGGATCTTTCAACAGGACAACTGTTAGTCATGTGCTGCACAGATCTAGACTTTATGAAAGAGTGTCCAAAAAGAAAACTATATAAAGTCCTGTTTACAAGTTGCTAAAACCAAAGTAGTTGACATAACAACCACATGGAAGAAGTGTGTCTGCTTGCAACCTGAACCTTTTTTTGGCTTCAAGCAAAACATTATGTGTGATGGAAAACAAACACTGAACACAATCCTGAACTTACCATAACAACACCATGGTGAAATAAAGTGGTGGCAGCATCATTCTGTGAGGAGGATGCTTTTCTTTAGCGGCGACAATGACGCTGTTGATGAGAAGATAAACAGGGGTGAGTAAAGGGCAATACTGGAAGAAAATAGAAACTGTAGGTCAAAGCATGTTAATTTGCTAAACGCACAGACCTAAATCCAATTGAAAACCTGCGGCAAGAAATCTATGTTCACAGATCCTCTCCATTCAATCTAACTTCAATTTTGCAAAAAATAATGGGCAAAAATAGTAGAAACGTTATACCAACAAAATGTTTAAAATACTTGCTTCAGGGTTCTTTATTTAAATGCATTCCACATCTCAGATTTTCATTTATAAAAGATTTTGAAACCCCATTTTCCATCCACTTCACATTTATCACATAAATCCCATTAAATACACTAAAGCTTGTGCTTAGTTGTAATGTGAGAATGTTCAAGGTGTGTGAATACTTTTTCAAGGCACCCCGTACAGGACAGTATCAGCAGCTTTGCAAGGTCACTTTATACTAAAGGTCTGTTTTTATGATACTGTGTAACAGGAACTGAGGTGAGGTAATAATATCCCTTTTCCAGATGTTTCTACACATAATGAGGACACAAGCTCAGCATTTTCTTCACATCACTCAACACTATGTAATGAGCTTTCAAACAACTATGCAGAAAATAAAACAACTGTAAAAAATTGGATCAAACTCGCTATCAGTTATGGCAAAAATGTTCACGGGATTCGCTAAATCATTTCCAATAACACAAATCGCTGTTTCTGAAGCAATGAAGCAGGTGATGCAGACAGTGAACAGAGAAGAGGGACTGTAAGTGAAATTCAGCTTGGATCTGGATCTACTGAAAAGGCCCACTGGAGGCTGACGTGCAACATATGTACAATCGTATCTATCTGAAGTAGGTTTCAAGTCACGCAAGTGAATTTTCCTGTTATAAATCGTGAAGTTATGTAGAATTGGTGTTGAATTTAAAGATGTGGGATCTGTAAAACAGCTGACAGTTGGAAAGCCTTTAACACCAGGTGTTGCAGATAGATTTGTGTTGACAGAGCAGAGGGTGAAGTTGGAGCATGTACCACATTTTCATCCCAGCGCTGCCTCCTCCTTGCAGCGAGAGCGGGATATCTGATCTGACACGGTTAACCAACGCCACAATCAGAGGCTGCAGAGGACTTGGGGATGGTACGGATGGGAGGTTTAAGTCTCTTTCCTAATTTGATCTTAGAAGAAAGACATAAAGTTGTGGCTGAAACAAACTGCTGCACATCTTCTGGTGCTTGCTGCAGCCACATGTCGCATTAAAAGGAATCACGTAATTATCAGACGTGTTTTCATTGTAAATAGTGATGTTACCTAAATGAGTCACGTAACTTAACTCTTCCTAGATATTCTTATTTTGCATAGGCTGCTTTTGATTGGTTTGCTCTGACTTACTTTATGTTGTGATTGGCTGCAGATCCTTTAAGTTTAGAAAGAAAGGAAAAAAGACTGCAAATGAGATAAATATTTCTGCTGTGTGGGTTTTATTAAAGACAGCAGACTTTCCACTGCTTACCTTGAGCCTGGCCAATGTGTTTTATTTCATTTGCCTTCTTTAACTCATGTAAAATCAGGAAAGTGACCCCAGTCTAGTTTGCTCTTAACATGTGCAGACAATAAAACTTTTGAAGTGTGTCCAAATCTGAGAGGTGTAAATCGTCTTCTATTTAAGCTCTATTATTTCCACTGCTCTCAGTCTTGACTTATCATTTATTTAAACAACAGAAGACATTTAATGGTTAGCCCATGATGTGGACATCTCTAAATAATTTTAGCTTTATGATGACCACCGTCTGTAACTGTGACTTATTCATTGTTGCCTTATACAGGACTTGGCTTTGATTCCAAGAGGAAGACGTCGTTTAAATAACGATTAGCTTGTTTAGATGAGGCTGATATGTCTGTGTTCTGCTGCTGAAGCTCCTCTGTTACACAGCAGGAGCTGTCGGTCTTTAAAATACCACTTCGGATAAAGGAGGAGGCCTGGAAAATTTGTGGTTTTTAGTTTGCACTTCAGATAATCCATTTTCATAGTGTGTCATTTCTGCGCTAACTAACAATTCTTTTGTTCCAGCTCAGTTTTTCCTCTCTGTTGTCGTTTTTTGGCAGCCCTAAACAGGAATTTAACTCTCAGTTATTTATCATGGTCATCTGTTGCTGTGTGAGCCACAGTAAAAGCTTTGTGAGCATTTTTTTTTATTGTGGAAAACAAATTAAAACTGGCTGTTAAGTTGCACAAAATATTGGATGCATTTCCTAATTGCTGATTTATTTTTTTTGTACTAACACATGCCTTACAGATTCTTGCGAAAAGTAAAATATCCTGGAACTTTTTGTCAATACAACCACAAACCTTCTTGTATTTTAATAGGATTTTATGTAATAGACCAGCAGAAAGCGGTGCATAAGGGGTGATATGCAGTGTTAGTTTTCCTCCACACATGAAACTTTGCATGTAGGCCAAGAAGTTTAATCTGATTCATCTGGTCAACTTGGTCTCATCTGACCAGATCACCTTCTTCTATATGTTTGACGTGTCCCCGACATGCCTTGTAGCAAACTTTAAACTTTATTGTGGGATTACACATGATTTTGCCTTGATAGCTGTCTTCTTGTCACTGTTCCAGAATGGCCAGATTACTCTGATTAATGCGCTTCTTGCCCAGCATTTAAGTTTAGATGGATGCCCTTGTCATGGTAGGTTTTTCAGGTTTTAGATGTTGGATTGAAGAGTTCTTTGTAAGACGTCCAAATCTTCTAACCCAAATTTAAGCTTCTCCCCAGCTTTATCCCTGACCTGTCGGCTGTGTTCCTTGGTTTTCATGATGCCTTATGTTCACTAATGTATCTCAAACAAATCCTTCACAGAATAGCTGGATTTAAACTGGGATTAAATCACACTCAGGTGGACTGAAGTGGTTTCATTGAGGGGTGTCTGAATAAAGTAGGCTGAGCACAATGGTAAAAAAAATATGAAATTATGTATAATTTTCCCTTCACTTCACAATCACTCACTACTTTGTGTTGGTCTATTACATAAAATCCCCCCAAAAAATACACTGCAGCTTTAATGTGACAAAATGTGAAAAATTGAGTACTTCTGCAGGGATCTGTAAACACTCATACCCATTAAAAAGACGGGTACTGTTTTTCAATTTGAAGACGGTTGGGACACCAACATACAGTCAGCTCTTCATGAATGAGTGCACAGTAAAACTTTCACTGACCCCTGTGGTGATCGTCTGCTGCAGTTCTTGTGTTAACGCGGGTTTTAACACAGCACATAGTGTCCACTTTATGTTCGCTACATGGCCTGTCAGAGTCAAAGGGCTCCTTTCAGGAAGCTCAGGGAGAATTCCCAAAATGAAAAACCATTACTGTCCATAATAGAGTGTCTGTGGGCCACTAACAGTTGGAAGCAACATGGGCCACTAGCTCGTCAATTTTAACTTCGCACATGTGGAGATTAAAAGCTGTTGACATCTCGAGCACAGGAGTTGGAGGTACTTTCACACCTCAGTAAATTAATCCATCAGTACATATTAACCTAGAGCTTTCATCTGTTTTCCCTGGAATCAGGAATAGTGCTTCTCTTCTCTTCAGTCATATCCCTCTGTTTTCTTTTCCCACTCTGTCCCTCTTGTTTTCCCATGAGAGCATGTCCTTAGCAGTTGTAATGAAAGAGATCTGCTGCTGGCTGCAGTCTGATTGTCTGCTTGACAGCTGGCTAAGATGTTTATTTTTCTATTTATTACTGGCGTCCTGAGCTGACATTTGCCCCACGACATCAGCAGGCCTTGGACCAGTGAGATAGATAGCTGGGAAGATGTGTGTTTTCCATCAGAAATTACATCTTGTGAGTTGTTAGGTTTGACACATCTGGTGCTCATGGATTCATCAGAAAGTCACACATCTACAGTGAAGTTTTGGTAACACTGCAACACTCTGACAAACTCTGCCAACTGTGATTGTGTAAGGAAAACGCTTGGATTGTTTAATCTATACTGCCATGTAGAAAAGGTTAGGACACCTCATTAAATACTCAGTTCTTTATTAACAAATATTTACATATCAATGTCAAAGCTAACCTTTTCATCTCTGGAAAAAATTTGATTTAACTGCATTTATAGTTAACAAAAATTAACCTTGTTTCACTCATTAAACAAAGTATATCAACAAAAACGCATTTTCTACCTGAGTGACGACACCCTACTCCCCTAATAGCTGGCGTAACACCATTTGGCTGAAATAACTTGAGTGACACCCTTCCTGCTTCCATCTACCAGTCTCTGACATCGTTCTGAGGAAAGTCTTCCCCACTCCTCACTTTCAGCAGTGAGATGATTGAAAGGTTTCTTGCATGTAAAGCTCATTTCAAGTCATGCCACAGCATCTGTCTTCTTCATAGACATTCACAGAAACACCATGAAGTCTCTGCGGTTGGAATATTTATCTGATTTTACCTTCTCAGACCTATGATTCTTTGAGCCACCCAGACCTCTGTTGAAATATGTAATGTATCATTTACTCAATTTTTATTGTTTGAATCCAACATTTTTCCAGTGGTGTGGAACAGTTTCTCTATGACGTGAAGAAAGTATTTAAACAGGGATGACACAAGGTAGTGTTACGGTTAGCATTTTACCAACCCGCCCAAATACAAACACGTCGGCATAAGTGAGATGGGAGTTTATCAAAGATGTACAAGAATGAATAAAATCCCCATTAAATCACCTCTCTCCGTTTATCCCTTTGTTGTGGGCCATTATTCAGGAAACAGAAGCATTTAAAGACAGTACAGGGGAATGTCTTGCTTAAAACCAGAACCTCCCATGACAATTAAGTAAAAGCAGAGTGGTTATCTTTCCAATTCTTACTCAGATAAACACAAATCAGGTTATTATATACTACGAGCTGTATGGACTTTATAGATTGTCTTTTAACCAACCAGATTGAAGAATAAAGACTGAAGTGCCAGTTTGATGGAAAACCACAGGGACAGAAGAAATCTTTCAAGTCCCTAAAGTATCTGACCACCTGTGTATGATCCTGACAACCAAGCACATAAATGCTAAGACTTGGAAAGACATTTTGAACCAAGAGCACACAGCGAGTATTTCTCTGGTTACACTTTCCCAAGCTTTCAAACCAACAGGCAGTTTTAAAAGAGCAGTGTCTCCTGCTTCTACACACATCTGCTCAGTCACAGAGAGTTTCTCCTAGCTGGGCTTTGCAGTTTTATATGTCCTCCTGGTGAAGAGTTGGAATTAGTTTGTTCCAGTAGCTGGAACTAAAGAGAAGGGCAGGTAAGGTCACCTGACCTCCTAACCTCATAACCCTTGCTGTGGTAACCTCTGGCACTGGCTATATCTCCTTTAGCTCCTAACAGGAAGCAGCTTTTGCCCTTGAGAGATGGCTTTTTTGCTCTGTGCATCTGTGCTGACTTCTATGAGTCTGACCGGACATTCTCGGTCCATTCCCACACCCCTGACCCTGCCAGAATTTTCTCTGTTGCTCATCCCTCCCCACCCCTCCATGAAGAGCACCTCTCTTTTGGCTACATTCCCACTTACTGAATTACGTCGTCACCTCAGGGGGGAAAGAAGAGCCGGTTGTGGGGAGAATGACAGATTCATTCAGCGTGGCTGAAAGGATAGCAAGTGTTTCTTATTGACGTTGGCTTCCTGATGATGGAGATGATGGTGATGATACAAACCAATCTGCGGAAGCAGGATGTCACAGAAAGAAACTACAACTACAGTTGTGTTTAAGTCTTATTTTCTGTGTCAAAAAAAGCTCTAAATGTTCAACCAGCTCAATTTCCAGACTGATATCCATCTTTAGGGATCTGACCCCATCAGCTGATGTTTGTTGTGCTTATATGTCGAACATAAGTGCCCACGGCTACCACAGAATGATAAAATCAGAAAACAGGAGTCAGAGACGGTTTTGATGTGAATATTGCCTTTTCTAGCTGCTGTTTGTTGAATAAGATCATTAGTTCATTCCCAGCTCACATTTTAATCTTTTTTCACTCTTTTTTTTTTTATTAATGTGTGATGTCAGTTTTAATAACAGACTTGATAAGGCACAGATGTAACAAATATTTAAAAGGTTAGGAACCGCTGTATCTGCGTCATCCCAGTGCATACTTATGTCTCTTTTCTTTTATTTATGTTATTGTCGTTATCTCTGAGGGGTTTCTCTTCCTGTTTGTTTGTTTGTTTGTTTGTTTGTTTGATGGAAACAAATTGCATCTCACTTTTCCAGAGTCCAAAAACAACCAAAACATGAGCAAGGCTGTCTGGACAGGAAGCAGTTTATCTGGTCCTTTTTGTTTGTTTTATTACTTTTTAAGGAAAAATATTTCAAACACTGTTTATGCTGATTTATTAAATAAAGATCCGTTGAAATATGCGCTTATGTACAAAGAGTTTTATAAGGGAACACTCTCCAAGCTACCCATCCTATTCCTTCTTTTCGTTTAACTCATGGCTTGCTCTTATCGAACATAAAAGAGCTCTGGGATTGTTCGACCCACTTCTCTTGATGGTCAGAGCTGGCACTCACAAAAAGCAGACCCCTGAAAGGCGGCGATAACATTGCGCTAGTGGCTTTGGCAGCCGGCCTGCAACAAAGATAATCTAACGCCACCAAGATGTCTGGAAAGACTTCATGAATTTTCCCAGCTTCAGGTCCGCATGGTCTGATTCCCTGGAGAGAAGTTCAACTGATACTCCTCATCAAAGGGATCCTTCTCCCTTTAGGCACCAAAAATCCACAAAAACCCGAAGCTGTTCATCTGGTTCTAAGGTACTATGCTGACCGGGACATGATACATGACCTGGACTGAAAGTGCTTTTATGAATTTGGAGTAACTAAAGGGGAAAGGAGAACAAAACAAGAATTATTTTGTAGGAGGATTGTTAAAACAGAGGGTTGAATTTCCTTTTCAAAGTCTCCTGGAGGCATTTGTTTGGCTTCTCACTGCTCGTAGAGATAGTTTCCATCAGGAATAATCAGGCGTGAAAGTGAGCCGGTACGGTCCGGTACTGCGTACCACTAAAAGATTCTGCGCCGGTACACAGTACCAGGAAGAAGGAGGAACGGCCATCATCCAGAACCAGTTACGGCTGCAAAAATTCACGAGCACACAAAGAACATCAGATCCACTACCAAAAGCCAGTCTAAAACACGACTTAATCTGTTTATAAATATAGCTTTTTTCCCTTCATTCCAAATAGTTTCTGAACTGTTCTGCTATGATGGAGCTTCAATGCTCTTGCTTTCCTTCTCTCTCCTCGGAGCTCGAGGTTTTTGTGAACGGCCGGTCTTTAAAACGAGCACCGCTACGTTTAATGTCTGTCTGCTCGCTGCTAAATACCCCAGTTAAAAGCAAAGAGAGAATAACTAGTTGTGTTTCATGTTATTCTGCTGAATTACAACAACACAATGTGTGTGTATGCGTGTCGCTGATTCGCTCATTTCGCTGTCAATCAAAAAGGGATTCAGCCTCAGACAGATCATCCAATCATCATGCAGAAGCTGAGCGTCTGGGCCAGCCGAGGCCAGCCCACTGCCCCATAGACCCGAGAGACACTGAGCGTCCGATGGGCGGGACAAAGCCCAGCATTTTGGCTTCGCTACTGAACTCACTGTTTAAAGCACTGTGAAGCTACGGGAACGAGTGAGAGGAAAGCCGTATCGTTACCAGTGATAAGAAGCTGATTCTGAACAAAAGTTGAGCGCATTGTAGCGCATATTTAGTCAATGACATGTACACACAACAGTATATATTTGAGCACTTATTTTTTGATATTTTAGGGGAAGCCGAGCTTCCCTTGCAGTGTTAGAGCAATCGCCACTGAGATATATATATATATATATGCCCCCAGTGGGCCCCCCCCCCCCCCCCCCCCCCCCCCCCCCCTCCTAGCTCCGCCCCTAAGTACCGGTGAACTACTTTCACCCCTGGGAATAATGCTCTGAGTTTTTACAACAGAGATGGATTTTGAAGGGTTAGATTTTCCCTGATTTAAACTTTAAAAGCTTTCTGTCTCCTTAGAGTTATTTAGCATCTGATAGTTTTTACTCTCTGCCAAACTGGAGAGTTTTTTTTTGTTGCTTTTGTTACTTTCCACCATCTTCACTGCCTCATGGAATGAAGAATGATGGGAGGTTTTTGGTTCTCACCCAGCAGAGCTTATTTGTGGAGATGATAGGTAATTGGTCTGGCATTTTCAAGAAACTTTAAATAAGTGTGTAAGTTCATCATGTTAAATGAGGCACTTAACATTATTAACCCAATAAGACATTGGACATTTATAAATCACAATCATTGTGTTTCATAGCTCCATTGACTGATCCATTAAGAGTTACAGATTTAATTAATTAAGCATTTTACACTAATACTTGGTCAATGTAAACCCCGATAATACCTGTACATACTCTATGACAATGATAACAGTTGTACATTGTCTTACAATCTTGAGTCTTCCTTTGTTTTATGTTTTTTTTACAAAAAGCAGCAAAAAACTAAAGAATAACTAGATGCCTGGAGAATCATTGGTCAGGATAAGTTTAAAGACAAACACTAATATTTGGATAAATGTCATTAAGCAAGTTGCAGAGAAACCACAAACTATTTGTTGCCATGACCTTAGTTCTGGCTCGATATTTCACCACTCTTCTTATCAGAAATGGCGGCGCTCAGTTAAATATGTGGGCTTCCTGGTGTAGCTTTCAAACATATTCCCTCCTTTTTTAACAAGATTGAGGTCAAAGAAGTTTCAGAAGATTAGTGTTAGCCTTCTTAATCCATTTTCAATCCTGTTTTCATGTGTGTTTGGCACTAAGCTTCCAATGTGAAGGGATGTTGAAAGATTTTGAGTTTTATTATTCCATCCACTTTGTGCAATACACTAGTGCCACATCATGATGATACCATCACCATGCTTGATAGTACAGTGAGTTTTGAAGGCCTCACCTTGACTCTTCCAGACATTAAGTACTTCTTGTCTTTGTAGCTAAATTGCTGAACCGTTGTCTCGTCTGTCTATAGTCACAAATTTCAGTCTAACGAGAAGGTTTTGATTTTGGAGCAGCCGCGTCTTTCTCGTTGGTGTTAAACTGGCTTGAATGTGGAACGTGACTCTGGTGTTTCAACGGTTCTAATAATGTTAAGCCTTGGTGGTTTCTAGATGGCTTCTGATCGTTAAAATAATTTAAGCTCATTTAACCATACATTAGTGGGGATGTATGTGTGTACATATTTGATCTTCTGTGTATAACTGAATGCACAATAATTTCAAACGTCTGCTTCCAGTTCTAGCTCCAAACATTTACTTGAAGTTGTTGTATAATCATTCCACCTTGATAAAAAAAAAAAACACTGCTCAAATATTTTTTACAACCCCTAAGTTAACATGACATTCATGTTTATGCTCAGTGAATGTAAACTTCTCACCAGCACTACATATTATGCCGACTGACATCAAAAATCCGTGTAACGTGAAAGTTGACCCATCAACAAAACACAGTGGAGCTCTAATAGGCTGTTTGTACAGCAGCTTAAAAGCTGGAGACAGGGGCACATAGTGATAACTTGTTCTGATAGCAATGTATTAAATTACAATCAGGGCTAACAGGATGTGAGAGTTGTTGGTACTTCCTGTCCAGACTGAAGGTTGCTGGAATTTGTCTGGCTTGGTTGCAGCTTTTTGTGCTTGCCTGTTGGCTATTCTTCTTTTTTATATTTATAAAGCACAAACATAACTTTTAACTGAAATGTGCCGCTTGTGTACTTTCAACAGAATGTATAAATATATTTCAGTATATAAAAAAATCTAAGTAACATGCAAAATAAAGGGCATGGGTTGGTGAAGCCCATTTAATGGACAACTTCGCCATGATTTTTATTTTCTTTCCATCCCAGACTGTGAGCAACTTCCAGATTTTTAGCGCTTTGATCATTTACTTTTCCAAGTCTGTCTTCTTTAAACACATCTGTTGATGCTTTCATTTGTCCAAACTGTCAATTTCCTTTAAACCTTCACATCATCTGAGGTTTTCTCTGTGCAACACGTGGCCTCCTCCACACTGACAGAAACGTTACCTGTAGCTTCTCTGCGACTCATGTAATCCCAAAGAGGCAATTTCCTCTAAGGTTCCCCTCTTGAAATTAAAAGTCACTAAAAAGCTATTATAAAGAGCATGTATTCTGAACCCATTATGGTCATTTGAGACAATTTGCTGATGGATATAATTTGTTTCTTTCAATCTTTTTGACAGATTATGAGGCTTTACAATGTCTTTACTTATTGTAATGATTACTAGGTACGTTTAACTCTGTAATATGAACCATATGCTCCTTTTCATCTTTGGCGTTTTAACAAGGAAGGACAGTTCAGCTGCCATTAGCAGGATGTTTCTAATATCTTTATGTGGACTTTAACTTTTGGATTGAACAGAGGGAAGAAAATAGCATGCCAGGTGGTGGAAAAGTAAAAGTAACGGAAGTGGAAAGTGCAGCATCTTGCCACCATCACTTACTTCAACAGTAATTACAATGTCTTGCGAAAATATCCATACAACGTGAACATTTTCACATTTTGTCAGGGTACAACCGCACACTTCAATGTATTTCATTTGGTTTTATTGTCACAGACCAACAGAAAGCAGCACATCATTGTGAAGTGGAAGGAAACAGATACATGGCTTCCAGTTGTTTTTTTATAAATATAAATCTGAAAAGTATACATATGTTTTCATCCCTTTTTTCTATGATACCCCTAAATGGAATTCAGTGTGACCAGTTGCCTTCAGATGATACCTTGTTTGTAAACAGAGTCCATGGGGAAAGAAGGTGTTCTGGTCCAAAATGCTTAACCTTGTAGCCTACTTGCTTAACACTGTGTGGCAGAAGAAAATATTATTGTGCATCACCAGGGAACACACCATACCCACAGTAAAGCATGATGGTGGTGGAATCATGCTATGAGGATGCATTTTTCAACAGCGTCAGGGAAGCTGCACAGTGCTTATGGTAAGATTGGTGGAGCAAAATACAGAGCAATCTTGTAAGAAAACCCGTTAGAGGCTGCAAAAGACCCGAGACTGGGGCAATGACCGCATATAAATAGTCAAAGCTACAATGGAATGGTTTAGATGAGGGCTGTCCAAGTCCAGCCCTCAAGAGCTACTATGATGCATTCCTTCTTCAACACACTTGATTCAAAGGAATGGTTCATTTCCAGGCCTCTGCAGAGCTGAATGACATGCTGGCTCTGTTCTGGGCGCTTCTCTGGAACTTCTGGAGATCATTATGTGTCCATAATGTTCTACAAGAACATTATGGAGAACCCTGAGCATCCTCTTCATGAGACTGTCCTACAACAACAGAGTGTCTTCAGTCAGAGGCTTCTTCAGATCTGCTGTAAGACGGAGCGCTACAGGAGATCCTTCCTGACCACAGCCATCAGCATCTACAACGGCACTTTGAAGAAACCTGCATAATATGAGCTACATCGACATTTCATTTTCCTTTGGGATGAATAAAGTATTTGAATTGAATTGAATTTAGTTTAGTTTAATTGAATTTAATTGAGTGAAGGAACACAGCTATTTGATTCAGGTGTGTTTGGTGGTGATGCATCCCAGAGTTACAGGATAGTTGCTCTCAAGGACTGGACTTGGGGTCCCCTTATTTATTTATGTGGTAGAATAGTTCAGTTTAGGTCCAGACGAAAATCTAATTGAGAATCTGTGGCAATACTTGAAAAATGATGTGCACAGTCCCTAGATGTGCAAAGTTAGAACAAACATACCCCAAGACACTTGGAGCAGCAGTGAAATATGATTCTAATCAGGGACTCAGTTGTGCTGAATGCATATGCACACCATTTCAGATTTGTATGTGTATAAAAACCTTTAAACCACAAATCATTTTTATTCCACTTCCCAATTATGCACTCCTTCAATGTGGTCTGCCTCCTGAAATACCAATGAAATTCACTGAAGTTTGTTGTTATACCATAACAAAAGGGTCGTTATAACATGACACACAGAACTTTTTCAAAGTCTTGTATGTGAACATTCTGCAACTCTGTGCAGGGTCTGAATTACTACACAGATAAATTAATGAAAAGGTACTTCCTTCCAAATAAAGCAAGTTATTATCAGCTTCCTGCTTACTTGTTGTGGAGCACAACAGACCTGAATACGTTTGTGTGCGCTCCCTGAGATCAGAAGCAAACATTCATTTAGACCATCTCAAAGATGCCACACATACATAAATAAAAACTAAAGGAGAGAGGAGAAGCCTGGGAGAAATCACAAAAAAACTAAACATTAATAAAATTAGGGATATGAAAAGTATTAATAGAAAAGTAATATAACCAGTCAATAGACAAAGAAATGTTGGTCTTTTGTCAGGAAAATATATAAAGGCTTCTCCTTTTATTTTGCCAATATTCCATAAAGTAGTACACTGTTTTCTCATCTTACCACTTGGCCCACTTAATGCAGATGTGATTTTCCAAAAATGTGCTGATGGAGCACTTTTGCATGAAGCAAGAGGTTTCCAAGGATTAGCCTTCCCCTGCATGTTCCTGTGTTTCCTTGTTTCTTGATGTTGTTGTGTAAGAGTTTAAGCAACCATGTGATCTCAAAC
The DNA here is from genome assembly GCF_021462225.1 of Girardinichthys multiradiatus. NCBI lineage: Eukaryota > Metazoa > Chordata > Actinopteri > Cyprinodontiformes > Goodeidae > Girardinichthys > Girardinichthys multiradiatus. The sequence goes on along the minus strand of NC_061815.1, from coordinate 23,619,138 downwards.
CTAATTTATTGCATGCTTTTCAAGTTCGGAATATCTATGGAGCATCAGAGCATTCTAGTGATGTCATGTCATCTTAATCACAGCATCTCCTGCAGCATTGGGCCTTCCACATAGAGTAGCTGAATAGAACCCTTTCTTTATTCCTACAATCTTAATATTATGGTTAGGCCTCCCTCACTCGTGCAGACTAAAAGTGCTCCCTCCATCTTTAGTTCACTTTTATGTCTTTTGCTCACATGTAAGCTCTGCATCACTCTCCTGTTCACATTCCAGGCTCTGGTGTTGGCTACAATAATATTATCACAGTTCAGTATCGGTCGTTTATGTGATCTTCAGCTTGGGACTGTATTTAACCATGTTCATTTGTACCACTACTCAAAGGGCTTAACTTCCTTCGGTGCTTTGACTGTACTTCAGGTCATAACCTGAAACAAAGCATTGGCCTGTGACCGTGAGCTGTAATTCTACACTCCTCCTTTTTGCTCAACAAGGCATAATATTGCTGACCCTACATGGTCTGCTTCACTGAGATGTTAATGAAGTGGTCCAACAGTTCAAACCCTAGGGCAAAGAGGGAGAAATGCAGCGATGTATGGATGTTACAACAGGAGAAGAGTCTGAAAAGCCCTGGGACTGGGAGGGAATATTTATCTTAACTTATCTTAAAAGTGTTGTTGCCTGAAGCCAGAATGAGAGTGATGTTATCGTCCTGCAGTCACATGTGGGATGGTTATTTATACTGCAGCTGTAATGACATACAGTTGGAACACACTGAGTGAAATTACCGTGAGAACACCTCAAGGACAGCTGCCCAGTCTGGTTGCACAATGTGGTAACTAGCTGATTAGGTTCGTTTGTTCATGTTGTTTTAAACCAGAACCACAGCTCTCCCATTTTGATAATATTAACTTATTTAACTCCATGAGTTAGTGTTTGTGATATTAATTTGTTTATCCACAAATAAGAGCTATAATATGAACGTTAATACTTGAATCAAAGGTCCCCTGGTCTGAAAACAAATCCTGGATGACTGCATCAAGCACAAATAGCCTCCATATATAGGACGCCTGTTCTACTGCAAGTTCCAGCCCAGTTTTAATAATATTTTAAAACAAAAACAAATGTCTAGAGAGTTGGTATTTTAAACGGGCTTCAGCATCTTATATATTAACAATCACAATGGTGGCATTACTAAAACAACATTCTCCTTGTGTACTTTCTAGAGAGTCCAGACCTTTACTTTAACTATGAGATCTCCAAAATGCTGGCAACATTTCCAAATCCTGCAAGTTCCATAACAGACGGAGGTTCAAGGTTTGAAAGAATAAAACTGAGCGACTTTGGTAAATGGCCTGCACTTTTATACCACTTTATCAAGTCCCCAGAGTCCCCAAAGCACTTACCACTACAATCAGTGATGCACCATTTCATACACACATTCACACACTGACAGTGGTGAGCTACAATGGAGCCACAGCTGACACAACGACTGAGACAGACAAAGTAGGGGTTCGAACTAGCAACCAACCGGTTACACGACGAACTCCTACCACCTCCTATAACAACTTACACAGCAAAAAGTGTTGCTGCCAGGTGTGTTCACTGATCAAAAATTACCCATTTGTTTCGGATCAGCAGGTCATCAGTCAGGGCCAGTCAAGCTCCAAACATTTTTCAGTCATGATTTTAGTCACTGAGTCATTTTTCAATTTATCTCTAGTTATTTACTATTTATTAACTTAAAAACACTGATGCTGCAACACTCTTCATGTTCTTTTAAAGTCTTCGAGAGCCAGTATCCTGCAACTTTTAGATTTGTCTCTGTATCAACACACCTGAATCACAAGTCATTAGCAGGACTTTGTAGAAAATGAGTGCATGACGAAGTAATTCAGTCATTTTATTCAGTAAAGTTCGATTTGGGACAAATACAAATGTTGCATGATACCGGCCCTCAGGGACTGAAGTTTGGAACACCTGTTTAAGTCATTCAATATAAAAATCAACAAAACAGCTTTAATAATGAGGCCCTTATTGTTTTCTTTTAAGCTAGAACTATTGTATTAAAATATGTTCTAATAAAACAGAATAACTGTTAAGTTTAAAGGTGGGCACTGTCCAACCTAAAGGACCCTTTTGATTTTTAAACTGTCGCAATTAAATTTTTGTTACATTTTTTCTTAAATAAATAATATTTAAACTTGCGTGCTATATGGATCAAAAAAATGTGAAAGGTTTTTAAAATCAAGTTGTGGTAGAGTTACTTTTATGACAGATTGAAACACCATAAACACATTTAAAAAGCAGATCGGGATATATCAGAGTCCAACATGAAATCATAACTCTTTTATATCTTAGTGCAAGATTTGTTTACTGATTTTCAAATAGCTTTCTGATTTACTGTGGCAATCTGAGAAGCTTGGGAAAAACCTTAAACTTGAATTTTGTGGAGATCATGAGAATATTGGGACCAACAATCGAAACACTAGTCCACATTTTTGCAGTATTAAATCGATCTGTGTTATCCTCACAAACTCTTACCACATCATCCTTTGTTCCCGTCGTTTGTGCTAATTGCAACAGAAAATGTGCACAGATGCTCCCCTCAGTTTATAAGCTTGCAGCAACCACAGGTATGTTAACTGGGGCTGGCTTTGGTCTCTATGCATTAGCTGCACATTCCAGTGGTGCGGATAATGGGAAGCACCATTAGGAGCTATTTGTGGCTGTGCTGCGGTGTGTTTCACCAGATTCCAACATTACCCTGGGTTTTAACCTTGGCGGGTGAAAGATGCAAAGGGAGTAAAGGTCTGATGCTTTGTCTCCATTTGTGTCTGAGGTCTACCTTCCTCCCTTTACTTTTCCTCTATATCTAACCTGACCACCATGGGAAAGCCATGGTGGTCAGGTTTGCCTTCTGTAGATCGACGAATCATTTGTCTCTTAAATCTCTTCACCTTTTTTGTCATCTGTATGCTCACACAGCTACACTATTCATGCTGTACATACACGTGCATCGCTGAAACTGTTGGAGACTTTCTGGCCATGGCGCCAAGTGGGTGGACTAGTGACATGGAGCGACAGCAGGGAAGCTTCCTGCTCCCCTGCTAACAAAAAACAAACAAGCTAATCAGAGTCAACACCCTGGCCCCATTTACCTCTGCATCCAGTCATACATTCATTCAGACAGTGAAGAGGGCCATCCTGTTGCAGAAGTGTTAGAGCTGCAGACAGGAGGGGAGCATGCATATGTGCCCCCAGTAACCCTCTAAAATGGCTCTAAACTTTAACGCTTCACTAGCCACATCTACATTAACAGCTCTGATTATCCCTCTTTACAGTTTGCACCACTTTTCTGCAGGAATGCACCAGCTAAAGCCGCTGACAGTCTCACCTCAGGCTCCGTTTATTAGCTGTTCTGAAGGTTTTAATCATATATCGTGATTCCCATCTGCAGGTGGACTTAGTTAGGATTTTTCTAAGTACACCTTAAAGGCTTTTTTGTTGTGGTGTTGAAGTGGAGGTATACAGTCCACTCACAGCTATGAAACAACTAAATATTTTTGTCGATGGCATCGTATGAATTTATTTAGTCAACCATGCCACTAAGCAATAAATACAGGTGCATCTCAATAAATTACAATATCATCAAAAAGCTAATTTATATCAGTAATCCAGTTTAAAAAGTAAAGCTTATATGTAATATGCATTCATTACAAACAGCACTAACGTCTGTTAATTTTGATGGTGACCTCAGAAAGAAAACAGTACAAAGACTGTTTTTATACATTTACTGTTTTTTAACAGTAAATGTTTTCCTTCCACTCAACTTTATATTAACATGCCTGGGTAAACACCCTGTTATTAGCCAGCTTTTTAGCAATAACCTTTTATGGCTTACTCTCTTTGTGGTGGTCTTCTTCGGGGCAACTGTCAAGTCAGCAGTTTTTTCCATTATTGTACAGGCCATAACCCACAATTTCTGTATTGACAATCCCTTTTTAGTTGTCTGATGAGATTTCAGTTGTTAATTCAGTAGTTATTATTAGAAATTTAATTATTAATATTTCAGCATCAGTATAAATATTGGTGGCTTTTCTGATTTAAATAACTGCTATTTGATTTTTTTTTTTATATTATTATTGCATAAAAACCAATAAACCATGGTAGATTTAATATTTTATTCATAAAATCTCATACCGGCCAACTCCTGTTCAGGAGTTGGTGTCTTTCCAGTTTTTCAAGTTATATTTTTGAAATAGTTTAGCTTGCTGTAAATTGTAGCTGATTGAAGAAGACTGGAGCCCAGATATATTTAATGTTCAGGAAATACTTGAATAGTATACAAACCTTGCATGTGCATGTTCCTCTTCTTCAGAATCAGAAGTAAGTCCAAACACTGGCTTTCACTCAAATAAGGACTGGCTGTACTTCTTGTTGAAATTTTTGCTTTCCCATAACAAATAAAGCAGAGACCTGAAAACTAACTTAAGCCAGTGACTAATTCACTGCTGCTGCCTTGAGTTTGTGAGAATTGATATATTACATAAGAAACCACAAGACATAAACTTGTAAACAAAGTTAAAAATATAAGATAAAAATATTAATTAACTTGAAAAGTTTCTGAAGAAATTCTGAGGGTTCCTTCCATGCAGTCCATCCTGCTCAGCACCATTTAATGTTGCTTGTTTAGCTATGTCTTTACAAGACTCATAAAAGGAAAACAACTGCCCAACAGTGATTAAACATATCAATGTTGTTGTTTTGAGACATTAAACATTTACCATCCTTCCATAAAGGTAACACACTTCTTAATAATATATATCATCAAAGAGCATTATTTTTGTTTTAAAGTTCAGTTGTGAACTTTATTTTGAAGGTCCAACATAATCCAGTTTCAAGTAAGGTGGGGCCTACTTTTAGAATATCCTAACAAAAAATATTGAGGGTTTTGTTTTGAAGGTTATCTGTAAACATAATATTAGATAGCTATATTACTAATCCTGTTGGTATTTTCAATCAACTCCCTTATTTCAATAGTATCTGTTAGCTTTATTTTGTATACTCCTAGCTAAGGTTTGCTTGTTGTATACAGACGGCGATGATTAGTTCAAATGAGATGAAGCCATAAGACCCGACAGAGTTACGTCATATGATCAAGTGTGTGTTTTTCAGTGAAAACACTTTCATCTCTCTTTGTTGGTTTAAGAGCTTCTTCCCAGATGGGCTTGCAAAATCTTGTATGTGTGTGTTTGTAACATCAGATGCAGATTTAAACTGATCCATAAACTTTTGTAAACACACAGTCTCCTTCCTCCACTCTCCTTCAAGACCACAAACAAATAAATCTCAAACTTCAAATTAGCACCAGTTCCTACTTTCCAGCATGCACACCTTGACACAAGATGACCTTTTTATCTCTTTACCCCCCTGATAGTAGTAAAGATGTTGTTTTTAGAAAGGGGCATGATTACCTGTGACCCTCCTTGGCTGCCCTTGACCCAGTGTGGGCTGACAGAAGAGGGCTTTAAGTTATTTATGTTGAGCCCTGTGCTCGTATTTTGAACTCTTTGCCTCTCTGTGAATTTTTCTTTCTGTCAACAATCCACCTCTCAGCTGGCCTCCTCGGGAGAGAGAAAAAGAGAAGAGCGAGAGAGGAGGATGAGCATTGGAGGGATTTGAATGCTACACCTACAGAAACCTTATCTTTAATGGCTTCTGTGTCATAACAAAAACCATTTTGACAGCCTGGTATCTCTCAGTGCTCTCCTTCATTCATCCTCCCTACAGCAGGCATCTCACACACAGGGGTGCATGAGAACATTACCCTTTTTTTCAGCAGTAAAGGGTTTCCTGCTACCGGCTTTACCTTGTTTTTAGAAAGCACCTCATTGTTTTTTTTTTCTTTTTAATAAAAAAAATAAAAAAATAAAAAATAATGCACCTCATTCACATTTTTTCATTTTGCTACTGCCAGCTTTCATGTATTTAATCACAATTTTATGTAAAAAGCAAAATTATGATGGAAATAATAAATGTTTTTTCAACATTTCTCGCATAAAATTAGGAACATTGTAGCATGCATTTGTGTTTAGCCCCACTATGAAAAATACTTTGAAGAGCAACCTTAGAGCCCCAAGTCATTCTGAATATGTATTTTACCTGCTTTGCACATTGAGAGACTGAAAATTTTACCTTCAGCTATTTTGCAAAAAAAGTTCAGTAAGATATGACTGATGTCTGTAAGAAAGACTTGAACTATTAATTCAAGGATTTCTATTGTCATACCAGCTCACATTTACATGTTAAGGTACGAAATTCGGACTCAGGTCCTGGTTAAGAAGCCTAATATTTAAGTAAAAAGAAAACTAAGTATAACATACAAAGCTACATCTAACAATAAACAGCTATCGGTAAAAATATATGTATATTATCAATTAGATTTATGTCTGAACGTTGACTAGACCCATACATATGGTCAGGAAACGTTTTCCTCCACCAGTATCACGTAGTGACCTGATCACTATCCTGCAAGAAGAATGGCTTAAAATCCCTCTGACCACTGTGCAGGACTTGTATATGTCATTCCCAAGACGAATTGACGCTGTATTGGCCGCAAAAGGAGGCCCTATACCATACTAATAAATTATTGTGGTCTAAAACCAGGTGTTTCAGTTTCATTGTCCAACCCCTGTATGATGGATATTTGCATTGTTATGACGAATGTTACAAGCTATTTTAATATCACCAGAGACAAAGTTCACTTTGTTTTCAATAAAGTGAAATTGTCCATTGTTCAGCATGAATCATAGTTTCAGAGCTACACCTTTATATGGCGACAACACCTCTTTTTTTTATCTGAAGGCAAACAACAATAAAATCGTGGCTGCTATAAATCAGCTGTCCATGAATTTTATTATTTGCTGCTGAAGAACAGTGTGGTTGTTTTGCTAACCTGGTAGAGATGCAGGGTTGGTGATCAGAAGGTTCCAAGGAAAAAACCAAAAACATTGGAAAAAAAAGTACCCGTTGGAAGTCAAACCCAGGACCTTCTTGCTGTAAGGCAACAGTGCTACCAACTGCGCCAGCCCTGTAAAAAAAACACACACTTTTAAACCCAATATGTACCAATTTTACCCTAGATATCTAAGGACTATTAATACATCCTGTTTAAAGATTACCACAAGCTTTAAACAAGACGTCTTATGGCCTTTTTTCAGCAATGGCTTTCTTATAAGTAAGATTTGCAGATTGTCTCAAAGACCTTCAGGGATTTTCATCAGCGTGGAAATCAAAGGCCCTCACAGATGTCTCCAAAAGCCAAACCCACTCGTTATCGAATTAACAGCGGCCTCTGTTCTGCCCTGTGTTTATGACAAGGGTAACTTAAGAACACCACCATTGTATAAAGAAACGTAAGACTTCCTCTTTCCTCTTTGTGTTTTAGTGTCAGATGGATTACCAAATTATATAAAAAAACAAATCAAAACACACATATGGTTCCTGAACTCTTCAAGGGCGGTTGCACAGTGGCCCTGTCTGCAGCTTCGGTCAAACAAACTTCAAACAATCTGGAAGTTTAAACAACTTGATAGTCTGTGTACCTCAGAGAAGGAAATGTTTGATTCTGTTAACCTGAGTCATTCACTTCTGAGCTTCTCCAATTTGATTCGACACGCACACCTACCTCTTTCCTGTTCCCACTGATCCAGTACACTGAAAGGCCGATACACCTCAGTGGGATTACGGGACATGCTAAAATGCTGCAAGTTTGTTTCATTATGAAACATGCGTGTGGCACGTCTCTGGCTTTCTTTATGTGGCTCAACACGTATGGAACATAAGAAAATGGTTGTCTGACTGTGTTGCATATAAATGTTTGAATGAGTGCAGCCAAACGACTAACAGGTACTTGTGTCATTGCGGTGAATCATGTGATGAAGACCTGAGAGATGCTGGAATCTCTTCAAAGTGAGTTTGCTGCTGCTGCCGCTGTGAAATGAGCTGAGTGGATCTGGACCGTGAGGATGAAAGTAGCGGAAAGCATGGTGGGAGTGATTCACAGCAGGGCACTGAGTCCAGGAGATCTGCAAAGCAATAAGTAGCACAACACATTTACTGAGTGTGTGTTCCTATGTTCGTTTAAAAGGGTTGATGACCCACGTCTGCTGATGAATGCCTGACTTGTATGTGGTCTGCAAACTTGCAGAAAAAAGCAAAAAATCATTTATTACCGCAATAGTGTTAATGAAAGCAAAATCAAGTGCAGAACATAAGATTGCATGCCTTTGATGTAAAAGACTAAAGATTTATTTTGTCTTTATGTGCTTCATTGCCTTCAACATTTAGAAACATGACCTATTACGTCAACATGTAGCTAGAATAAAAACAGACTTATATGTTAATAGTTATTTAATTAGAACTACCAGGAAATGTCTTATGAGTGAGAAACATGTTGGCATGGAGAGCAGAAAAACAACCTTAAAAGTGCGTTAAAAACTATTTTCTAAGTTTTACCTGTATGACAGTTGCATGTGATAAAAGAAACAAATAATTATTATTATTTTTATCATTTGGAGATTTACCCTTCAGAGTTGCTAAATGGATCATGGGTCCACATGTGTTTTGTGGGTCATCAGGAGTCATACGACCATATCCCCCAAGTTTTTTTTTTTTTTTTTTGGGGTGGGGGTTGCCAGGGGGCCTCTTTAGGGCTATCCAGTCCTTGTATAACTAAATGAAAAACTTGCACAAATTCTTGGCACACAGTCAACCTTGTCACCAATCCTATTTGTGGTGTGCATAGACTGTCTCTGAAGGTTTAGTTCTGGAAAGGAGTGTGCATTTTTCATGTGACAGAGGGGTTTGCTGCAGAGTTTGAAGGGTTGGGATGAGAGCTAGCTTATCGAAGTCTGGGGCCATGGTTCTCAACCAGGAAGAAGGTGTTAGTCTCTCCCTCAAGCTGAGGAGTTCAAGTACCTGAATCTCATTTAGCGATGAGGTAAGATAAAGAATAAGATATGGTAAATGGACTGAATTTATATAGCGCCTTTCCAGTCATACTGACCACTCAAAGTGCTTTACATCAGAGCCACATTCACCCAGACGCACACAGTCACATACCGATTGGTAGGCAATTTGAGGTTAAGTGCCTTGCCCAGGGGCACATCCACATGTGGCTGGAGGAACCTGGAATCGAACCCACTGTCCTCAGATTGCATAACGCCCACTCTTCCCACTGAGCCACAGTCACCTCAAAGGTGTGTGTGCTAGAGAAAAAGCTCATTAATAAAGTGAAGTTCTTGTTTCACCTGCACCCTAGATAAAAGAGCTTGTTAAAGAGCCCCAACATTTCTGGGAATGTATGTTTAAGAACCAAGGTATATTTTTTGTCCATGGCATTTATATATTTTTTTTATTATATGATCTATTCAACTGAATCAACAATCAAAAGCAGCATCTGTTATGTTCGCTTGGATTTAAGAAAAAGGGATGATGTTAAACTTAAGTCAGTTTCAGGTTATTTAGGGAGGTAGTGGGGTTTTCTTTGTTTATTGTAGAATGGTACCACCAAATTTGTCAGGATATGTTTATGAATATAGAGATTTGATGTATTCATATTTTCTTTGGTTTATAATTTGACGTGTTTGCTGTACATTAGGGATAAGATAGAAACAATCCTGAATGTTAGACCACGTATATGGTTGACTGTGCAGCTGCACTCAGTGACACTCACCATGAGTGCATCTGCATGACTGTAAGGCCTGCAGAGCTGTAATCAGGAATTCCATCAAGAAGAGATGAGGAGTCCACAGTCACAGAGAAGCAGGTGCAATGGCATACATTTACTGAAGAAAAAAAACACTAAATCTGGAAGCTTTCCGAAAATGCAAATGGGACCATTAAGGCAATTTAGGATTATTTTCCACACTGAATGCTTTTTGTGAAGATCCCTGCTGCTTAAATGAGTTGATTTGTTAACAAATGAACAGCACAGATGATGAATAGAATTACCTTAGGCAAAACTAAATTGCTTCCTAACATTTGAACTCCAAAGAGTATTCTTGCAAATATCCAAAGATGAATGAAGAAAATTATGAAGTCCTCTTTTTTTCCAACTTGAATTCCTCACATTGATAACTTCTCCTCTCCACAGTCACGCAGTCAAGCTTCATGTAACGTGCCCTAAACACTGCGTGTGTGTGTTTCCTAACAGCTGGACAGGTCCCACTGAACCAAAGTACTACGGATGGCTGCTAATAACCCAACCTAATAATCCCTACATTACCTAATGTCTTTCTGCATTCAGTGTCATTAAATACCCATTTATTGTAATGCCAACAGTTAAAACCATTGTGACCAAAGTCCCTGGGGGCGGAGGCTAATGCTAAACTATGGCTGCTTGACTCTGCAGTGGTGCAGCAGACCGTTTTGTATACCCTTAGGTGGTAATATTTGGTGATTACTCTGGAGCTCATGGAGGTGAAGCCCAGCACAGAGCCCCCTCAGCAGGACATCTGGTTAATGAGTATCAGAACGTGCTGGTGGAGCCCCAAACCGGAAAAACAGGAAATGGACGTCCAGGCTAGAAACTGCCCTGGAAGCATATAAGCACCCAGATACAGTCTTGAAGAACATTGGCTCTGTTCTTCACTTCTGCATTGTATTGAATGCAGAGAAGATTCCTGCTGAGAGGACTTACAAACAGATGAGAGTTCAGCTCACGTTTTATGGCTTACAATTAAGTTTCTAGTAGTAAACTTGTCTATAACTGCATTCCAGTGTTTCTTTCAGATCCTGTTTGTGTTTCAGCATTATCAGTCCATGTGTTGATTACCCTCCCCTGAAATCAAGGTCTAATTGAACACATGGAGTAGTTCCCTTTAGGGATGGTACGATCTACACTAGGGACTCTGGGAACCTTACTGGAAGCCATTAGGGAAACAAGACATTTCCGACCACAGGCAACTAGAAAAATGACCAAAGATTAGAAGAGAGGTGGAGAAAAAATTAGGCTCATCAGAGACCCAATTTCTTAAAAGGCTTCATTGTTCAGCGTGGGTGTGAGTGTCGCGTGGCAAATTAAACGCTGGCCTGCAACACTGTGGCAATAAATTGCACTTACATTATGTCACCTTTTTGGTTTTATGCCGAAATAACTTTCCAGACTAGATTTATTAGCATTGCTTGTATCAAAGAAGGTATAGACATATGCTGCTGCACAGTAGCACTGTCTTGCAACAGGAAAGACCTTGGTTCAAATTCCATGCTGGAGTCTTTCTGCATAGAGTTTGAATGTTCTCCCCGTGCATGCGTGGGTTCACCAGGTACTCAGACTTCCTCCAAGTTCCTCGCACAGTCCAGAAACATGACTGTTAGGTTAACTGGTTACTCTACATTTTACTTAGGTATGAGTGTGTGCGTGCAGGGTTGTTTTCCTGTGTGTCCCTGTGTTGGACTGGCGACCTGTCCAGGGTGTTCTCCACTTCTCACCCAGTTACTGCTAGAGATACTAAGACACCAGCCCACCAATACCCTGCATGGACAACCGGGTTTAGAAATGAATAACTTCATAAATTGTTCCATAGTTACATGCTCTCTAAAACAATGAAAAATTCTATGTACTGGCTGTTTATGTTTCAGTCAGTTAAGCTTTTGGATTTCAGGCAGAACTTATTATTCCCCAAATTGACAAAGTCCAATGTTAGATGTATAATGTTTGGCTCTTTGTCCTGCTGAAGGTCATTGAACATTTGCCTTACTGAGCTTTCAGTTCAACCATGGTCTGAAAATATTCTGGCTTTGTCATTCCTTTGCTACATTGCCTTTAACAGCTCAGGCAGAAAGCAGGTGCCAGAACTGTGAGCATGAAATATTGTTGGTGTTTTGATAACAGGGTGGTTTGTTTGCTGTCATGTGACCACTCAGACAACAGCTATGGCAGTGATAATTTCCCACTCAAAAGGGTTTCTTCATCAGTTAACCAGCTGGTGTGTCCTGGGCCCACTTACAATTCCAACATGCTAACCTTGTCCATAAATCCCCACTGGTAATTCAGTATCTGACTCATACATAATATTTTATTGTCAGTTGGACCAGAGTGCTTCAGTTATATAGTTTTCTATCTTTCCATATACATGCAGATATACAGAAAATACATTTTACATTGTATGTTCATTGGGGCTGCATGGTGGCGCGGTTGGTAGCACTGTTGCAAGAAGGTCCTGGGTTCGATTCCCAGCCTTTCTGCATGGAGTTTGCATGTTCTCCCCTTGCATGCGTGGGTTCTTACTGTTAGGTTAATTGGTCTCTCTAAATTGCCCTTAGGTGTGTGCATGGTTGTTTGTGTGTTGCCCTGTGATGGACTGGCGACTTGTCCAGGGTGTACCCCCATAGACTGCTGGAGATAGGCACCAGCTTCCCAGTGACCCACTATGGAATGAGCGGTAGAAAATGACTGATGACTGACTGACATTTTACATTGGTCTAAATATGAAGAAAGACAGGTCATTTGTGGAACACAAGTCCCGTCATGTTCAAGTCCTCTAATTAGTGTGTGCTAAGGGGGGGGATAAGCTTGAAAGTCTTCAGTTTAAATGTAGTGTTTTTCTGCACCACAGTCCACAATTATTTTATAGACTTTTTCACAGAGTTTGCTTCAAGTTCAGGGCTGCTCAGTTTTATTGCTGTAAAACCACAATGTTTGCCAACAGTTTTTGGTGAATAGTTTTGTGATAAAAACATATTTAAAGGGCTAAGACGGCTCATTGTTTGGTGCTATCAAGTCCTTGTTTAACAAGCTATTCATTTTACACACAGAAACGTTTGGCACTTATTTGAGAAAGTACAAGAAAAAGTTAATTATTTTTTTATTTAAGTTGGTGTGTGGCTTTTGTATTGTTTTATATTGATTTTATTATCATTTTATTTTGTTTTTTAGTATAACTTTTCTGTTTTTTTTTATTCCTTCCTGCACAGAAATAAGAAGCCTTACAACACAATGCATTATTCAATGTGCTGCACCTGTGTATTATAGTTGCAATAACACAATTTCTTTTATTCAATTCAGTTTATTTATATAGTACTGATTCTCAATAAATGGCATTTAAAGGCACTTTACCCACAAAAAATGTATATAAAGAAATATATAGTAATTTCAATCCAATCATAGATATAAAGTCAAGGTCAAGTACATACATCTCAATTTAGTCCTAGTTATGAAACAATGCAGTCAAGTTCACTAGATTATTAAAATTGGTTAAAAGGTTTTCTGTTCAAAGAAACCCATTCAATTGCATCTAGTCACTGACTTTGGAGCATTCACTTCTGAACAAGCACGTTGCTACTAGTGACAGTTGATTGCATGGTGTAGCTGACTTCCCGTTTTGTGGGAAGAAACCTCCAGCAGTCTATTATTTTACTATTATAACTATTATTATTTTCTTTCATTTTAAAAACCAATTTTTATTAATCAGTTGGAATCATATTTGTTTATTGAGACTTTAATGACTTACGAATGTAGAGAGATGCACCAAGAATTTGTTTTTTGATCAGGATCAGACGATTTTCTTATGGATTGGTCCTGACCAGTGACCAGCAGGTTGAAAACTTTACCTTACTGTGAATGCACCATGTTGAAGTGCTACCAGATCACACTAACAACCACACACACTGCTGTTGAGGGAAGAAAACTCAAAACTATTTTCAGTATCTTTGAACTTTTTTAAATGAAGTTGGAAGAAGCACAGATGTATAAAAAGGTCTTTAAAAAGAAATTCTATTTTCTACGACATTTCACAGCAAAGTTGCTGTGTCTGTATTTTTGAGTAAAAAATTTCAGCTACTATCATTAGTAAATCCCTGTTTTACAGTGTCTGCTCTTGCAGTGTTTTGTCGCCGTTGCTTCTGATATAAACTAATAATGACCACTCATGGCAGGAAGGCTTGAAAAAGGTTTTCTTTATGCTATTCTTGTCTTTTATTATAGTTCTTAAGGACAAATCCAAATTGGAAAATGGCCACAAAAGTCATATTGTTGCATCTCTAATTCTATAAAATTTGTTTATCTTCATGTATTTATGAGGGTGTTCTAGTATCTGTACCTAAAATTAGGAGAAACCATTATTACATACAAAGAATTGATATTTTCCATCCGGTAAGCTACACAATCCATGGTATCTTCTGTCAATGACATATTGTCATCGGGTTTTCATTTTGAAATATGACTTCAACATGCTTTCTCCCTTTGGCAAGGGCTTTTTGAATCTTCAAAAGCTCTGTTTTCTGTTCAGGGGCCCCACTGTAGCTGCTGAGTGAAGAAAATACACAGTTGCTGTGTTCAGAGGAAGTCCAGAAAACATTTTAAATAAGAAACCCACACTCTGCTTGTCACTTTCAACTTGTGTCGCAGAGACTGATGGAAGCTTGTCACAATGATTGAAGCGCCACATGAAGCTTGAGGTCGGAGACAGTTAGCAGCAGCACATTTGAATCTGCAGCAGCACCTGGAAGCAATTGTGTTTACCTCCTAAGAATATTTATGTAATGGTGAAATATTCTGAGCGTGTTCCGAGTGTTTATTTCTGTAGGGATGTCTGGCTGCATGGCAGAACAACTGCAAGGCCAGCTATGAAAGTAGAAGGTCTTTTAAAACATGGCTGCTGAATTAGTGTGGGAATGGTGCTCTTGCTGACAGTGTGACAGCAAATTTAGGCCAACCGTTTCCCTCGTTATGGTAAAGTCAACCGCTCTATCCCTTATAGCACCTCTTTTTATATATACTGCTCCATGTCCAAAGACTGTTAAAGCCCCATAAAATCCTTCCATAATATTTTTATATCTGTCATCTCACTGTATGTTGTTGCAAAGTAGCCAAGAAGAGAGGAAACTGGCTATTTTTGGTAGTCATTCCCATCATAACACATAATCCACAATTTCCCTTGGGTGTTTTTGTTGTGATGACATGTGACACCAAGAAAAACAGCCAGTCTGCATGAAGCCCAGTGGTCTGGTGGATTTGTTTAGTCTTAGTGGACAGGACTCAAGGAGAGCATTTTAGTATTTTTTGGATATATGCTTGTTTTCTCTGCGCAGATGTACAGAAGTTTGTAAATTTTAAAGGAATCTGAGAAGCTTTATCTTATGACTCAAGCTGTGGTCTTTTTTAGCAAAACGTATTCAAGGCATCCATTACATCCAGTCTAAGTCCATAAAAAATTTGCTTTAAATAAACAGTCACAGTTCATTTATCAGTTGGGTTGAAATAAAGTGCAGGTGTTTATGCATACAGGGTAAAACAGAGTGATTTCTAAGGATGTCTGGGGGTCTTATTTTTAGTATTGTTTATCCAGAGGATTTGAAAATTATCAGGTGGTTTAAAAAAGAAATCTGCCAGGGATTTTATTCCTCCATTAGGATAAATGATAACATTGCATATCCTTTGTCTGTCATGATCCCCCTGTGTTTGAGTTTCCTTCTTGTCTCTTTCTCAGCACTTCTCTGTTTATGATGTCTATTTGCTGTTATTTTAGTTCATCCCATTGTTTATTATTACTTGTCTTCCTGTACATTTAGAGTTCTGTTAGATTCCTTCCAGTGTTTCTGTGTTTCTGCTCAGCAGTTCGTTAGCCTCCTTCCTTCACTTGTTCTGCACTCCCCCTGCCACCAATTGCTGCACATTTCATCTAATTTGCTCTTCTTGTTCATTGGTCATTTCTCCACCCTGCCTCTGTATTTAAACACTATGGTTTTAATTGCTGGCCGCTGGATTCTACTGTTTGCCTGCCTGCTTCATGCCAGTTACTCTGCCTGTTTCAGCCTCATTAAACATTTCTACCTTACTATGCCACTCCCAACCTAAAAAAAAGTAAAGAGCACCAGCTGTGATTCGAACAACAAAGGGATTGATTTGTGGCATTAAAACTTTGGTTATAACCAGTGGTGGTTGCATGGATGGCTATTTCCCTGAGTCTGTAGCCTTTTCTGATGTAGAGTTCATTACAATTGGACCCAAAGTTTGGCGTGGTCTGCAATTTACTTTGACTCGGTCCACAAAGCAAAAGCTGCTGGACCAAGCAGTGGTTCCCTGTTGTTGCTATGTTTTCTCCACTTATCTTGTTGGCTTCTATGATCTAAACATCCACAACTACCTCCAGTGACAATATTCACAGAGCAGGACACCCTTTCCACACTGACTAAACTTAACAATTAGCAATAGAAAACTTATTCAGGTCACAACTGACTTTTTTTGGTACTCAATCGGATGGCACCCTGGGTGGTGAGCCATATCACTCAAATTTAAAAAACACCATTTAAAAAAAATTATTATCACACTTTCTCTGTGAGCTTTAGCATCTCGATCACAAACTTATATGTCGGAGGTGGACATCGAGGACTGTGAAAGTCCATCCAACTGGCCAACTATATGATTGGTAGAATGAGCATAGATGTATGGCATAGGAAAAATTACCAAGTACTGCAGCCAAACAGTCCGTGCAAATCGGACATCTGCACTTTGATATACAGTATAACGCAGCTCTAGCAGAGAACATGATATAATACAAGTGTTAAAGAAATGAGCTGTACAGGCTTTGCTCTAACAACATAGAACATTTTAGTGGATACGGTTAAATTTGTATTTTCAAAGAAAAGTCAAACAGAATAAATTAGGATGTGATTTCACAATTATCATTGTGACTTTGTGGCAAATTAGCTCAGTGACAAAGTAGCACAGATGTTTGATTCCAGCAGGTAATGCATATATATTTAATGCACATCTTGTAGATGGTTAATTGACTTAAATCTGGTTTTAGACATCTACTAAATGTTTATTTTTAGATTTTTAGGCCAATTTTAGCCTATGTGTTTGTAACCTGTATTTTATTCAACCCACAAATGCTCATTGGGACTCATGAATGCTGATTTAAGTACACTAAGCTAACCAGTTATCTTCCTAATTCAGATGTCATTGTGTCATTTTTATCTTACTATTTAAATAGGTGCAGTGATAGGCTATACAGCCTTTAACTCCACATTAATTATAAAATACTAAAGGTATTTAAAGCAGTCAATAAACCATTCTTTACTACAGAAAAGTGATATGTAGGGATGAATCCAGACCCGTTGTTTATAATCAGCGTGGTTCAGTTAGACACCAGGTCCCTCTTTAGAATATTCACTTGATAAAAGTGGAAACTGGATATTTTGAGGATTTTAAAGTGTTTGTATATGGGTCTGCAGCTGAAGTGGTTGTATACCATATGTTGACGGGGGAGGAGGGTGTCCAATGGATGGGGTAATGGTGGGGGAAAGGTGAAACTCAATCAAGTGGTGTTTACAAGGAAAGAGAGCACCAGAGGACAACTGTCGGCTGCTTTAAATATGAGACAGAAGGTGAGAAAAGAGAAGGAAGGCGCCTGAGATCTGTCTGAGAGCAAAAAAGGAGCAAGAGACGAAAGTAGAGAATCAGGCGCGAAGACATGACATGGACACAAAGATCCTCTGCAGACTAACACCGGCTCTTAATCCGTCGGTCAGGCAGAAAGAGATGTGGAGAGATGTAGTGAAGGACTACACTTATCTCCATGACACAACTTGTTTAATTTCACTGTTATAATCATGCCTTGTTTATTTTTCATTGGCCGATTGCATGTTTGGCAGTCATGCCTTCCTGCACAGAAATGCAAGCAGATTTTTGCGGGGTCAAAGGTGATCTTTGTTGAACTAGACCAGTAGATTTATGAACCCCGCCAATCTGAAGGCTGTAGGTCACATGCTGATTTTATTTCACGCCTTAACCGACGCACACACAGAGAAACTGGTGACACAGATACAAGATGATGCTAATGCATGTGTGTCTTCAGATCCAGGAAACAGATATAGCATGGAATAAAACTCATCTGTGTGCTTCCCATCTGGCTTTGGAGTGATGCACAGCCAATACGATTAAGATGGAGAACAGGAGACATTGATCAGTGAAGAAACATGCTGCAGACCAGGGATGAAAAGGACAAAGCCGGATCATGTTGCTCCGCATCATTAATATCCATCAGGAGTGATGCAGGATTTAAAAACAGCCAGGACCGAGGAAAATAAAGAGAGAAAGGTTTTTCTCCGGGTCATACTGTTACCCTCTTTTACCTCATATACATTAATTATCTCCCTCACTTATGCTGTCATTACCTAACGAGCGCTGATTCAAGCCCAATCAAGTGTGTATACATCAATTTAGTGTTTAGCTATTTATTCTGTTCAAATCTATGCCATAAGTGTTCACTACTCTTCTGCCCTGATTTTCCTTTGTTTGTTCATTGCTCATTTCATTTTCTTTGACTGAGACAGAGCTTATTTAAGATATAAATTTGCTTATAAATCTCTTAAAGATGGGAAATTAAATTGCTGCAAAAGCCATTGCATAAAAAGAGAAAGTTTTAAGCCTTAAAGTTTGTCCTTTTCTTCTTTTGCAATAATTTCTAAAAAGCAGAGCTGCGGTATGTACGTTGGAACAGCCCTTATCAAAAGAAAAAGCTTTGCAAATAAAAGGAAAGCCAAATTTGCAATGGACACCTTTCTTTTTTCTAATGCACTTTGACTTTGCTTTGTATAAAAATAAAAAAGGAACGGGGTGAACGTAAGGGGGTTAGGATGAAAATCTTAACCCAAGTGTCACACTACGTGATAGTTTCAACTGGGAATTTAAGTCTAGAACTGTGTTTGAAAATACTGATGAGTAGGTGAGGTAACATCCCTCTGCCCAGTGGCACTCTAGATCTTATTCTGGGGGATCTCAAGGCATTGCTAGGTAAGATGTTCTCGGTCTTCCTTGGAGTCTTTTCCCAGTGACATTGTCTTAGAAAAACCCCAAAGGGAGGCATCCTTACCACATATCAGAACTGTCTTAAATTACTCCTATTGATGCGGAGGAGAAGCGTCTTTACTCCAGGAGTGGCAGAGCTCCTCACCCTCATCTCTAAGGCTGAGTCTGGCTACCTTACTGAGGAAGCTTATCTCAGCTGTTTATGTCTGGGATCTTGTTCTTTAAATCATTAAACATATCTCATGATTATAGGTGAATTTCAGAATGTAGACAGTCAAGAAACTGAGAGCTTAGCTTTTTAGCTCTTTTTGTTTACCATGACATACTGAAGCAGTGCCCACATTACTGCAGGCAAGGCCCCAGTTAATCCATCCATTTCCCATTGTAGCCTACCATCTCTCATGAACAAGCTTAAGCATAGGTTAAATAATAGTCTGTGTAATATGTAGAGGTTTAAAGAGATCTTATGACACAAAATCTTGTAATTTTGAAACACCATAACATTTCTTGTCAAAGTAAATTCGTCTGGCACTTTCAACACTCACATATTTAAATAAAGTTAAGTACACATCAGCATGTGGTGGAGGAAACTGGATGTAAGGCACAACCTTCCAATTGCAAGGGAAATTTTAATTGTGAAATTAGTTGTAAGTGATGAATATTTTTATTGTGAGCCCCAGATATAAAAGTGAGTGCTTTAAGCTTCACCACTCTATTGTTTCTATGTTTGAGACTCCTTTGTTAAGAGGAAGTAAGAAAGGAAATAGTTTTTTCTGTTACCCTGTTGTGTTGAGTCAGCTAATAAAAACTGCTCGCCAACTGTCGGTTAGAAAACTGTGTTGGCATTTTGGGTGCTTGGTTTAAAAACTGTGAACAGCGGCATTAAGCAGTTATCGGATGGTATCATGATCATAATTACATGCATTGACAGATGTATTTCCAAAATTACTGGGATGGATTTTTCATACTTGCATCTCCAAATTTATTATTGCTGCAATAAACAGAGTAACAGCCAAGATAAACTAAGCACAGCACCTGTACATCCTCCACAAAAACATAGAAATGTGTTATTTTACTCGAGGTGGCAAGAAGAACAACATTGGCATGGACATTTAATTCATCACATGAACTGCAGAAGTCCTCATAGGTCGCTCCCACTTTAGCATTTGAGTTTAGGAACCAGGGCCCATTCAGATTTCTGACCAATCAAACAACAGCAAGTAAAAAGCTCCTCCCAGACAACAACAAACTGCAAGAACTCCCAAACCAGGGATTCAAAAACAGAATGGGGTGAGTTTGTTCTCGCAGCCCTGGGTGAGAGACGACATTTTTCTGTTCTTACAGATTATGTTCAGGCCAATGTTTAACCATTAATGATGCTAAAGTTTGCATCTGGTACAAAGATTCCTTTCAGCGCTATACAAAAGGTCCATTTAAAAAATTTTAAAGGAGTCTAGACTGAATTTATCATCTCCAAGTTCAAAATCTAAAAAAACTAAAACAGACCAATCTGATGGACTTTTTACACTCAACATTGACTCTTAAAACACAGTTTCATATTTAGGACACATTTAATCTATTTATGTATACAAAAAGGTTTTTTCAAAGTTTCTTTGGCACTTGAACCACCTTAGAATGAGATAAGTATATAAAACCACAATATATGGGCTAGCCTGAACTGAGTTGAATTATTCTACACTGATTACAGATTCTTCAAACATTAAACTGTAAAACCTTTAGTCTATTTATGAAAACAGTGGCATTCCTAAATTTCTCCGGAATTATTGCCAAAACTTTCCTACAGCAGGAAGTTTATTTGGATTCACCATGTTTGGTTTAGTTTAAGGTCTTATTGGCTTAGTTGGAAAAAGGTGCGTGCACACAATGTTTCCTTTGTTGAAAAACCAACATAGTTAGTTTTGCTATAAATCTCCTGCAACCGATTTATGAGGCTGGAATCGTTCTGTGGATAAAACCATAAAACATTTTGAAAATCGCTACCACTTGGACTGGACAACATGGGCTGTAAATCACGTTCAAAGTGACCGCAAAATGAATTTCTTGTACTGACGTATCAGCTTACGCACAACATCGGTTTATCTGGGATTTTGGTGGAGTTCAAGAACCTGTCTGATGGTCAGAGTGGCGATTACGCCCACAAGTACTTTCTACCACCAATTGACCAGGCAGGGGAAGGCTGAAACTAGACTCACATCTTGAGGCTTTTGTTTCAAACCAACTCAAATTGATTCTAAATGTTTTTTAAGCGTTTGTGTGTGGGAATGTTATGTCAAAATCTGAATTAGAGATTTTATTCTTAAACAACTAAATGGACACGTCATGCATTAGGACCTTTTCCCCACTGTCTCCGCTCTTGATGAAGGAGTTCGGGTCCAAAGCCAGCAGCAGCTCAGGTGGCTTGGCAGGAATTTGGTACAGCAGGACAGCAAAAGTCTGCTTCATATTAGGTGTGAAAAATAAATAATTTTACATCCAATGTTAAACATGTGTATTAGGGACTGAAATTTACTTGACTGATTCTTTAAAAAAAAAATTGGTGAGCACTTAAATGATTTCTCCTTCATCATGCTGCTAGCATTTCCAGCTAAAGTATTTAGTCCTCTATCCCAGTTGCAAGGTTGCTGTGCAATTAAGGCTGATACAAGGAGGTGATTGGTCAACAGCTGTGAACAGTACACACCTTTGTCATGCCCTTTCAGCTGTGTTTAACTTGCATTGCTTCACTATCACTTGTGTCAACTCTCGGGACACTCATGAATCATCGTAACTTGACACAAATCCCCTGCCCATATGTAGTTTTCAAATCATGGTTTTGTCTTTTAGGGCACAGAAGCACCAAAGCAGCCCCAGAGCATTACACTACCTCCACAGTGTTTGACTGTCTTCATGATGTTCTTCTTCTGAAACGCTGTGTTATTTGCATGCCATATTTAATAGAGCACAGCTTCTGAAAAGTTCCTCTTTTGTGTTGTCAGTCCACAGAATATTTCCCCAAATGTCTAAGATCATCAAGATTTTTTTTTTTTTTTTTGGAACATATGAGCCAAGCCTTTGTGTTATTTTGATTAGCTGTGGTTTTTGCATAGCAAATGTTACTTAGATGCAATGTTTGCCCAGTCTCTCTTTCTTATACTTGAATCATGAACATTGACCTTAACTGTGGCAACTGACACCTGCAGTGTTTTAGATGTTGTTCTGGGTTCTTTTCTAACCTCCTGAATGAGTTGTTGATGGGCTCTTGGAGTAATGTTGGTAGACTCTTCACTCCTGGAAAGGTTCACCACTGTTCTATGTTTTGTTTGTTTGTGGATAATAGTTAATAGATAATAGCTAATAGATACATTTATTTATTTATCTGATCTTGAATTTAGATCAAGGTATGATGTTTAGCTTTTAGTCTTTTTTTATGTTGTTAAAAGATTTTCTATTTAAGGCATTTTTTGATTTTGCAGGTCTGACAGTAATCAGTCCTGGTTGTGGGTTGTGAAACTAACTCGAAGGATTTGGTTCATGCGGTTGATTCATGATTTAACAAGGGGGCTAATTACTTTTTCACATAGGGGCATTTTGTGTCTGATAGCTATTTTGCCCTTGATAAACAAAATCATTTCAAAATTTGCATTTTATATTGTCTCATGTTATCTTTCACAGCACTGTACCTTGTCAGACAATTTCTTAAAGTTGACATTTTACATGATAGGCACTCAAACGACTGAATGTAAACTCAGAACAGGCTGAAACATCAGAATGATCCCAGTCCTTCACTGAGTGAGTCAAAGGCTCGACAGCCATCCCAGCCATGTTCTCACTCCAGGAACCTGAGCAGCTAATTGGAACAAACAAGGAGGCCAACAATCGGATAAAGTGACATTAAGGGTTCACGGTGGGGCAGGCCTGCACCTGCTACATGGGCTGCGTCAAAAACCACAAGTAGAGTTAGGACAACACACTGTTTTAGCTCTCAAACCTCGTCGTAAAGACAAAGGTCACATTGCTGAGAAACTCAACAGTGTTGGCATCAATGTTTCAGAAGGCTCTAATATGATAGATTATAAAGCCTTAAAACTAATTAGATGATCCTCATTTTGATATTCATGACTTTTTGAACGATCACAGAGAAAGCAGCACTGTAGTCTGCAGATGTTACTTAAACAAGCAGAATTTCCTCTATCTCATTATTTTGTCAACTGATTTCTTATTATAATATTTATTATATTTCCATTAGTCCCTTCAGGGTTTAATCTCAGAGCTGCGTCTGCAAAAAATTATAAGAAAAAATATCTAACAGAAACCTGCTTTTAACCATTGCACAAAGGAAATTTGTCCCCATCTCTGTAATTACAAACATATTACCAAAACGAATGCATTTTAAAGCGGGCCCGGATCCATATGGGATTTACTGTTTGGCTCATGACTAGTGGCTTGTTTGTTTTTTCTCAGCTTTATCTTAAATGTAAAGTTTAATTTAAAAAACAGCATATCATTTATCGTATTTTGAAGAAACCACAACCTCACCAATGTCTGCAATGAACACTATGGGGCTCCGAAGGTTTTTATAGGATGTTTGTACAAATGAACCTTTTTAACACTTTTTTTTTGTCTCTAAGAAGTATCCCAGTAGGATCTAACATAATTCAAGCTTGTTGAAATGTACCCTGAAGATTGAGATATTGGCTGACACCCCTAATTTTCATGGCTGTCAGTGCAAGTTGGATGATTTACTGTGTTCCCTGTACATTTAACTTAGCAAACCATCCATAGATAATGTGAATCAAAGGAACCTGCAGTGCCTGATGTATAAATCATAGAATCTGGATACTTCTGAGGAAGTCCAAATGCTGCGGTTGTCTGGATCAAAACTTCCTCCACCTGGATTTTCCATACTGGTATTCTATCCTTATGGAGCCAAATGTATCTTTCAGGATTACGCTGTATTTTTCAAACTACTGTACAAAGTTTTAAACTTAAAGAACCTTGGGAAAGTATTCATACCCCTTGAGTGTTTTCCTGTTTTCCCACACTTCAGCCACAAAATGTACTCTGACGTATTGGGGTTTTATGTGATAGGCCAACACACAGTTTCATATAATTAGGAAGGGAAAGGAAAATTATGCAGCATTTTAGATTTGTTTTTACAAATATAAATAAATACAAATCTTGTGCTCTTGTTTCCAGTCTCCTTTACTTTAGTATCTGTAATTAAAAGCCAGTGCAACCAACTACCTTCATAAGTCATATAATGAGTAGATAGAGTCAACTTGTGTGTAATTTAACCTCAGAATAAATCCAGCTGCTCTGTGAAGCCCTCAGAGTTGTTAGAGAACACAAGCTGTGGGGTATTTAGCAAAGAAACATCATGCAAACGTTCTGGCTTCTAAATGCTTGTTGAAACATATCCCAAAAAGACTTTCTGCTGTAACTGTAATGAAAGGTGCCTCTGCAAAAGATTGACTCAGAACCGTCTGAATATACAGGTCCTTCTCAAAATATTAGCATATTGTGATAAAGTTCATTATTTTCCATAATGTAATGATGAAAATTTAACATTCATATATTTTAGATTCATTGCACACTAACTAAAATATTTCAGGTCCTTCATTGTCTTAAAGTGATGGTGTGGGGTGCCGTGTGAGCTGCTGGTGTTGGTCCACTGTGTTTTATCAAGGGCAGGGTCAATGCAGCTAGCTATCAGGAGATTTTGGAGCACTTCATGCTTCCATCTGCTGAAAAGCTTTATGGAGATGAAGATTTCATTTTTCAGCACGACCTGGCACCTGCTCACAGTGCCAAAACCACTGGTAAATGGTTTACTGACCATGGTATCACTGTGCTCAATTGGCCTGCCAACTCTCCTGACCTGAACCCCATAGAGAATCTGTGGGATATTGTGAAGAGAACGTTGAGAGACTCAAGACCCAACACTCTGGATGAGCTAAAGGCCGCTATCGAAGCATCCTGGGCCTCCATAAGACCTCAGCAGTGCCACAGGCTGATTGCCTCCATGCCACGCCGCATTGAAGCAGTCATTTCTGCCAAAGGATTCCCGACCAAGTATTGAGTGCATAACTGTACATGATTATTTGAAGGTTGACCTTTTTTGTATTAAAAACACTTTTATTTTATTGGTCGGATGAAATATGCTAATTTTGTGAGATAGGAATGTTGGGTTTTCATGAGCTGTATGCCAAAATCATCCGTATTAAGACAATAAAAGACCTGAAATATTTCAGTTAGTGTGCAATGAATCTAAAATATATGAATGTTAAATTTTCATCATTACATTATGGAAAATAATGAACTTTATCACAATATGCTAATATTTTGAGAAGGACCAGTACACTTCAGGTTTTTTGCAAAGCCACTGTATATACCTGGAAATGCAAAGTACACAAGTCTAAGTAAGGCATACAAAAAATTGACATGTGAACTGAGTGAGCTTAAAAAAAGGCCTTTGAGGAGTTCAGGATAGTTAAGAGCTCAGGTACATCAGTTATACTTATTGTTGACTGGATTTCTTTGGATGGTGTTAAAAAATGCAATTTCACCAGGACCAAGAAAAAAGAGTTACATGAACAGTTTGTAGAGCTCGCCTGCATAAATATTCACACTGTTCAGTGTTTGGTCAGTGTAACAAGGCCTCTGTTGTATCAGTTGTGTCAATTAATGATGGAAAGGCAGATTTGTATGTAATTGCTCTCAGATCGGAAGCAAATTTATTTAGATTGCTGAGGAGAAAAGGTGCTTTGGATGAAACCATCCATATACAAGGTAATTCAAAGGACTTTACAATAAGGACACAAAGAAAAAAACAGCATAAGCGATACTATTAGTATTGCAATCACAAAATGTTAAAATACAGATGTTAAAGGCATGAAAGAAACAAATGTTTCAGTGAACAGAAAGGAGTGATGGTGGAAGATGAATTTAGTAATTAGCATATTTTAGGTCTTGTTGAAAGAACTATTAGAAATGTATTTAAAAGTAGAGGCCAACGTGCATATTAGCACATTCAAAACAGAACAAACCCCGAAACAGTCCCTTTATCCTCGCAGTCTGTTTGTAGTTTTTCAGATCTTGTGATTGTAATAATTCTTCAAGAATCCAGGGTTCTTGTTTCGTTGCTCTTTTTCTCACTGGAGCCTTCACAACAACAGGATAAAGTAGTTAGTGCCTTTTAACCTCTCAGTTAGCATATTTCCATTCACCTCAATCATTCTCGGCCAGACACAAGCATGTTATCTACCCCGGAACCAGCTGATATCACGCAGCACTTGGTTGTGGTTGGCCGCTGTGGGATTTTCTGCTCTCACCTTGGTTTCCAATTACAGTCAATTTGTTTGTCTGTTCCAAGTCCCAGAAAAAGAGGCAAAAAAAACCAGACCAAGGAGCTGGCCCAAGGTGAGAGCTAAAAGACCCAGGGGTGAGATACCTGTAAATAGAAGTGATAGAAATTTAAATTGGATTCAACTTGGCTGAAATCGCACAGAGATTTTAGTTTAAGAACTGAGACCCAGGAGAAAAGTGTGGGACTCTTTCCAAGGGAGTTTATCTGGGTTAAAGCTTCCTTTTGAACATTTGCCCCATGTTTTCTCAAGCATTGTCCACACATTGTCTTATTTAACAGCCACACATATCTATACTGCAGTTTAGAGTCATGGTGATTATTGTACTTTTCTCTGTGTCCCTTTTTAGTTGAAGGCTCTTCCCATCCCCAGCTCTCCGGGTTTCGCTCTAACGTGTTCCAGAACATCAAACTAAAACCACATTTTATGAATGAATAAAGCACACAAAGATGAAAGAGGATTTTATCCCCCGTCTCAGACCAACGCTCAACCCCCACAGTCTGGCCCTGAATGAAACAATCACTTCACAATACCCCCGGTCACCTTACCATTCCTCTACACGAAGTTTATCACATTAAAAGGCCTTAAATGACTAAATGAAGCACTGAATGTTAAAGGTGCATTGTCTTAATGTTTGGGCGGATGTCGTTTTAGCCATGCATGTGTGGGTTTCGCACATCAAATCTTGGGAGATCAACAAATGGCCTCCAATCTGATCTGATCCACAAACATAACCCTTATTCTTTACTCTATGCACATCAATGGTTGCCGCCCCCCAGTGAAGGCAACAACCTCTATTCATCATGGGACTCATTGGTTCCCACGTCTACAAGCGGCGATTAACCTGAAGTGCCCTGAAAAATCTCGAACTAAGATCTCCTGAAATCACACACGTTGGACCTCCTCCTAAGCCCAAACCTAGACTGTAGATGAGTGTGCAAAGAAACCAGGATTTTCTTGTGCGTGTGAGTCTG
Source organism: Girardinichthys multiradiatus (assembly GCF_021462225.1). NCBI lineage: Eukaryota > Metazoa > Chordata > Actinopteri > Cyprinodontiformes > Goodeidae > Girardinichthys > Girardinichthys multiradiatus. Next base: position 23,591,986 of record NC_061815.1, on the reverse strand, counting down.
TTTGCTTAATGTCCTCTTGGGTACAAAAATTCCAGCATCTGCGGTTAAAATCCCTGCAAATGAAAAAATAAAAAGAGCCTGATGAAACCAACTCCAACAAAGAAAAACACAGTTCGGTTTAGTTTGTTTATTTGCTTAAAACAGAACACAAATCCATTAATCTTGTAAGTGAAGAGATGGATTTATCCACAATGCCACACCTCTAACATCACCTGATAGGTGATCAACCTGGTAGGTTTGGGCACAGAAATAGAATAGATAGAATAAACTCCATATGATTTATAAACTACGCATCTACTGGCCTGTGACAGTCAGGTCTTGATAAATCAGGCGGCTGGAAACAGTCATTATTTACATACAGTTCCACAAACTTCCTTGGGCACGGACAGCAGAGTTTCTCCAGCGGATACAAGGTGGACCCATCTCTGCTTCAATAGTCCGAAAGTAACTCTATAAAGAGACCCAGCTCCAAATACATGCTTCTCTCAAAGGCTCTGGTATCCATAAACCCCAGAGTAGACCTACCTGCACTGTTCTGGCTTTTGGGTGCCAAATTCCCCTTCTTAAATGCAGTTATACATTTTGGCATAGCTTCATAATAACATTATTGAAAGGTAAAATTGACTTAACAGCCACTCATTGGCCTGCTGAAAAACCCTCTTCAATTCAGGAAAACTGTTGCTTCCTGTTCAGTGTTACACACGACACGAGAGATCCACAGCCATTGACTGTTTGAATCTCCTATGATGCTATTCCTGATCTGGTGGTAGTTATTATTTTACTTAAACAGGTAGAAATTAATCTCATAGTTCAGATTCCTACAGTAACATTAGCATAAGTACCCTCATGAGAAGTCTTGAACTCAGTCCCAACTGTCTACAAATATTTCTTGTTTTTAGCTTAATTCTCCTGTAATATTTAGGCTACTGCAGTGACAGTGACTGCGTAGCCGCTGGCATATTGATGCAATCAGCCTCTGCAATTTTCATAGCAAACTGAAACTGAAAAACTGAAACTGAAAAAAAAGATGAAAAAATCACTAATAAAATATAACCCACAATAACCAGGAAATTTAGTGCTGGTAAATATCGTTTTGCGCTACAGGTTATTCTATAACACAGCCTAATTTTCTCTGGAGCACCCCAATTCTACACCGATATTTACTTGTGTACATAATCTGAGATCTGGTGCAGGATGTGAGTTTTAATGCTACTCCAGTGTGCAGGTTTTTGAAACAAATACAATATTTTACATCTTTTTAGTTGTATCATTTAATGCTCACTAATAACATGTTGTTGTTCACGCCTTAAAATGCGTAAACGGAGGGATTGTCAGGGTGGAAAAAATTGTCTTGTAAAGTGGGGGATGGTGTGAATTGCTGCAGTGAGGTGAACACTGGAGAAGGAGGTCAAACAGCAGTCAGCTGGGCTGTGCATGAAACAGTTTGACCCAAATTACTAGGTGCTTACTCTGACACAAGCTCTGAGCCTTATATGACAACAAATTATCTGTATAATGATAACTGTTATTGCATCCACAAACTATCTAAATAACAAAAAAAAAACAACCGAAAAGTTACATTTCCACAGATTTCAGTCCTCACCACCTTTTTTTATAACCAACCAGTCTCACCCGCAGATTCCACCTCACCTTTTAAACCAATCATTGTAATTTTATTTGACATCATCCACTGTTAAAAACATGTATGACTGAGGACTCCTCTTTGGGATATCACGTGCACCTTAGTACACATAGACTTACTATGTATTTTTGATACATGAGGGCAAATTCAGACACTATGAAACTTAGAAACATATAAGCATGTTCTTATTCAACCTCAGTCCAGGCAGCATATAAATAATGTAAATAAAAGATTATTGGGAAATTTGAAATACTATCCGCCTTTTTTAATTCACTTTTAATAAGAAAGGTTTTGACTTTGGTATAACAGAGAAGCTGGAAACTTAAAATGACTATTGCTGTGTTACACTGATATTAGAAAATGAGAGACAAACATAAAGACCTACAGGAAAAGAAAAACTCCTTCCTTGTTCATTTTGTAGTCATCCTACATCAAACAAATGCAGGGTTCTCCATTACATTAACTTTGATTAATCTTCTACCCAACATTTTAAATTGAGGAATAACGCTCAAAAGTCCAAGGCTAATTGGAACCAGGAAATGTAAATTTCAAAGCAGTTCTCCGATTTCTGTAAAACGTCAGTGACTAGCTATTAATTCACGTGTCAAAAAGAAAACCAAGCATAAATAACATTGGAAAGATCCAAGTGAAATATAAAGCTAAATCAAACAAATAAAAAAAGTTTGGTCATTTTATATGACAAATTACTGCAGCAGTAATTAACCTGTAGATCTTTCCTCATGTAAAACGTTGTGTTGTGTTAAACATTTCTGTGTTGACAGAGAATTCACTGCTGTTACACAAGCTGTTGACTGTTTTGTACTGTTAGAGACTTTCTCGGACTGTACAGAGAACATAATGTTGAGTTTATAGCACTGAAAAGCCTTTTTGTCCAACACCACGGCCACCCATTTGAATTTCAGCAGGCAGCCCTTAGCGTGACCGAATCAGATGGCTTTTACCGATATGCAAATGCATAAATATACAGTGTTCGAAATTTTAAAAGAAATTAAGTAAGGTGAAGATAAATGGGCTCTTTCTACTTGTAGAGTTAACTGTATTTAAGTCAGATGAAGGAGACAAATAAATCTAACAAGCTTCTTTTGTTTAGAGCATGCCACAAAATAAATACTACTGATTTCTACCTTTAAAACTTTGCTGCCTACATACAGATTATACTGCAGTCATATTCAATAAATTAGAATATGCATTCTAATGAGGCTCGTTTGACTCGTTTGTGAGATTTTATTAAGCCTACATTTCTGTGTTATTTTTGTCTTTGTCTGATGTAATATTCTAATCTTATACAGGTCCTTCTCAAAATATTAGCATATTGTGATAAAGTTCATTATTTTCCATAATGTAATGATGAAAATTTAACATTCATATATTTTAGATTCATTGCACACTAACTGAAATATTTCAGGTCTTTTATTGTCTTAATACGGATGATTTTGGCATACAGCTCATGAAAACCCAAAATTCCTATCTCACAAAATTAGCATATCATTAAAAGGGTCTCTAAACGAGCTATGAACCTAATCATCTGAATCAACGAGTTAACTCTAAACACCTGCAAAAGATTCCTGAGGCCTTTAAAACTCCCAGCCTGGTTCATCACTCAAAACCCCAATCATGGGTAAGACTGCCGACCTGACTGCTGTCCAGAAGGCCACTATTGACACCCTCAAGCAAGAAGGTAAGACACAGAAAGAAATTTCTGAACGAATAGGCTGTTCCCAGAGTGCTGTATCAAGGCACCTCAGTGGGAAGTCTGTGGGAAGGAAAAAGTGTGGCAGAAAACGCTGCACGAGAAGAGGTGACTGGACCCTGAGGAAGATTGTGGAGAAGGGCCGATTCCAGACCTTGGGGGACCTGTGGAAGCAGTGGACTGAGTCTGGAGTAGAAACATCCAGAGCCACCGTGCACAGGCGTGTGCAGGAAATGGGCTACAGGTGCCGCATTCCCCAGGTCAAGCCACTTTTGAACCAGAAACAGCGGCAGAAGCGCCTGACCTGGGCTACAGAGAAGCAGCAATGGACTGTTGCTCAGTGGTCCAAAGTACTTTTTTCGGATGAAAGCAAATTCTGCATGTCATTCGGAAATCAAGGTGCCAGAGTCTGGAGGAAGACTGGGGAGAAGGAAATGCCAAAATGCCAGAAGTCCAGTGTCAAGTACCCACAGTCAGTGATGGTCTGGGGTGCCGTGTCAGCTGCTGGTGTTGGTCCACTGTGTTTTATCAAGGGCAGGGTCAATGCAGCTAGCTATCAGGAGATTCATGAGCTGTATGCCACAATCATCCATATTAAGACAATAAAATACCTGAAATATTTCAGTTAGTGTGCAATGAATCTAAAATATATGAATGTTAAATTTTCATCATGACATTATGGAAAATAATGAACTTTATCACAATATGCTAATATTTTGAGAAGGACCTGTATGTTATGTTTTCTGTTAGCTGTAAACGGAAAATTATCATTATTAATAGAAATAAACAATAGAAAACATCAGTCTACGTGTAATTAATCTATATAATGTGTTTGACTTTATGAATTGAGTTACCAAAATAAATAAACATTTTGATAATATTCTAAGTTATTTAATATGGCTGTATATGTGTCATCAACAACATTTTCAGTCAAGTGTTTTATTTTACATGCATGCACCTTATCCAAGATTGAGTCATGGAGGTAAGTCTCAGGCATGAATTATTAGGAAAAGCATCAAAGGTCAGCTTTCAATTTACCAATTTTATGTCCAGAAGGGAATCCCAGGCATCCCTCTCTGCTCTGAGAGAGAAGATAATCCTAAGGGATTCCTAGGCCACAGAGGATATATAGTCCCTCCAGCAAGTTCTCCATCTGTCCCTGGGTCTCCGCCCAGTGGGATCTTCTTAGAAAACCTTTAAAGGGAGGTACACAAGAGGCATCCTAATGAGATGCCAGAACAACCTAGAGTTCTGGATATTGTGGGGTTGACACACCTCTTCAATATAGCATGGATATCTAGGACAAAACCTGTGGAGTGGCAGACGGGACCTCAGAGTGTTTTTTTGACCAATGAAGGATCACACTACACAGCCTTCCTGGAAAAAGCTTGTCCTAGGGTCCTAGAAGGCTCTGACCAATTGTTGGACCTTGGATTCAAGAGGAGGAGTGTTGCTTTCATAAAGCTAAGTTATTTTAAGTGTCACAGATTCTGTTTTTGGTGTTCATGGGCAGGACATTAAGGAGTAGTCCTGGACAGCCGGATGTCTGCTTTGGGAACTGTCATGTCTTGTTTTTTTATTTTGCAGATGATATGGTTCTGTTGGTTTCTTTAGGATCATAACCTTCTGTGTGCACTGGAGCTGCCAGCTTGTGCAATGGAGCATGGGGATCAAATATAAATGAATCAGTTCCTCTAAATCTGGTTCTCTGCCTCAATAGAATAGAATAGAATAGAATAGAATAGAATAGAATAGAATAGAATAGAATAGAATAGAATAGAATAGGTTTATTTGACTGGGACTTTGTACATTTATAGCATTGCTCAAAATGCCTCAATCAACCAGAAGGCTTTTTTTAATCTGCAGTCGCTCTGCAGAAAAACAAACCTAGCAAGATACAACTTTAGATGCATATACAAACAACAAATAAAATATAAATACACAGAAAAGACTAGCTACGTGCAATAATCAGATATGAAATAAAATGAAACTAAAGTGAAAAAAAGGCTAAAAGTACCAACATGTGGTTAAAATATTCAAACACCTACTAAACATATTTTCAGACGACCGGATGGCAGAAACTGAAGCAGTAGGACAAGATAATCAAGCATGAAATATCTTTGTGTATTGTTAATAAGGGATGGTAGGATGGAGCGGGAGGTAGATAGACGGATTGGGAGCCTCATCTGTGCTGAGCCAAAGCTGAGCCAACACTGAGCAAAGATTTCGCTTCACCAGTCCATCTACAATCCAACTCTCACATGGCTATGAGATTTAAATCATGACTGAAAGACCATTGTCCTGGATGCAGGATACATGTGGTTGAAAAGGTCTTCTTCTGATGGTTGGCTGACCATGAATAAGAGATAGAATGAGGAGCTCCTTTGCTGGGAAACTGCTTCAAGTAGGGCCAGTGCTCGTCTGCTGCAAAAGGAGTCACCTGAGGTCAATCTTGTATGGCAGAATTAAAGATTTTTGTTTTTGGTTGTGAAGATTGCTGCAGCAACATCGCAAACTTAATCAATGAAGGAAAAATAAAATGTGTCCTATGTCCATCGTGAAAGCAGAGTTTTCATTAATTAACAGTAGGATACATTTGTGAATTGCTCACTATAAGTATATAATACAGTAGTTGTTTAAATGAATGCCACTGTGCCACAGTTAAGTCACTGTGTTAGTGATGATGCGCTAGGAGATAACTTTATACAGCTCAGGTCAAAACGTGGAACCTCCTATTTCAGAGGTGTGTTGAGGACACTGCCATAGCTGGTGTCAGTTGTGCACCTTCTGTTTCTGCAGTTAAGAGGACAAAACGTGTTCTGGTCCGCAGATGAAGTCGTGTCAGATTTAGCTCTTTCTGATGCTTTTAAGCCCTTATTTCTTAGCCTTTAATCATGATGATTTTCGGCCTTTAGCTTATGAAAGCATGACATTTAAGATTTGAATATTACATCAGACCAATAAAAAACATTTTAATTCAGAAATGGCGACTTAATGAAAAATATTTTTAGTCCTTGCTTAATCTGACTTTAATCTAACAGACAAGCCTTATCGAAACACATATTCTAATTTATGGAATATGACTGTACTTTGCAGGACTCTGTATGATGTGTTTAACGTCATTCAATACCTACTGTTTCGGTGTCACACAAACAACCTGCCAGACATCAGAACAGAGGTCTCACAGTAGCAAGCAGCCTCCCACGGCGACGTTTCACCCAAATATAGACCTACTGAGATTGTAATAGACAGCATTAGAAAATCTCATATAAACACACAAGTTTAGGGCATTACCACTCCGCCTCGACCGAGTATGTCAGGAAAACTACATTTCTATGACAGTCAAAAATGCATAAAACAGGATTCAAACTCTCTCATTTAGAAATTGGTGCTCAGTCTGTTACAGGAATGTCATCTTAAACATTCATAAGTGCCTCTTTGCCGTCATGCATAATAACCAAGGTACTTATATGACCTGTGAGTTCAGTAGAGAGGCTTGTCTCTTTATTTTTGCTCATCTGATTTTACCCACAACGAGGCTGAACAGAAATCCGTCCGAGCCACTGAACCCCGTCTGACCCGGTGGGAGATGCAGGGCAGCTGGAGAACAAATCATCGCCACGTGAATCACATCCGCTGTCTCTTTCTCGTTCTGTCACTGTTTACTTCCACAGCATGTGTCCTCCATCTTACCCGGACACAAAGGGCTGAGCAGGCAAACGACGACAGATCCAGAAGATGGCCAGGCAGAAGTTGTTTTATTTCAGGATAAGAGGCTTAACAGCTGTCAGCCGAGAGCGACGAGACAAACAGACGGAGAGGGAATCCTCACGATAATACAATCTTACATAAGTTAACAGCAAATCTTTATGAGCAAATAAATTATTTCTTGGAGAAATACAGGAAACAAGTCTCTTAGCCATTTTAAACAAAGGTTTACATGTTTAGAATAGATAATCTGGACTCAAGAGTGAGATTTGTTTCTGTTAAGATCTGCAGACATGGAAAACAATGTGGCTTTGATAGAGGAAAACTGACGTTTTAGTTACTGTAATTAAAGAGGAATGGAGGAAGATTTGCTCTTGGGATTTTGAAGAAATGCAAAGAAACAAAATGGGGATCGAGCATGTGTTGTAGAGACCTATCCCCTCCAGCTAACAACAAGCCAACCTTCACTACTTTCAAATTCCTCTTACCATTCTCCTCTTCCTGCACTCAAATTAGATTTTTATATGTCACAGGAGGATTCAGGAACAAGTAAGAGTGGGAGCGTGGACATATGTGTGTATGTAGTTTTTAGAAGGAGGTGGAGGTTGTTGGACAGATGGATGTTCAGTACAGACCAAAAGTTTGGACACACCTTCTCATTGAAAGAGTTTTCCTTATTTTCATGACTATGAATATTGTAGCTTCACACTGAAGGCATCAAAACTATGAATTAACACATGTGGAATTATATACTGAACAAAAAGTGTGAAACAACTGAAAATATGTCTTATATTCTAGGTTCTTCAAAGTAGCCACATTTTGCTTTGATTACTGCTCCGCACACTCTTTGCATTCTGTTGATGAGCTTCAAGAGGTAGTCACCTGAAATGGTTTTCCAACAGTCTTGAAGGAGTTCCCAGAGATGCTTAGCACTTGTTGGCCCTTTTGCCTTCACTCTGCGTTCCAGCTCACCCCAAACCATCTCGATTGGGTCCAGGTCCGGTGACTGTGGAGGCCAGGTCATCTGGCGCAGCACCCCATCACTCACATCAAAGTAGCCACCTTTTGCTTTGATTACTGCTCCGCAAAAAAGCAGCTAAGTAAAGAAAAACGAGTGGCCATCATTACTTTAAGAAATGAAGGTCAGTCAGTCCGAACAATTAGGAAAACTTTGAAAGTGTCCCCAAGTGCAGTCGCAAAAACCATCAAGCGCTACAAAGAAACTGGCTCATATGAGGACTGTCCCAGGAAAGGAAGACAAAGAGTCACCTCTGCTGCGGACGATAAGTTCATCCGAGTCACCAGCCTCAGAAATCGCAGGTTAACAGCAGCTCAGATTAGAGAACAGGTCAATGCCACACAGAGTTCTAGCAGCAGACACATCTCTAGAACAACTGTTAAGAGGAGACTGTGTGAATCAGGCCTTCATGGTAAAATAGCTGCTAGGAAACCACTGCTGAGGACAGGCAACAAGCAGAAGAGACTTGTTTGGGCTAAAGAACACAAGGAATGGACATTAGACCAATGGAAATCTGTGCTTTGGTCTAATGAGTCAAAGTTTGAGATCTTTGGTTCCAACCACCGTGTCTTTGTGCGGCGCAGACGAGGTGAATGGATGGACTCTACATGCCTGGTTCCCACCGTGAAGCATGGAGGAGGAGGTGTGGGGGTGCTTTGCTGGTGACACTGTTGGGGATTTATTCAAAATTGAAGGCATACTGAACCAGCATGGCTACCACAGCATCTTGCAGCGCCATGCTATTCCATCCGGTTTGCGTTTAGTTGGACCATCATTTATTTTTCAACAGGACAATGACCCCAAACACACCTCCAGGCTGTGTAAGGGCTATTTGACCAAGAAGGAGAGTGATGGGGTGCTGCGCCAGATGACCTGGCCTCCACAGTCACCGGACCTGGACCCAATCGAGATGGTTTGGGGTGAGCTGGAACGCAGAGTGAAGGCAAAAGGGCCAACAAGTGCTAAGCATCTCTGGGAACTCCTTCAAGACTGTTGGAAAACCATTTCAGGTGACTACCTCTTGAAGCTCATCAACAGAATGCCAAGAGTGTGCAGAGCAGTAATCAAAGTAAAAGGTGGCTACTTTGAAGAACCAAGAATATAAGACATATTTTCAGTTGTTTCACACTTTTTTGGTCAGTATATAATTCCACATGTGTTAATTCATAGTTTTGATGCCTTCAGTGTGAATCTACAATATTCATAGTCATGAAAATAAAGACAACTCTTTGAATGAGAAGGTGTGTCCAAACCTTTGGTCTGTACTGTAAGTCCTGTGGTTGGGGATTCAAAGTATCACATTTTCCTATTTTCAGCTCACTCCTTATTGCTCCCAGTTGTTGCATTAAACAAAATGGGGCCTTAAAGAAGGAGGTTGGGGTGTCGCTTCCTGGATCCCAGATGCTTTGTTCCCTGAAAACACTTAATTTGCAAGAAAAGTCACAGTAGCTAAATCAAGTCAAGCTATGGCTGGAAACATATAACGCACAACAACGGTGAGTGGCTTTTGTTGGGTGGAGACGACAGATGGCATAAGATAGTTGTCGGGGTTTAATAGCTTGTCTTTATAGAAAGTGTGTCTAGCATTTTTGTTGTTCCGTTTTGATTAGTTTACCCAAAACATTTGTTTTTGCCTCTGGTTTTCTCACAGAGATTTTCTCACACACATAAAAAGTCCAAGAAGGTGGGTCTGCCTGCTCATGGGTCCCTCTTTGTCAGACCTTGGACTGGCTGATGTTGGGCCCTTATATATGGGGAGGAGCTATATGTGGAGCCTGAGATACAGTGCCTCAGGCCAACCTATAAACACACGTACAGACACACATGCATCTACATTACAGTTCAGATGGAGTTCATTGTGTGAATAGGATGTTGGCATCCTTTTCCCAAGGAGCTGTTCATGTGTTTAGCAGAGAGTGCTTGAGAAAGCTATGTTTCACATTAAGTTTTCCTTCGTAACTTTCTGATTTTGTGCTCTTGATTTTTTGTTGCCAATTTGAACAGCATTCAGAATATTACTTACTAGTTTTCCTGCCATAAGCGGATGATAGAGTGTAGTCAGTGTAAAGCTAGTCTCTAAATATCGTAGAAAATCCTTTCCTTTTAAACAGCTCCTTATATTCCTGTTCCTCTGACCTTCGCTGATGTACTAATACAAAAAGTGGCTAATTGTCTTAATCTTCCTGCCGTAAGAATGTTCACACTGGAGTGTTGTTGTTACTGTAGCCTGGTATTGCTTAGATATGGTGCATTCACTGGTCAGAAAAATATTGCGTTTTTGATTTTTCAAATTGCGAGTTTTCCAGTTCTGGTCATCAGAAATGACAGATTTATTTTGTTAATATACATGTTCTCACCACCTGTGACAGTGACAGTGACAGTGCACTTAAATACAAGCAAAACCTTTTAGGCATTAAACCTGGGAGACCGTCTGGTTTCCTGCAGTGATCCTATTGTCCCTCGCCTTTTTAAAGATGTTTTTAACATTTTTGGAACTTCTGTCCTGGCCTACTGTCACTAGTGTGCTCTCTGGGGTTTTAAAGCATGCTGTTGTGCAACCTGTGATTAGTAAAACAGGTGTTGGTCAGTATTTATTTTTTCACTTTTTAGTCCAATTTTCAAACTTCCCCTCGTCTCAAAAATACCGGAGAAAGTTATTTTTACACTGTTAAGTTCATTTTTCGGAAAGACATTGTATTCCTGAGGTGTTTCCGTCTGGTTTTAAAAAGCATCACAGCATGCAATTTGCTCTTTATATTTTTAGCTACTGATGCTGGTATTTATGTTGTCCTTGTGCTTTTAGGCCTTGTAGCTGCCTCTGACACAGTGGTTCATGGCATTTGTATTTCATGAATTTGAACATTGTGTTGGTATTAAAGGTGCAGCCTTGGAGTGGTTTCGGTCTTGCTTGATTGAAAGAACTCTTTTTGTCATCATAAATGAATTTCTGTCGCCTACAGTTTCCTTTGGCTATGGGGTACCTCAGGGATTTGTACTAGAACCCCTTCTTTTCCCTCTGGATCTGCTACCAGATCCCGGTGGGTAAAAACAAGCTTTTTTCAGCTGCTACCCTTTTGTCCAGGCAGGATTTTGAAAAAATTGTTCACGCCTTTGTTACCACATGCCTTGATTATTGTAACAGGCTTTATTTCAGGGTTAAGACAGGCTGCCTTCTCTCACCTTCAGCTTGTCCTAAATGTAGCTGCTTCTCTTCTAACGCGATCATACAAATGAGAACGCAAGACTCCTGTGCTGGTTGCTCTTCACTGGCTCCCTGTGTGTTTAACAATGCATTTAAAAATATTTTATTTGTTTCTTAATAATGAACTTTCTTCACCTGTACTCTCCTCCACAACCTCTAAGGTCAGCTGACTAGCATTTGTGTTCTGAGATTAATTTGTTATTTTTGACAGAATTTTGCACTATTGTTCACAAGTTAAGAAATGAGTGTGTAATTACATCAGCTCTACTTGCACATTTGTTTGTCATTTAATACCCAGAAGGTCTGGAGATGGTACAACTTCACAATTTTCATATCTAGAGTAAGTCTTTCTCACAAAGCCCTGTGCAGTTGCCATCTGTGTGACTTCATTTGGGGCAAATTAGTAAAGAAGAAGCCTCCAACCTTTTTAACTTTTGCGACAGCACTTTGGGCACCTGATGAACATAAAAAACATTACAAGAGTGATTGGCAAGCCAGAAACAATTTGTAAGCTGCGGAAAAAATAACGACAATGAAGCTGGCATCCCATTTGAAGCTTCCCATTAGTAGTTCAATATGTAAAATACTTTAAATAGTAAAACCTGAACTGAATTACTTCACACTGAAGCAACACTTTTTAAAATACAAACTATGATGTGGTAAACCTTTGTTCCAGAATAGATTGCATCGCAGTAACATTGCATTATACGTCTGTGCAATATGTACAACCTATATGGTAGGATATTATGTTTCAAATGCATTCAGACTCTGCATATCAGTAGTATATATGGCCAGTTGAATGGACTCTAACTGGCCTTAATGTCCATGCCTGATACATGTGTTGAGTGGCTGAAATAGTAAAACTCACACAGAGCGGTGCGTACATTGTGTAAGGGTAAAGAGAAGAGTCAACACAATGTGGGTTAATGATAATCAACATTATCAGCACAAGTTTCAACAATAGTATCACAATTACATATTTTCCGGATGTTGTGCAGCTCAAACTATACATGTGAAAACTCAAAAAAGGATGATTTTAGGGATTTTTTAGGCTGAAGACACCATAGTGAAGTTGGCATATGATTCACAGTATCTTATTCTGCTCTAAAACTGAAGGACTATTTTAAAGTTTCTTTCCATTTGATCACCTGTATTTCAAGCTGTAAAATACTTAGACTGATTAAACCTGAACTGGGATATTCTATACCGAGCAGAGACTTAATAAAAGCTACAATACAAACCTTTATTCTATTCTAGACACATAAACAGGTGATTACTTTGCTGTTTTTGACATTAGGACCACCTCAGATGGGGTCCTGCTTGAAAACTGCAGTACTTAGAGAAGTAAAATCTGGACTGAATGATGCTACGCCGATTAAAAAGACGTTTATCATAAGTACAACTTTTGCTTGTGAAAGCAAGAAAGCAGTGATTCTGTAAAGCAATTACCATTCCCTAATGTCTCCTTATATAACATCTCACACATCTGCTCAAAATCAGGCAAAGTTTTACTATTGAGTAGTAAACTGTATACGAACTTAAAATAATCAGCAGCTAGAAAGAGAGAGAAAGTAAAAATAAGGACTTTGACTTGTTTCTCAGTTTTATAAACTGCATTGCCCAATTAAAGATAAATAAAAAGCAAAACTAACAGTGTGGTTGATAAGTCTTTATTTTACCATTTAGCACTCTCCTCGGGAACAGGAATCTTAACCACGCCTGCAATTGAGCTGTTTTTCACATTAATCCCTCAAACTGATTCAGTCCTCCATCCGCTTGTCATCACCCACTTTCATTTGACCTCAAATCTGCCACTCAGGACTAATCACACTCCCACATTTCGGTCAATCCGATGCCTGCTCCTCCAGAAGTTGGCGACAAACTTGTCGGCATGCAGACCACCGCTGTTAAAGTCTCAAGTAAATGTGGAGAGAGGGTGTAGCCTGCTGACCCACATGTTGTGATGCCTATACCTGCAGATGTTTGGCACTTTAAGTACATCTGTAAGCGGGACGGACAAATGTACCTCTTCTAAAGTCCTGGATCTTAAAACGTAATTCCCTGTTTTTATTTTATTTCTGGAATTGTTATTTAAATTACATAATTTTTCTTCGTTATTTGTGCTCTAACTCGCCCCCCAACTATAGTTCAGAGACATCTGCTACAACAGAAAATATTTACACTGTAAAGGAAGTAAACACCATTATGAATTATAGAGGCCAGTTATAGAAACATCAGCAGGCAGAATGTTGGTTAGTTGGCATCTGGGATTTAGGGTTGGATCTGGTAAAAAGGTAAATCTGTTAGAGTTGTGTTATGCACATGTCCACTCTACTTGTTATATAACCCAAAAAGTTTTCTGGAAGCGTAAACATGCAAACATAATTAAAAAGAATATTAACAAAGTTCATAATGTGGGAAACTGTGGATTAGAAGATGGATTCGGCCTTGGCTAATCATCATCTTGAGTTTACATTAGCTGTTCCTCTGCAACTTCCCTAATCCTGTGGCTCCAAAACTATTTATAGGTCGTCGGTGTTGCATAAAAGAAGAAAAGAAGGATTAAAGTGGGAGAGGTGGATGCAAAGTGGAGAAGGTGGAGGAGAATAAGTGAGCTCTTTGAAATAGCTAGCAGAGTCAGGAAATGATTAGGCTGCTACGATAACACCAATAATGACAATGGAGAAAACATGTCTGCAGCCACAGGTGCTTAGCGTCAGGAATTTGGTATGGTTCCCATTTCATTATGAATGCACAGGAAGATGGAAGTGTTTCAGAGGCGTTTCAGTCCATGGAGAGGTGAGCTGAAGATAGTTCCTCTTGATTCTTGGGCTCACAGTTGACTTTATTTTACAGACCACTATGAAATAACAGCAGTCCTTTTCCAGAGGTAGAAGGAGATGGTGGGACTGTGGTGTCCGAGTCCCATATATTTCCACATATTCTTGTATTTTTCTTGTTTAAAGTAGTTTTCTGTACTCTGCTTATAGTGTACTGAACAAACATTTAGTTATGTGATTTCAATAAGTAAAATGTATCAACAGGAGGTAGCTCAGAACTTTTTTGGTTTGATTTGGAGTCATAATCTGTCTCGTTTCCCGATGGCCCAAAAGAGGATCAGAACCAAAATAAATGGAAATAGAGAATAAGATAAACTCTTCTTTAAGTTATATGTAAGATTTTAGCATTTGTATGATTATTGGTCTGTATTAATCATGACATTGCCCACCTACCAAGAGACATAAACCTATACAAAATGGTTAAGTACATGGGTGTGAAATAGTTACTTTATTGGTATAGCATGGAAGCAGGAAGGGATGAAACTGTGATTTCTAGTCATAAAATGGGTGACATGTCTTCGTTGCCCTCTTTAAAGGATCCCTACATAACTCCACTGCTATACAGACAAATTTAATATGAAATAAACACAGCTAAGATTAAATGTAAAAGAGACCCTCAAGATTTAAAAGCTGTAATTTGAACTGCAAGTACTGCATCTTTATTAGTTTAATGGTTATTCCAACTGACATTGTTTCCAGATCAAGATTATTGAAATTCTTGCACTTTCAGCACTAAGCCCATTTTAATGCTGTATGTTCAGGAATAAAGCTCAGTTTTGCATCCACCTGTGTAAGCACAGGGGTCAGTGTTCATGCAGCCACATGCTGTCTGTGAGTGAGCATGTCTAGATGTGGTATTTGTCAAATAAATCATTTTGAAAGCTAATTAAGTCTTGCATTTTTTTTCTAAATGACTGTTAGGAATAACCTTTATTAATATGACTCATAGCTGTTTTCCCATTTATACCATGGTAATATAAAATACAAGTTCTAATGTTTCCCTTTTGTTAGAATATGATAAGAATGCTCATCAACACACATTGCAAAGATAAACGGCCCAAGGGTTGTAATGAATGACCTGAGGCTGGGGCACTGGGGTTGATAGTGGAGCAACCGGTATAACTGGTTTGATTAGAAACCTACAGCACACTTAGATTAAATATGGACACCCGCTACTACACAACCTAACAGATAGACACCACAATGGTGACACATAATCTACTGAGAATCACTGAGGGAGAACACATCCATTGCATTGGAGTGCCAGATATAAAACTACAGGTCCTTCTCAAAAAATTAGCATATTGTGATAAAGTTCATTATTTTCCATAATGTCATGATGAAAATTTAACATTCATATATTTTAGATTCATTGCACACTAACTGAAATATTTCAGGTCTTTTATTGTCTTAATACGGATAATTTTGGCATACAGCTCATGAAAACCCAAAATTCCTATCTCACAAAATTAGCATATCATTAAAAGGGTCTCTAAACGAGCTATGAACCTAATCATCTGAATCAACGAGTTAACTCTAAACACCTGCAAAAGATTCCTGAGGCCTTTAAAACTCCCAGACTGGTTCATCACTCAAAACCCCAATCATGGGTAAGACTGCCGACCTGACTGCTGTCCAGAAGGCCACTATTGACACCCTCAAGCAAGAGGGTAAGACACAGAAAGAAATTTCTGAACAAATAGGCTGTTCCCAGAGTGCTGTATCAAGGCACCTCAGTGGGAAGTCTGTGGGAAGGAAAAAGTGTGGCAGAAAACGCTGCACAACGAGAAGAGGTGACCGGACCCTGAGGAAGATTGTGGAGAAGGGCTGATTCCAGACCTTGGGGGACCTGTGGAAGCAGTGGACTGAGTCTGGAGTAGAAACATCCAGAGCCACCGTGCACAGGCGTGTGCAGGAAATGGGCTACAGGTGCCGCATTCCCCAGACCTGGGCTACAGAGAAGCAGCACTGGACTGTTGCTCAGTGGTCCAAAGTACTTTTTTTGGATGAAAGCAAATTCTGCATGTCATTCGGAAATCAAGGTGCCAGAGTCTAGAGGAAGACTGGGGAGAAGGAAATGCCAAAATGCCAGAAGTCCAGTGTCAAGTACCCACAGTCAGTGATGGTCTGGGGTGCCGTGTCAGCTGCTGGTGTTGGTCCACTGTGTTTTATCAAGGGCAGGGTCAATGCAGCTAGCTATCAGGAGATTTTGGAGCACTTCATGCTTCCATCTGCTGAAAAGCTTTATGGAGATGAAGATTTCATTTTTCAGCACGACCTGGCACCTGCTCACAGTGCCAAAACCACTGGTAAATGGTTTACTGACCATGGTATCACTGTGCTCAATTGGCCTGCCAACTCTCCTGACCTGAACCCCATAGAGAATCTGTGGGATATTGTGAAGAGAACGTTGAGAGACTCAAGACCCAACACTCTGGATGAGCTAAAGGCCGCTATCGAAGCATCCTGGGCCTCTATAAGACCTCAGCAGTGCCACAGGCTAATTGCCTCCCTGCCACGCCGCATTGAAGCAGTCATTTCTGCAAAAGGATTCCCGACCAAGTATTGAGTGCATAACTGTACATGATTATTTGAAGGTTGACGTTTTTTGTATTAAAAACACTTTTCTTTTATTGGTCGGATGAAATATGCTAATTTTGTGAGATAGAAATTTTGGGTTTTCTTGAGCTGTATGCCAAAATCATCCGTATTAAGACAATAAAAGACCTGAAATATTTCAGTTAGTGTGCAATGAATCTAAAATATATGAATGTTAAATTTTCATCATTACATTATGGAAAATAATGAACTTTATCACAATATGCTAATATTTTGAGAAGGACCTGTACATGTGACCTTCTATCGAGGCTCTTCGTCATCCTCTAACAGACGGCAACGGTCCGAGACGGGAGCCTCAGCGCTGATCTCTGTAATCATTCCTCTGCCTTAATTTAGATTAAAAGAGCTAAAAGTTAAAAACTGGTTGAGAGTCATTCATTTAAGAGTCTTTAGATAGAGTGTGTGATTGCTTCTGGGGACCAAGGACCAGAGGAGCTCCGAGGCGTCTGACCGCCAACAGGGTGCAGTAGCTCAGACATGACTAAGTTGCCTTTTATTTACTCTTAGTGTTTTGTATCCAAACATAAGTTAAAGTCTTTATAAGGTGCTCTTCAAGGTCCTCATCAATGTTGTCATTAGCTTTTTGGACACAACTGTGTTTTACTCTTTAAAAGCTAATTTTTACTCAGCTGATTATGTTCTGCCAGACGGAATAATGCTATGAGTTTCACTACTGAGCCTCAATGTCCTCATGTTTGTTTTGCTAATTATAGAAAAGACAATGTTCAGTTCATTTCTCACTTGTTTGCGCAGTTTCTAGCTCCTCCTCTGTATGCTGGTCGTTTCAACTGCTATACAGACAAATTTAATATGAAATAAACACAGCTAAGATTAAATGTAAAAGAGACCCTCAAGATTTAAAAGCTGTAATTTGAACTGCAAGTACTGCATCTTTATTAGTTTAATGGTTATTCCAACTGACATTGTTTCCAGATCAGGATTATTGAAATTCTTGCACTTTCAGCACTAAGCCCATTTTAATGCTGTATGTTCAGGAATAAAGCTCAGTTTTGCATCCACCTGTGTAAGCACAGGGGTCAGTGTTCATGCAGCCACATGAACACAGTTCTCACAAAGCTGGCTCTAAGTGAATGCACCTTGAAAAAACATTAACTCTACAAAGTAACAAGGTAGAAATTGCTGCACATTAGCATCTGTTTAGAAATGATTTATGGTCCTGCAGCAGCATGGGGTCTGAGAGGGACGTTGGCTCAAGGGTAAATCATTTATTTCCTCGTCCCTTTGCAGCCCTCCTGCTATTTATCACAGCTTCCCTCCTCCATCAGCAACAGAAATCTTTCTACCAGGAAGACAGAGTTTCAAACTGCATCATGGCAGGGTTAAGCAACGGGCTCAGGTCCAGTCTGTGAAAGTTTTTTTTAAATAAAACCTATCTTGTAATTTCAGCACTTTATTTTTAAAGATGTTTTAATAGGTTTTGGAATCACTAAACGCAAAACTAATGAAATCCTAAGTTTGTTTTCTGCTCGTCTCTGAGGAGCTGATTTAGGAGACTTAACCCTCTCTCTGTGTCTCCGCAGGGCCTCCAGGAAAACGTGGACGGATCGGAAGAAGAGGGGAACCTGGTAAGTGAAAACCATCACCCGTTTTATTTCCTCATATCTCTTCCTTTCCTCTCCCATTAAACCTTTTTTCTTTTTCTGGTTGAGCTAAGGGGCTCATGTTGAGGGCTGGTAAAGGCAGTGATCCACGAGTCAGGTCAAAGGATGGTGTACTGCTTGTTCTCCTTGTTGCGACCTAGTGTCGTGTTAATTTCCACCATGTGCCTGCGGTAACTTTGCCCAGATGTCTGTCCATGTCGCTGAGCAGTAGAAGCTGCAGCAGATCGACCCTAATGAGTCTAGCTTGCCAACATCGCTACTCAACATTATCGTTTCGTTTGTGTCCGACAGATGTTCTGCAAGTTTGACTCATCCTGATTGTAAATGTCTTTCAGGAAGTGAAGGCTCCAAAAACAGAAAAACAGAATAAGATCATTTTATCCCAATCTGCAGGAGCATAGCTGTAAATATAATATTTTATAATAACACAGCCCCCTACCGTCAATATATTTTATTATATCTTGACAGCATAATATACTTGATTATTTTCTTAAATATAAACATTGAGTCTCTTTTGGATTGTTTAGACGGATTATTCTACAGATTAATTCCAGAAACAGAAATGAAACGTTTCATCAGACTAGTTCTGACTTTAGGTTTCTTAAAAATCTCTGATCCTTTCAAATTGTAAATACAATTTCTTTAAAAAAAATCTTTTCGCTAATGTACTAATAATTTACTAGTAACATCTATTTTAAACAGCCACAAAATTTCATAAAATTTTATGTTCAGAAATAGTGGATTCCTTGGATCTCTGTACCGTTTTCTACTGATAATTCTTACAGCTCCTTTTGGCAAAACAGAACTGGATTTAGTGTACGTTTTACATACATCCCCCCAAACATCTACATAATAAGTCAAATGTTGTTTTCAGTTGTTTTGCTGTAAAACCGCTCTTCTCATGAGGCAACCATAATAATGCATTCGTCTTGTTTCCCTTTTTAAATGTAAAAACACAAAACCATGGTAGTTTTCTCAAAACAGCTGGACACGGTTATTTTTGGAAATGGCTTCTAAAACAAGATTTTAATTTGTCATGGACTGTTTTCAGCTGCAAGTTGTGGAGTAGCAGCGAGCATTCACAACAGGATTAATGTTTCTCTTAGAATGATCCAGGCCAGCTTGTTGAAACTGCTGGCAGGAAAAGTACAGAACGTCATCAGAACTTTCCTAAACTTTAATTTACTGTTTATTGTTAGATGATGTCTTAGTCATCTTAGTTTATTACAAAATCAGACGCTTACCATCTGCTTGGTGTTTCGCAGGAGGATTTAGTACATTTTGTCAAAAGCCGTTCTGTTTCTGCTGAATCTGTGTGTGGTTTTGTTTAGGTCCTGTCTTGTGTTTTCGAGTTTTTGCCTGTTAACTGTTAACTTTAACTGTTAAAGTTAACAGTTAAAGTATGCGGGTTGCCACTATAGAGAGGCTGTTGCACCATCCTCTCTCCAACGACAGTCAAACATCTTTTTTACAAGACCAGAAGGTTTTTCTGGCAGGAAGTAAAAAGGAAAACAAATGAGAGTGCGGATAAGAAACAGATATCTCAAACGTGAAAAACAGGAGAGTTCAGACGGATTAATTAGGCATTTTAAATCCGCGCTTGTCACTTGGTGTCCTGCTCTAGCTTTCCCTGATGCTTTTCACTCTTGCTTTACATACTTTCTTTCTCTCCTGTCTCTTTATTCTGCACACACACACACTAACACCTGTCTCAACGCTGCTCTAGCTGTGTGGCTCTTTAACCAGTGTGTGTGTGTGTGTGTGTGTGTGTGTTTGTGTTTACCTTGCTGTCTGACTCTGGAGGTCTTTGTCAAACCGTCTAGACACAGCTACAGTGCCTTGCGAAAGTGTTTATACCTCTTTTCACGTATTTTGACCATTTAACCATTAACTTTAATGTATTTTATTGGCCTTTTAGGTAATAGATTTACACAAAGTACTGATTAGATCTGACGTGGGAGGGAAAATTATGTATGTTTTTATTTTTTTAAATAGAAATCTGAAAATGTGACCTGCATTTCTATTAAGCACCCTTTACTCTGATATCTCTAAATAAAATCTAGCACCAAGTTTATAGGAGAACATTAGTAAAGAAACGGCGTCATGAAGGCCAATGAAACCACCACACAGGTCAAGGATACATTTGTGAAGAAGTTTAAAGCAGTGTTAGGTTATAAAACAATATCGCAAGCGTTCAACATCTCAGAGTTCTGTTTAAATTCATCATTTGAAATTGGAAAGAGTCACAACTGCAAACCTACCGTGACATGGCCGCCTAAACTAAAAGGCTGGGCAAAGAGAGCGCTATAAGCAGAAAAGCATCCAAGAGCTCACTGGCAGAACAGCTGTTAGATGTGCACTTTACAAATCTGGCCTTTATGGTAGTTGTTGAAAGAAACACTGGAGAAGTCCAGTTTGCAGTTTGGCACAAGCCCTGTTGGTGAAACTGCAAACATGTAGAAGAAGCTGGTCTGGTCAGATGAGACCAAAAACAAACTTTTTGTCCTACATGCATAATAGTGTGTGTGGAGGAAATCTGTCATCAACCTGAACACACAAGCCTTACAATGAGACATGGTAGTGGCAGCATCATGCTGTGGGGATTGTGGGGATTTTCTTCAGCAGGAACAGTGAATCTGGTCAGAGTTGATGGATCTAGATGCCTACAGGCCAACAGTGTAAGAAAACCTGAAACCCCAAAAGACACACCACAGAAAAACATTAACCCTAGAAGACTGAGGGTACCTCACCTTTCACGTTTTCATTTATTACAATGTTCTTTTCATTTCTCGATTATTTGCTACTTTGTGTCATCTAACACACAAAATCTAAATAAAATACAGTGAAGTTTCTTGTTTGTAAATGACAATTTGGAGAAGGTGTGAATACTTTTGCAAGACATTGTAGGCATGATGACATTGTCCTCATGGCTTGTAAACTCCAACACATCTTTATTCGCCCTTTTAAATCTGAGTTTTTTTATATCCTTTATTTTCTTCAAAAGTTTACATTTATGTTAACTGCATTAGTAAACTTTGCTGCTCCCATGGATTCTGTTAGAGCTAAAGTGTATTTAAATTGTAATGAAAAAGTACTAATTTTGCACCTTTCCTCCTGCTCTCGATATTACATGCGTTTATGTTGATTTTTACTGTTGGGCTAAAGCTTATGAGCTCCGAATCAGTTAATTCCCTGTGATTGTGTTGACGATCAAATAAATAAGCATCCTTAGGGGTAAAATCTGGTCTAGATACCTAATGTTATATATTTTTTTAAAACAATACCTTCATTGGCATAATAATACACTAACTTTGTAGAAGTTTATGTGGTTTATTAGAGCCATCAACCTCTGAATTTTCTTAGATTCAATTATGGTCACTGAGAAAAAGAGGAACTTTGATCATTACTGTTGCTTTTGGTTAAACAAACAATGAAAAACAGAAGGTATGTTTTTGCTGCTGATGCTCAACATCAGAGCGTTTCAATCACATGTGAAAGCCTACCCAGAAGGAAGGTCAGAGACATCCAGTTTGTGCTCTAAAAGGGAAGCATGCCTTTCCATCAAATCCCTGACCTTTTCACTCACCACTTGTCC
The DNA here is from genome assembly GCF_021462225.1 of Girardinichthys multiradiatus. Taxonomy (NCBI): domain Eukaryota; kingdom Metazoa; phylum Chordata; class Actinopteri; order Cyprinodontiformes; family Goodeidae; genus Girardinichthys; species Girardinichthys multiradiatus. The sequence goes on along the minus strand of NC_061815.1, from coordinate 23,570,029 downwards.
TCCATATTTCTGCTCTCACATATTCCTGAGAAACAAAGCCTTGACATGACTTCATATTGCTAATCTAAAACACAGCTCACGTAGAGGTCTGTTTATTATAACGGCTTCGCCACAAACTGTGCTGGCAGCAGCTCTAATGAGCCTCTTCTCTACTATGTTAATTACGGTAATTATCTAACCAACCACATGGCATGGACAGGATTTTTGTTGTGGATACTTCTCACAGGAAGAGATTGGTGAACCATGCGGAGGTTGCTTTTAGTGACACATGCTGTGCTTCATCTATCAGAAAAGATGTAAAGCGCTGATTTTCTGATCCCTCTTCCTTATTTCTCTTCTCTGTTGCAGGGCCTCCTGTAAGTACGCTTTCATCTCATCCAGGTAGTATTGATTTAATTTTAGAGGTTTTGACCTTAGCCATGCACACACATCACACATGTCCTCTGTGGCAGTTCCTTGAGCACCGCTGGACAAACTGCAGGTCAAACCAGAAATGAGCTCTTCTCCCACAACAATAAAACCTGAATGCAAAGACCACCTACAGAAGTGTGTGTGAGCTCCAGGCAGTGTATTTTGTGTGTATGGTGATGGTTATAACCAGCAAAGGTATTGTAACTCCTGCCAACACAGATAAACACCAAGGCTAATTTTTTTGTTTTATTTGCTTCTACCTTGGACGGGTTATAATCTGACCAGGAGGAATTTTTGGTTTTATTCTTTATTTTAATGCTCACATGTGGCACTGATAATATGTGCAGGAGCGATTATTGGCTTTAAAACCCAGCATGACGATTTTTACGAAACATGAGAACAGGACAAACTGGCCTGGCTCGAATCCTGGGAGTTGATTGGAGGAAAACTGTCAGTGCAACAGATTTGTCCATGAAGTAATATGTTTTTTTGTTTTTTTTTACTGAATATGTACAAAAGGGTTAATCTAATAAACCTGAATGAATTTTATAAAGTCAAAACACCTGTCAGAGCAGAGTAAATTGTATTTGATACAGCATAATAAAACAACCAAAATCATTCAATTAAAGCAAATTTTGGGGTTTTAGAAAGCAATACAAAAGGATCAAAAATTATTCATACCCTTTTAATATTTTCATATTTTATCACATTACAACCACACACTTTACTGTATTTTAATGGAGTTTTTATGATCGAGCAACACAAAGTAGTAAAATTAAGGGGAATGAGACGTTATCATTTATTGAAAATAAAAACATCCAACTGTGATTTTTACGACATTACAGTTATGTGCTACTTTGTGTTTTTCTAACACGACAAACCCCAATAAGTGAAGGTTAGGCTTGTAATATTAACTGAAGTTTGTGGTTGAAACGTGACAAAGGTCAGTGGGGTATGAATACATTTGTAAGGTGCTCTACAGATCATTAACATGGATTTTAAACGAGGTTTTGGATATTTTTCACTTGGTTAATTAATTCCTCACTAATTTGAAATCCAGACACTGTTATTTATTTCCAATGCTTGTATGCAACGATAAAAAACAAAAAACAGATATTTAACAGCTCGTCTCCTTTCAGTATAAAAGCTCCAATGCTGACATGATGACTTAATGTAAAGGTAGCATGTTGTGTGCAGCTGCTAATGTTTCTTCAAATTTGTCTCATTGCTTCATGCTTTCATGTTTAACCTGACCAGGGCAAGGCTGGACGGGATGGATACCCGGTAATTTGGATTTTATTTCTTTCATCCTGTCACTCTTCAATTCAATCTCTATTCGCTTTTCTTAGGATTCTTTATTTCCTTAACTTTTTTTCTTTTGAGCTTTTACTTTTATACCTTTGATTTTCTTTATTTTTTTTCTACTAATAACAAATTTTAAAAGTCATTAACCATCTATAAGGTGTATCCTGTCCCATTTCTAAAAAGTAGGTCAAATAAAAGAAATCTAATCTCAAACATAAGCAGATTCTGACTGCTTAACAGCTGAAGTCATGAAGAAGCAACAATGTTAAGATATCTATAAACGTAAGCCAAACAGGTGATAATGTGGCCCTCCTTTGACCAGTCAGTGTGCAGCCATGATAGTGATTAAAAGGGAAGTAAACCTTCTGATTTGCACACAAAAAAAAGCCTATTCTGTTGTTATTTCAGAGAAACAGCGGCCTCTGGTGGTGAGTTCTGATAAAGTGTGACAACTTATCCATCGTCTGTTGATGGTTTGTGGTTTGTCCATCATCAAATTCTCATCCTCGCCCTCCTCACAGGGTGCAGGTCTGGGTTTGTAGCTCTCTGCTTGTGAGTGTTTAGGTTGTCATGGAGACAATAACTGGTCACCCGTTGCTCCGCGGCATCCAGTTGGCTCTGGTGGCGCTCTGCTTTCTGTCTGTCTCCCATCGGGAGTGTTTGGGGGCTGGTCCTGGGGGCTGATTCCTACGCAGTCCGTCTGGCACTCTGCAGCTCTGCTGATGGGAAATGCTCATTGCTAATTGCACACAGGTGGACAGAGTGCACAAATAAATATGTGCACATTTGTTTTCCTTTTGCTTGTGACTCTTTTCATCTGTGCCACGGTCTTCCTTGGGAATGCTTTTTTATATAACGATGTTTGGATGTTAATCATGTTTTCAATGTTAATATTGTTATTCTGGATGGATTATCCCAGTTTAGGGCACATAATGTAATCATTCCCTTTTTGGTGTATTTGCATGTGGATGAAATCATAATTCAACTGGAAGAGGTTTGTTTGATGCCGTTAAAAGAGCAGCTTCCTGTTGAGTTGACAGTAGACTGTGCATAAGAAATTACAGTAGATCAATCTAACTGACAGTATACAGGTCCTTCTCAAAATATTAGCATATTGTGATAAAGTTCATTATTTTCCATAATGTCATGATGAAAATTTAACATTAATATATTTTAGATTCATTGCACACTAACTGAAATATTTCAGGTCTTTTATTGTCTTAATACGGATGATTGTGGCATACAGCTCATGAAAACCCAAAATTCCTATCTCACAAAATTAGCATATTTCATCCGACCAAAAAAAGAAAAGTGTTTTTAATACAAAAAACATCAACCTTCAAATAATCATGTACAGTTATGCACTCAATACTTGGTCGGGAATCCTTTGGCAGAAATGACTGCTTCAATGCGGCGTGGCATGGAGGCAATCAGCCTGTGGCACTGCTGAGGTCTTATGGAGGCCCAGGATGCTTCGATAGCGGCCTTTAGCTCATCCAGAGTGTTGGGTCTTGATTCTCTCAACGTTCTCTTCATAATATCCCACAGATTCTCTATGGGGTTCAGGTCAGGAGAGTTGGCAGGCCAATAGAGCACAGTGATACCATGGTCAGTAAACCATTTACCAGTGGTTTTGGCACTGTGAGCAGGTGCCAGGTCATGCTGAAAAATGAAATCTTCATCTACATAAAGCTTTTCAGCAGATGGAAGCATGAAGTGCTCCAAAATCTCCTGATAGCTAGCTGCATTGACCCTGCCCTTGATAAAACACAGTGGACCAACACCAGCAGCTGACACGGCACCCCAGACCATCACTGACTGTGGGTACTTGACACTGGACTTCTGGCATTTTGGCATTTCCTTCTCCCCAGTCTTCCTCCAGACTCTGGCACCTTGATTTCCGAATGACATGCAGAATTTGCTTTCATCTGAAAAAGGTACTTTGGACCACTGAGCAACAGTCCAGTGCTGCTTCTTCTGCCGCTGTTTCTGGTTCAAAAGTGGCTTGACCTGGAGAATGCGGCACCTGTACCCCATTTCCTGCACACGCCTGTGCACGGTGGCTCTGGATGTTTCTACTCCAGACTCAGTCCACTGCTTCCGCAGGTCCCCCAAGGTCTGGAATCGGCCCTTCTCCACAATCTTCCTCAGGGTCCGGTCACCTCTTCTCGTTGTGCAGCGTTTTCTGCCACACTTTTTCCTTCCCACAGACTTCCCACTGAGGTGCCTTGATACAGCACTCTGGGAACAGCCTATTCGTTCAGAAATTTCTTTCTGTGTCTTACCCTCTTGCTTGAGGGTGTCAATAGTGGCCTTCTGGACAGCAGTCAGGTCGGCAGTCTTACCCATGATTGGGGTTTTGAGTGATGAACCAGGCTGGGAGTTTTAAAGGCCTCAGGAATCTTTTGCAGGTGTTTAGAGTTAACTCGTTGATTCAGATGATTAGGTTCATAGCTCGTTTAGAGACCCTTTTAATGATATGCTAATTTTGTGAGATAGGAATTTTGGGTTTTCATGAGCTGTATGACAAAATCATCCGTATTAAGACAATAAAAGACCTGAAATATTTCAGTTAGTGTGCAATGAATCTAAAATATATGAATGTTACATTTTCATCATGACATTATGGAAAATAATGAACTTTATCACAATATGCTAATATTTTGAGAAGGACCTGTACATGGACAGCATATCATTTTATTTAGAAGCGGCAGAGATGTTTGAGTTTCCATCAATGCAGGTTAAAAGGGATCATTCTCCCTGCTGGGGAGGTTGTGTGTTTATATATGTCCTTGTTTTTAGATGTTGGTGAGCTCCATCCATTGGCCTATAGTTAATGTCATCATCATCGGCGGTCACTCAAATTCTGACTGTCCTCTGTCTTGGTCCTTGTGGGTCTTCAGGTGTGCAAAAAGGCCGATCCTGGAGCCACATATTTTTGTGCAGTGTTGACCTAGACGAGTGGCGGTAGGATGAGGTTGTGCCTTTTTGGTGATGGCTCTCTCCTTCTGGTGTCTGCTGCAGCACGGTCGCTGTTATACAGTGCAGTGCCTTCGGGGACCAGTGTAAAAAAAAAAAAAGACCAGTTATATAGTTGCTGTTTCTTCCCAATTCTTACAATCAATACAAAAACTAAAAATAAATTCTCTCTGCATCCACTGTGGACAGCGAGATTAACATTACATCATCCAATTTACTCTTGATTTAAGATCGAGCAAACCTAGGCAGGTATCTATATAAACCGGTGATGTTAGCACATTTTCTTAATTTGTTCCCAGACACCAATTAAGAAAATCACAACACCCCAGGGTTGTGTCTAATTAACTGATATTTGGAAGGAGCCGAAGTACTGAGGCGGCTGCAGCTGAGTGTTATCGCTGCAAAAGAAACGTTAATTTTGGTTTAATTTTGCCGGATTTTATATTCAAATCGGGCCTTGAAGTGATGCTGAAAACCAGTGTTTGATTCTGCTAAAAATAATTTGAATTATGGATGCTACAACCCCCATGCTTAAAGAAGAGCATGACCTCTCCCCTTGCCATCAGGGCACATAATGCACACATATTGGGTAACAATGACACCCACAAAGACACCATTATCCTAATACACAGTTGACACCAGATGTTTAAATGCAACGTTAAAAAGACACATAACCATTTTTTCGCCTGTCTGACATGAAATCAGACTTAGCTTCTCCTGAATGAAACATCTGGTTTCAACTGTAAATGCAGATTTTACAGCAACGTAGGCTGCTGCCCAGACACTATATTCAGGAAGAGATTTACATTGTTCTTGAAGTACATCCTGCTCCTAGTAGTACTAAACAGGTATTTCTGCAGTTCAAACACATCACTTTGCGGGATTATGAAATAAAAATATAGATAAGATCAGTGCTGTGCTGCTTTATTTCCGTTTTGGTAATTTGAATAATCCGGAATTAATCCGGAATTTTTCTTCAGTATAGCTGTCTCCTCCATAACAAGCAGCTACCTCATAACAACAGGGATGTGCAGCAATGTATCTATATTTCTAATATGTTGAAAAAGTAACAGCGGGGTTATAAATCTACCAAGATAAAGTAAAGGAGGGTGGTACTACTTTACAGCATATACTTCATTCAGGTGAAATACACATGTTGAGTTCATCAGACTAATGCAGGCAACAGTCTTCAGTGATTTGATAAACAGTGTTAATGAAGTGTGGTTTGTGAGGATCTCAAGCATAACTCTGCAAAAAGTGTGTGTGTGTGTGCTGAGGTATGTTTTCTCTCCTTGTGCAACCCATGTCTCTCCTTCCTCTCATAAATCACAGCCAAGGAGACTTTCTGAAAAGAGACTTCCCGCTGTCAAATAATCAAAGTAAGGCACACCGACAGAGCGACGCAGAGGGGTAAACATACACCCCCACACAGCGTCTGCCTTTCATTCATATGCACAGAGATCAGCATACCCAGCTATAAGAGTGTTTATGTGAGAGTGCCAGCCTGAGACAGCCGACCTCTCTCGGCAGAAACCGGCCAAGGTCTCCATTGTTCCTGCTTCCAGGCTGCGGTGTGCAGATTAAAACCAGACGGTCACCCAACAACATGTCAGTAATTTTCTGTCCCAAACACACAGCTTGGTATGCTTTCTTCTTCTCTTCGGTTCTCCTCCATCCTGTGTTTTTAAAAGACAATGTCATGTTTCGCAAATTGTACTTATGTAGAAGTGTCGCAGCGTTTCCCACTGTAGCAGCAGCATGGAGGTAAATAAAAGAATCGTTGGATGTTCAAAGAGAGGTTGGAGTGGAAAAACACCTACAGAGAGAAAGGAGAAAGGAAGGGATCCACTCATCACCCTTATCAGCTTCAGTTTTATGACCAAAATCAAGCTAACTGCTAATGTGCACAACGCGTTACCATGTGTGTTTCCAGCCGCGACGTCTGCGCTGATGTGCAGACACCACGCTTTTCATGCTGCATCCTCAACAATTACACCCTTCTGGATAATCACCAGTCTGCACCACAAGGAACACAATAAAACCAGCAGAGACACCTCACACCCTTATTCTCTGGGATTAACAGATTCACACACATACCTGCATTAATCAACGTGAACATTCACACAGAAAGACATATATATATATATATATGAGCCCCTGCAGGTCATGCTATAGAGGGAACTCTCGTATGAATGTATGATTTTCTTCTGGTTAGGGTTGCTATAGAACAAGATTTCAGGCAGACAATGGAATGGCTCCACAGTTTGTTGAGGTTTTGGTGGTTATTATCAGGCTTATTCATTCACTTTTTGCTTCTTTTCTCCCAGTTTTTTCCTTTCATTGTTCCTCTCTCCCATCCTTTATTTGGTACTAAGATCCTTTTGTGGTGTAAGATGAAGAGGTTTTTACCAGCAGCTTCTAATTCCTACCCACAAAACCTCACCGCACTCCCTATATATATATTTTTTTTTTCCTGTTAGTTCAGCCTAATTTTATTTGAATTCCAGCCATTTTTATGCACAGACTGTTTGTCTGCCTTGTAGGTATGTTGCAGCTATAGAAAAAAGTAACACAGATAATATATTACTTTTCCACCATCAAGGGGAAATCATTTCTTGGCCTGTGTGTTTCACATACAATGCTGACTCACAGGAGCTGAATACAAACGCACACCACACTTTTCGGGTTTTTATCTCTAAATATGTTGAAAACCATCTGTTATTTTACCTTCAACTATGCACTACTTTGTGTTAGTCCATCAAAAAAATCTGAATTGAAGGTATAGAAGGTATTCTATATTGTTTCTCCCCTCCCAAATTGCCTTTTGCTTTCCAGATTTGTTGTCTTTTTTTCAAAGGAGGGAATAGTCAACTGTTGCCCTCTTAGTTGAGACATTGCCCTTGAAATTGTGAGAGCAGAACAAATTCTACACTTTATCTGTACAATAGAGGTCAGAAGTCAGGCGTCCATATTGGGTTTTATAACGGCCAGTAAAACCTTCACACACATCTTCAAAAGCAAAGACACACTCGTCTACTCATCCTGACGATGCTTGAAGGAGTTGCGCCACGGTAAACGCTACCAGATGCAGGGGTAGCGCCACATACGCGCAGATGCATGTGCACCACAAGGCAGACATCCAAAGATCTGGACCCTGATAGCAGGGAAAACTCAGTGGGACGTTTGTAGGCTCATCTAATTTCTCACATTCATGACATGGTAAACCCAGCATGCTGCCTTTCATAGAGTGACAAAATTACAACTTGTTATGACCTGAATGTAGTGTAGAGTTGTACAAATAAAAATTAATCTCTTCCTTACTATTTTGGCTCCTTTCAGCAGTCAATGGAACATTATTACCTCAAAGGGTTTTTATTATATGTCTTCAAATGCTTACACAATGATAATATTTTTAAAGAGTTTTTAGCCACAACATCAAATGTGTACATAAACATTTAGCATCTATCCTCAGTCGTTTGTACCTATTGCCCATCCATCAAAGCCAGCAGTGATGACAATGCTGAGGATTCCCTAAAGGCCCTGAGGCCAGACGGCCCACAGAAGAGGCAAAACAGCAAAAGCTGTCTAAGGCCATATAGCTGAGTGTTAATGACAGCTTTTAGTCTGCAAAGTCACCGGGACTGTGAAGGGGTGCAGCAGCCCACCACTCAGGGGACCCTGTAAAAACTGTTAGCTTAACATGGAGTAGGGTCGTTAAGGAGGAAGTCAACATTAGTCTTTACCGCATACATCACATTTAAGTGTTTTTGGAAAATTTGATTCCAGAGCCCAGTGTTCCTTTATGTTTAAGTTAGGATCTGAAGGGTCTCCATGTTTGAACTGAGGGTTGCTCTGAGGAGGAGGTTCAATGACTGCTCGACTGTTTTTTTCTATTGAGGTAAACAAAGCACACAAAGCCAACTGCTGCTTAAGAACTTCATTGAGCTTCAGGAAGGTCGCACTAAACCACCTTTTAGGTTATCTCATCACCACAAACCCACACAACAGATGGAGGATTACTACATAATTCCAACAACCTATCAGTTTTGATTTGGAAATTTCCAAAAGTGCTGCACACACACACAAAGCGGGTCAGAATATATTTGTGGATATTCATTTTGTTTCATTTTTCCTTCTCTTATCCTTTTTTCAAACTCTTTCTGTTGTTTACAAATCCGCTTTTTACTGTTTCCTCTTTGTTGTATTTGCAAAAGGATGTTCCCTGTTTCTCCTAAGACAAAATAATTTACATTGTCTCATGAGAGATAAGGAGAGAAGACTTCAACATTATGAAACACTAATCGGTAACAGCTGGCTTCAGGATATTTTTAAGAGGGCCTGTCTGGTCAGAGGATTTAAAGCAAATAGTGTCTTTTCAGTGTAATAATGACATTCTTCATCCACAGAAGAGTCATTAGATGTCTTTGAAACTGGTCATTAGGAGAGAAGATTTATTCCTTACTTTCTTGCTGAGAGTTGGATGAAGAGATTTATATCAATCTCATGTCTGCCTATTAAAGCTGAAGGCATTAAAATCTTGGCTTATGCCTCGTTCACAAGGCAAATTTCTATGCCGATTTTTGACCCGATGTTTTATCTTCCGACATGCCCCAATTGTCATGATGACTCTAAAGATAATCCCATGAGATATTCCTGCAGTGTTGTGTGTTAAGAGTGATCTAGTCTACTCGAAGGACATTGGGACCGCTCCGACCTCAAATCGAGGATGTTCAATATGTTGGATTATAAGGTCCTACCGTGTGGGGTGTTCCCTGAGGACAGACGAGCACACAGCCTGTTGAATGAGATGTGTAGCCAGGTAGAAAGTAAATTTTTTTATGTTTTGCATGTTTATTTTAACTAAATATCCAGGAAAGCTCAAGGAACTATCAGAACAGAGAACAATGTGAACACAACTCACCTCCATATCATAGTTTACCTGATCGTGTTGTCTCCACTCTTTTAACCTTTTCTCTTTGTAATGTTTCTTCTTTGTAAAAATTAGTCCACAAACTATTGCCATTGCTTTTTCTTCGTTCGCTTTGTCTATTTACTCTGAACTCACCTTTGATGTCGAGAGGTTTTGTGAGATTTCCTGTCTGACATCTGAACATTTGTGAGGGAAATCTGTTTGTGTGCGGTGTGTGGTGCTTGCTGTGTGGCTGGACACGACACAATGTAGGACCAAACCTGTTATATCTCCGGTTTTTTATCATCTTGTATGGGGTCTCCCAGGTTTTCAAAATCAACTTGCTGTGTGAACCAGGCATAAGTAGACCAGTGGTAGCTAGCTAGCATTGCTAGCTGACCTACCGATGTTTGCAAGTTTTTCTTTATTGGGAGTCAACCTATTAGCCCTAAAGTTGCTATTCCTAACTCTTTCTAGTTCCTTACTAATTTTGGACTTTGTTCCTTATTAATTTTATTTCATTTATGAATCCCAGCAAGGGGGATGTTTGGTGTATTCTAAATTAGGTGTATTTTAAGCAAAGTGTGTTTTATACCGATTCTGATTTGCAGATATTGATTTTTTTTTTTCAGTGATTGCCATTTCAGTTACTGAAAAGACATATTGTATGTATAATCAACTTATCAATAGCATTTGAATTATTTGGCTTCTTTTATTTGGAAATACTATTACTCTTCGTGTTCATTGCAATATGGCGGACATACAGACGTAGGCTTTCTATGGTTGATGAGGCCAGTGTGGCCTCATCGTTTCACATAAAGATTTAATAAGAACGAAGAATAAAACAGAGGACAAGTGGAAATAATTGTTGTGTTTTTTATTTGTCTCATAGCCTTTTATTTATTTCTTTCCTGTCATCTTATATATTTATGCAACAACATGGTTAAGAAAACATTCTAGCTAAGAGAACAACCTCAGATTTGATCAAATCTGTCATTTTGTAATTCACTTACAAAATGTTTATTAGTGTTGTTTACAGAAACCTGAAACAAAAGATATCACAGGGATGTTCCCAACACTTCTAGTTGTTTCTGCAGTGGTTCATTTGTTTCTTTTCATTACTCTCTTTTTTGCTCCCCAATAGGGTCCACTTGGCTTGGATGGCAAACCAGTAAGTGCTTAAATAGACAACATTTTGTGCTTTAAGGGATTAGATTTTATAGTAAAATTCCTATTTCTCTCATTTTAGGGTTTACCAGGTCAAAAAGGAAACCAGGTACACTCTCACACATCTGTTATTAGCTCTTTAATTACACCGATCAGTTAAAATAAAGTTACAACATAGGCGTTACTACATATAGATTTTGTTAACTGGGAATCCAGATGGGTACTTTGTCTGTAAGACAGGTGGGTCTTCTCTTGCACATCAATCATTGTTACTGTTCCCGTTAAAAAAAAGAAAACATGGTAGCTATTTTCATCCTTGTTCCACATCTTAAGTCGTCCCAGAGCTGGCAGTGATGGGGGAGTCATGGATCAAGCGAAGTTCATTCAGAAGTCCCCTCTGACCCCCCATTCATCAACTTTCCCATGAAACCCAGCATACTCCCAGGCACATCCAGGTGTAGCGTGTAAACGGACAAAGCAGAGCAAATCGGTTACACACCGGTGGGAAAGAAAGAGCCAGAATGGTGTTTAGGCCTTTTAAAAAACCATTATGATGCCCTCTGCCCTACCTCCAAGGTTGTCCTGCCATTTCTTTTAGCTCATTTACTATTCTTTTATTCAGTGTTTTCAATAACATTTAGATTATATTTACAATAAAAGGAATCTCTTTGTGGACCTATAAAGAAATTATATTTCCTTCACATGCAACTGGGACAGATCATCCCCTGAAATCTGAAAGCTTAATTTGAGACATTTAAATAGTTCCTCTCCAAACATCATTAAACTCCTGTTTTCTGTTAAAACAGACTTAAAGCTCAGTCTGTCATTTAATAGGACTCTCCTCCATCATGATGGTCTGCCATAAAAACCACAGCGGGAGCGAATTAGACCTCCTGGCCAAGGTTGCTTCTGAAGTCACGGAGCAAGAGGTTAAAATAAGAAGATGCAAGGGAGAAAAGTACAATTTGATTGATTCGTTGACAGAAAGTTCCAATAAGACAACCCTTAAATCTTTAGTTGTCAAGATAATTTTTACAATATCAGTAGTGAAGCACCATTTTTCACATGTAACATTTTCATTTTAGATTGTTTTACACCACATCTTTCCATCTGCTTTCACCCTGACCTAAAGTACCTAGGCACAGCGTGAGAAAAGCTGCTGGCTGCCTCTCCACTGTGCCCATTTTGTCAAAGTTGTTCTCCATAACAAAATAATAGCTCCTGTCCAAACATAATATTTGGCTCGAAGAAAAAGGATGACGGGTAAAATTTAGAGCCAAGTCTTAAGGTTGATGGAGTCATAGGACTCATTAAAGGAGCCAGAGGGGATGTAGTGTTAAGTACAGGATAAGGTTAGTCAAACAATAGACATAAGAAGCTTAGAAAGGTAAATAATAAAATAATATGAGCAAAGGAGGTATAATCTGGTCAGTGTTGACAATGTTAGGTCCTGAAGATCAAAATATAGTGCCTCAATATCCTCATTCCTCTTCAACCTTTTTACATTTCTCCACATCTTTATCCCTGACCCGTCTGCCTGTTCTTTGATCTTCTTGATGCTTTATGTTCATTAATCTACTCTAATAAATCTCTGAGACCTTCATAGAACAGCTGGATTTATAGTGAGTTTAAATTATACACAGCCACACTCTAATTAGAAACGGGGAGACTTCTGATGGCAATTGGTTCTACCAGATTTTATTTAAGTATATCAGAGTAAAGGGGCTATACACATATGCTCTGCTTTGTATTGGCCGATCCCATAAAATCCAAATAAATAAATACATTGAGGTTTGTGGTTGTAGCATAATAAAGTATGAAAAGATTCAAGGGGTATAATTACTCTTGGAAGGCACTGGAGATGTTGGTTGGTTTCCATCATCTTTCTTCTGTCACCATGGACTTTTCCGTTTGTGACGCAACCACATGTGGCATCCTTGTGCCACTAGTGTGCAGTGGACAGACAGGGACAAAGAGACAACCAGCAAACTAATCTCATCTGTTTGCCCCCAGTTTATAAATCCGATGTCAAAATGTCCAACACAAAACAAGACTGTGTATCAGTATGTGGTGTACAGCACAGAAACACTAAAGCTTCATGTTTTCTGTTTGTTTTTCGCTTATTCAACCGCAAAGACACAACAAATCCCACAGACCTGAAACCCATGGACTCGCAACGCTAAAACATCTTCAAAGTTCCCATCTGACAGAAAGACTGATGGTGGAACAAATTCGTCTTGTGCATTCTAACATAAATTCTTGAAAGATCTTTTTATGACTTTGCTTCAAACGGTGAATAACATTCAGCAGAAAGTGAGTTGGGATTAAGCGGTCTCCGTGACACACATTATTAAGTTGTGTTGCCACGTTGCCTTACTGTTTGATTGAATACTCCCTGCTGTGTTCCTCATAAAATCACTGATTTATTCCACCAACTGTCTCTGATTATCTGTCCTATCCCTCCTGCAGGGCCTGCCCGGACCCAAGGGAGAGAAGGTATGCTTCAACCTTAGTACCAGCTCTGCTTAACATGTCACTGGCCTGTTTGGATTCATTTTCTAACTTTATTTTGCTCCTATAAAGCCACAGAGATACGTATAACCTCACAATTGCTCTAAACATTCAGGTTTTTGCCTTACATTGACTAAATGAGCAAAGATAACATGTACTTCACGGAACAGGTTGGCAGGCCTTCCATTGAGCTCAATGCTAGCCAGATGTTTTCCTGCTCTGTGAACCTCCTTCCAGATGAAGAGCTTAAAAAGTGCTGGCAGTTGAAGCTTGGCATGTGCTTAGTGATGCCTGCACTAATGGTGGACTTTGTGTGCACGAGTGTTTGTTTTTGCCCTCAAGTCACAGACCTGCAGATTAGCAGAAGCACACCGCAGCCACAGTGTACAGCATTTATCAGGGCAGGGTTCAGTCTGATTCACGTGCATTCTCTCCAGATAGTGAAGTTTAAAAAAAGAAAACAGCCTTCCGTTGTGTAATCATAATAGCAGCTCAGTGATGAGAGCGCGACCTTTAGGTCCTCATCAAAAAGTAATCCTAATTCTGCACACACCCACTTTTACCACCCTGACCCCATCCTGTCCGACGAGTCTATCTGCAGCTTTGTAAATGAATTATCCAGTAAATGTTTACATCCCATTGTGATTTGGACAGATGACCTTTGAGTTGCTTCCTTCCTATAAACACTATTTTTGTAAGCTCGTCTGTCATAGCGGCCCCACAGTAGCTCTTGAATTATTAGCCATTTGTACATTTACAATTCTGAGAACTTCTGACAATTGTTATTTTCCTGTTTTTCTCTCAGGGTGACCAAGGAGACATTGGGCCAAGGGTAAGTCATCATTCTTATTATCTTTGAGAAATTAAATAACCTTTTTGTAAAACGTTTGCACAATTTAGATGCTGTTTCTTCAATACAGTTGTTACAAAGGAGAAGGTCTTTCAGATTTTCCACTTTGTTACAGTTAAACATTTCAATACTTGATTTTGCAGTAAAAAAAAAAAAAGGATTTAGGATTTCAGGTAAGTCAGTATATGTTACCCATTATACTAGTTGCAGCTGAATCCAATAGTAATTATCAAATCTGCAAAATAATAAAAAAGGTGTTCACACACTTCAGTGTGTTTTATTGGGATTTTATGGGATAGAGAAACACATAGTAGTGCACAGTTATGAAGTGATGGGAAGTGTTAATACTCTATTGAACTACCTTTCACTGCAGTTACAGACAGATATTTTTGGGTATGTCTTTTCCCACACTTTGCACATCTAAAGACTAAAGTATTTGCTAGTTGTTCTTTGTGAAATAGCATCAATTTCCAACTCATGCCACAGATTATCAGTTGAATTTAGGTTCGGACTTTGACTGGGACATTATAACACATAAATATGCTGTGACTTAAACCACTCTATTGTAGCTCTTGCTGTATGTTTGGGGCCGTTGTCCTGCTGGAAGCTAAGGTTCTACCCTGGCTTCAAGGCTTCTGCAGCCTCAAACAAATTTTCTTTCAGGATTTCCCTGTATTAAGCTTCTCCTGTCTTCCCATCAGCTCTTACTAGCTAGTGAATCTCAACAGCTCCTCAAGAGTTGCCATGAACAACTTCTGTTTCTTGGAAATAGTGCTGCCCTTGCCTAGCCTGGCCTGGCCTGGCCTGGTCTGGCCTGGCCTGATCATGTCTTGGTCGTTTTGCACTCGTGCCAGACTCGTTTTATTTTCAGATGTAATGAAAAGAGCTCTGTGAGATGTTCAGAAGCTGATTTTTCATTTTATATCCTCACTCTGCTTTAAACTTTAGCAAACCTTTATCCCTGACCCAAGCTGTATTCTTTGGTCTTCATTGCTCACTAATGTAAACCTCCAAGATTTCACACAATAGCTGTATGTGTACTAAGATTAAATTACACACAGGTGAACTTTATTTACTAATTATGTGACTTCTGAAGGCAAATTGGTTTTTCTGATTTTTATTTAGGGGTATCAAAGTAAAGGTGGGCTAAATACAAATGCGCTCCAAGGTTCAGATTTTAGTTATGCACTGCTTTGTTCTGGTCTGTCACATATAATCCAAATAAATAAATACACTGAAGTGTGTGGCTTTGATTTGAGGAAAATATGGAAATGTTCAAGGGGGTTTAATACTTTAGCAAGGCACTATTTTCATCTTGCTCTCTTTGTATGATTTCAACTTGAAGTTGTCTTCATATTAAGTTCAATAAAGTGTTTACACTATAAGGCTGTTTTACATATTCTGAAAATTTAGCTTTCCTCCATGCTCAAAAGAAGACAAATTTGATTTTGTGGGCAGGACAGTAGGCATGTTGGTTTCCATTCTCAGTTATCCAGGACATGGAAATCTTACGCATTGTATAGAGGGCAACTCAACTTATATTTGAACACTTAGAGTGGACAGGGTGACTTGCCATTGCAAAAACAGCTTGGAATTTCGTCCCTGTCCATTAATCAGCAAACCCAGACTACACACTGACTAAAAATAGCCTTAATGGGATATTTCCTGCAATTTAACATGTGAATTAAAAGAAATATTTGGATATCCTCATTGTCTCGAGTTTTAAACTAGGATGAAAGGGAATACTTTACATTCAAATGTAGATACGACATAAAACAAAGCCATTTTTAAATGCAAGAAAGAAAGCTGAATAAAATAGACCCTCTTCATTTGTAGCAATTTAAAAACAGTCCCGAAGAAGCTTCAAAATAGTGTCTTTGTACTATAGAAACATTCACTCAAAACTACCCTGTGTACAATGTAGAATAAAATTGGAAAATTAATTATTTACTGGCATATCAAGATTTTGGCATTGGGCAAAAAGTGAAGACATCTTTCTTAAGCATGGTGGTGAGAGTATTGTGGTTTAAAGTTGCTTTGCCACAGACAGTAGTTGAGCTTACCAGTAAACATTTTTTGGTAGAAAATGTAAATGTGGTTTCTAGAGTAAAATTAGGCTTTGGAGGTGATATGAAATATTTTTAAGGAAGAATACTTGCCTCTGAATTCATCACTATTATTTACCATAAAATAGCATTACATCTATAATTTTTCTATAGATAATTGGAAAAGTTACATTCTTTGTGGTTGTGTTCAAGTACACCAAGTACTATTTCAGCAAGGATCAAAAGTCTATTTTTTTTTTTTATGAAAATTTCCTTAAATACATTATGTCTCAAAGCAGAAGCATTTGCATTTGGCAGAATCCTAAGCAGGTCAAAGGTTTAAAAATGGCAGGGTTTCATTGCAAGCCTACAACAATAGTTATTTCCCAATAAGTACAGTTTGTCCACCTATTTGAACATGTTTGGAAAGTTTGGAGGGAAAAGATCAGAGATGAGAGTCAAACTGAAACCTGAGAGAGTAACAGACCATCACAAATAGGAAATCAAAGTTAAAGGAGCAAAGCTATTCCATGTTTGGAGGTCAATATCTGAATTAAACTTGTCAAACTGAGCAATCTGGACTTGGATAAAGAAATAATGTAAAAAAACAACCACTTATCCCAACTGTGTCTGTCCACAAAACCTTTTACTGTCCCTTAAAGTCATCTGGTAATTCAGAAAGAAAAGTGTGTTTATCCTGTGCGGCTCACTACTAGGATGCCTAAGCCAGAAATGAGAAATTATGCCATGAAAGAATGATGGAAACATTTAAACCTTTCCATCAAATCTCAGTGGTTGGGGCAGAGTGCCAACGTTACCATCCAGTCTCAACTAAAATATGCCTTTTTTTTACATGACCAAAAAACCTCATTCTGCATCTGGTCTGTGTTTTCTTTTCGTGTGATATTAGCTCGATATCTAAGGGAAATATGTAATTATCTAAATTTTAATCCAGCAGGGTTTGAAAATAAGACTCTTGCTTTACGATGCAAAGCCATAAATTGTAGATTTTTTGAAGAGGGTCATAGTACCCCTAATCCTGTGTATATTTATGCTAAGAAAAATAAAAATAGGTCCAATCCTCTATTTAATGCAAGAAAAGTTTCCTCTTAGTGCACCTACTGTGTGGGGAACAGTAAAGATGTAAGCCATTATGTCTACATTTCTAGGAGACGTTTTGTTGATCATCTTGGCCAATAAAGCTGTTTTTCTTTTGTTTTAGAAATACATTTCTAATGGCTAAAACTTTGTAGAGCCCTCCATAAAACCATCAGTTTAACTTTATAGATAACAACATTTTTTTTATTATTTACTCTTCACATGGCACTGTGAATAGCCCAAACAACTGGTAGCCAGTAACACGTTTACAGGATGCTTTACAAGTCTGAAAAACCTCACATTTACAAAAGCATTTATGCATGTTAAAGGCGTGTTTGAGGATCTGTCTACTGTTCAAAACACAAGCGAAGGAATATCTGCTCCTTTAAATGAGGTATTGTGCATAAATATATGGGATAATTCACCCATGATGTACAGTTATGTAAATTACAGCAAGAGCAAAATACATCAAATTCTCCAAGCCCAGTGCTGTTTATGACTGCCTGCCTCTTAACAACATTTATATACACAGTTAAGCCTTAAAATGTTCATACCTCTGGCACAACAATGTTTATTCTGACTGGAAGTAATATTCACAGTTTTAACTGACCCAGACAGAGTCCTGACATGAATCTAATACAGAATCTGTGGATGGAGCTAAAGATTAGGGTGATGGCAAGGAGGCCTACCAACCTCAAAAATTTGGAGCTCATTACTAAAGATACATTTTTTCGAACCTGGTACTCATTTTACGTGGTGTTATCTTTTGTGAGATACGTCTCTCATTTCATATGAGAGACCAACATCTTGGGGAAAAAGGATTCTAAACCTAAATCTGCCAGGGTATGAATAGTTTTTGTCTTTGCTGTGCCCTGGTAACAATTTACGTATTCAAGGAAACCGGTGCAGTGCATCGTATCTCAACTTTGCATCAGTTAAAGACAAACATTATTTTACATAGTTTTAAAATCTGAGCTCTGCATTAAAACCATCCACAACACTTTGATTTACAAACGCTATGAATCTGGTTTCAGATATAACAGGTTTCAATCCTATTAGCACACTAGTTCATTGTGTTTCTCTTGGTCACTTTTCTACTTTCTGCAATTGTGGCAGAAAGTCGTATTTAGATTATGTAGCAAATGGAAGATGCATTAGGAGTGTGATTACCTCACATCTGCTGATATTGATAGGCATGTTTGTCACCGTCATCTGCAAAGCCTCGACAAAATATTCTCTTTGAACTTTTTTCACATTTTGTCATTTTACAACAACCTCAAATTCAAAGTATTTTATTGGGATTTCCTGTGATAGAACAATATAAAGTTAACTGTAAACAAGTAGAGAAACAGATACTTTGTAGTTTTTCTTGTGCCAAACTCTAAACTGAATTGTGTATTTGTACATTGTAAATCTGCCAAGACATGGATGTCTGCCTAAGCTGACAAACTTCACAAGAAAAGCGTTATTCAGGGAAGCAGACAGGAAGCCAGTAGTATCTCTGGAGGAGCTGCAGAGATCCACAGCTCATGTTTACAGGACACGTAATGGTCATTCTCTGCACAGAATCTGGCCTCTATGGAGGAGTGGCAAGAATAAATGTTTTTATTTTTTATTTTTGAAAGAAATGAAAAATAACTCTACTTTGGACTTTGACACAGATCTTGTGGCAGAAATAACACGTGAAAGAGGGTGCTCTGATGAGATGATACCAAAAATGCATTTTTCCCCTTCATGCAAATTGCTATGTGTGACTAGAAACTAATAATGCACATCATCCTGAACACACTATCCCCAAGGTGAAACATAGTGGTGGCAGTATTATTGTGTGGGAATGCTTCAGCAAGGATAGTGGGTCAGAGTTGATAGAGAGATGGATGGAAGAAAACCTGCAAAAAACTTGAGATGGAGACAGAAGTTCATCTTCAAGCAGGACATTAACATACAGGCTGAACTAGAAGGGAAAGGTTTAGATCAGAGTATATTTACGTGTTAGAATGGCCTAGGCCTAAATCCTATTGAGAATCTGTAGCAACAATGGAAAATAATGTTCAAAGACATTCTCCATCCAATTTGACTTAGCTTGAGCTGTTTTGCAAAGAAATACATGCAAAAGTTTAAGTCGGTAAAAAGATTTGCAGCTTGAAGTAAAAATTGGTCCTGCAGTACTGACTCAGGGAGGCTGCATTCAAATATAGAGCACACTTTTCAGATTTAGTTGTAAAACATTTTTAAAACTATGTAAAATCCTAAACAGATCTAAAAAGGAATTGTTTGAATGAAAGCATTTTCATGTTAGGATGACACTGTCGAAGTACTGACTTAAGTTCAGAACCTGTGGCAACCATCAAGGACACATAACCCAAAAGACTTGTTCTAAATGCAGCAAAATGTGGTAAATACAAATGCACACCGCACTTTTCAGATTCTTTCGTTCTATTTTTCTTCCTCTTCATACAGTACAGACCAAAAGTTTGGGCACACCTTTTTTCTTGCCATAATACAAATTCTAACAGTCTATTCCGTAGGACTATCAGCTGTGTACTGTATCCATCTCCTCCACAACACAACTGATGGTCCCAACCCCATTTATAAGGCTTGAAATCCCACTTATTAAACCTGACAGGGCACACCTGTGAAGTGAAAACCATTTCAGGTGACTACCTCTTGAAGCTCATCAACAGAATGCCAAGAGTGTGCAGAGCAATAATCAAAGCAAAAGGTGGCTACTTTGAAGAACCTAGAATATAAGACATATTTTCAGTTGTTTCACACTTTCTTGTTCAGTATATAATTCCACATGTGTTAATTCATAGTTTTGATGCCTTCAGTGTGAAGCTACAATATTCATAGTCATGAAAATAAAGAAAACTCTTTGAATGAGAAGGTGTGTCCAAACGTTTGGTGTGTTCTGTAGTTATTAATGACATTATGTTGGTTCATGTCATAAAAGAAAATAGATTTAAGTTTGTGTAACATGACAAAATGTGAAGAAGGTCAAGAGGTACGAACATTTAGTAAAGCACAGAGTGTAGAGGAAGGACACTGGGTGGTTATTGTGTCATAGATGAAACTGAGGGCAAATTGGTCAGGCCTGCCCAGTGGAAAGATATTTATGATGCGATTCTGAAACATTGCAGAAATTCCTGATTCCTATCAAGGCGTAGGCCGTTACATTTTCCTACCTATGCGTTGTTGGTTCTGAGGAAATTGTTTCAAATATTTTTGGCATTCCCTGTTGGTAGTTTTTCTTAAAGGTAAATATTGCGCTTGGCTGAACCTTCTCTTGCTTTGATGCCTTTGGATAAGTCTGCAGTTCCCCAAAACCTCAGGATATTGCTTGGAAACACATGCTTGGCTCAAAACAAAACCCTGTGAGTGATTCCTTCATGTGGCGTTTCATGGATGTACCCTGACAGTTTAGCAACTAAGAAGCTACTGCTTTATGCCACAGAGGTTCGTAGTATTACTCCAGCATAAGCTCAGTTATCACTTTGGCCTTTTTTTGACAGAGTGCTCTGCTCCACCTCTGAACTTTGCAGGATAAGAGAATACATGTGAAAACAGGAAGCGGCCATGAATCTCTGTCAACCTGTGACTTCCTGTGGATCCATCATGTTCAGAGCTATCATCAGCCTGACTCTGGTCACAAACACAGGATAAGTGGGGTATTACAACAAAATCAGCTCTTACAGAACTTTCATAATACAAAAGGATGTGCAGTTTTGCATCTTTCTCCAATAAACCTTTTATCAAAAGGAAGCTTCTAGCCTTTTTTCATCCATATCTTTCAGTTTATACGTAGAGGACACTGTCGCTGCACCTTTGGGTTTCTCTGGTGCCTGTATTGTTAAATACAAGTTATAAGGGACCACAGCCAAATACTCATCTTGCCTCTCCCTGAAGTAGCATTAAAACTTCATTCTAAGACTCAGGGGGGGTTGTCTGTTTTTCTTGGTTTGTCAGATGGGAATGAGCTCAAGGCGAAGCCTGCTGCGAAACAGCCTCTTCTGTTATGAGACGTTTCAAGAAGCATATGTGGTCTTCATGGTGGTAGCAGTGTGAATGAGTGAATGTGACAAAGGGGAAAACAGTAGTATACGGGCATGAAGAGGAGGTGGGTTGGTTCGTGGTCTTGGAAAAACCTCACTAGTCCAGCGCAGCCTGTTAGC
Organism: Girardinichthys multiradiatus; assembly: GCF_021462225.1. Classification (NCBI taxonomy): domain Eukaryota; kingdom Metazoa; phylum Chordata; class Actinopteri; order Cyprinodontiformes; family Goodeidae; genus Girardinichthys; species Girardinichthys multiradiatus. The sequence goes on along the minus strand of NC_061815.1, from coordinate 23,548,582 downwards.
AGAAACTTATTCGACAGACTTCCCTTCCTTCTCCAGCTCCTTACTCCCCGTCGTTTCTCCATCTCCAATAGCTCCTCATCACATCTCTCCATCCTTCCCTGCGCCCTGCGTGTGTTTTTGCGGGAGCTCAACCAGGGAGACTCAAAGCTCTGTGGCGACAGGCAAACTCTGCTCCTTTCAGCTTGACAGACAATCAACACAATTACTGTCTGTTGACTGGAAAGAGCCAAACCACCTCTGTTTGGGTTGGGAAAGATGGAAAGCCATTCCACAGAGCACACGTACATATTCCCTGTGAAATGTAAGTTTGGATGGATAACTGAGGCATACATTTTAAAAGGGCAAAGGTCGAAGTTTGCAGTTTTCAACTGTTTCATCATCATAAAACTCACATAAAGTGCCTTATGAAAGACCTTTTTCTCATTCTGTCACACTCCAACCACAAAGTTCAGTGTATTTTATTGGGATTTTACTCCATAAATGAACACAAAGTAATGTAGTTTTTTACAAATAAAAATCTAAAAACTGTGAAACACATTTGTATTGTATCCTATTTGATCCCTAAATAACATCCGTTGTAATCAAATACTTTCAGAAGTCACCAAAATAGTAAATAGAGTTCACCTGTGCGCTATTTAATCTCAGTATACAGCAGTTCTGTGAAAGCCTCAGAGATTTACGAAAGATTGAGGGGCACCAAACATGCGGAAGAAGCTGCTGTGGTCAGATTATACCAAAGTTTTTGGGGGGTTTTTGCGCTGTATGCAAAAACACTGTGGAGAGCGAACACTGCACATCATCCTGAACATAAAGTCCTCAAGAAAAAACTGGTGGCAGCATCATGCTGTGGGGCAGCAAGGACAGGGAAGCTGGTCAGCACTAAATGGAGGCAGAGCCTATCATGAAAGAAAACCTGTCTGAGGCTTTAAAAGACTTGCGCCTGGTCAGGAGGTCGGACAATGACCCTAAACATTAAGCCGGCGCTACAATGGAATGGTTTAGATCAAAGAATATTTATGGGCTAGAATGACTCGGTCCAAATTTAGACCCAATAACTGTTCAGAGTCAGTGGCAATACTTGAAAGTTAATGTTCACAGATGCTCTCCATCCTTGAACTTCTTTGCAAAGAAAAAGTGGCTTAAATTTAAGTCTCTAATTGTTTAAAGCCAAAGAGGAATACATGAGAAGATTTGTAGCTATAACTTTAGCAAAGGTTGGTTTTACGACGTTTTGACTCAGGACCCCTGAATACATATGATGACATTAATGTAAAAACCTTTAAAAAATATGCAGCATTTTCTTTCCAACTCACAAGGTTTTTTGGTTTATGCATAGAGTCTCACTAAAATACATTGAGGTCTGTTGCTTTTACAAATGAAAACATGAAAAGGTTCAAATGGTATGACTATGCCTGCAGGGCAATGCTTCTTATCAAAGTTTAACAGCTTTCGTATGTGAGTTTTTGTTCACTATGTGACTTCTCTCCTCAGGGTCCTCCAAACTACAGCACATACGCAGGTCTGCACAGTAATCAAATTGCTGTCAAGGTTTGTTACCCCACTGCAATGGTCCATAATCCTCCCAGCAGCCACCTCTCTAGGGCTGCTGCACATCTGTCACTCTCTGCAGAAAGAGGATCACAGTGCTCCTCTTTTCAGCCTTTTCTTCCTTCTGTAGTCTGCTGAACTTTTGTATCAGTTTTCTCCTGCAGCGGGCTGCTCCTTTACCACCTGGACTCCACGTTTGACACAAATCTTCCATTTTCTCTACTCACTTTCCTCTTTTTCTCTCTTGTCCCTCTTTCTCTTTTTGCTCTTTTGCTTATCCTCAACTGCACATCTGTTGCTTTTTAGATGGTTTTCCCTCGATATGATCACAGCTTTCTCGCTGGAGAGCAGTCCAGCAGCTTTCAGAGACGCTTTCTGAAGGTAGACCTCAACTAAAAGGCATGTGCTTCCTCCTTTAACGCTTTAATCTGCCTTTTATTTGCATGCTCTATTTGGCATCTGTCTTATTCTTTAACTCTTTTTGCTTTTTTTTTTTTGCTTCTGTTACATAAAATAAGTTAATGTTTGTTTGAGTTGTCATCATTTGACTGCGCTGTTCCTTTATCCCGTTTGATAAAGCAAAGACTTTTGGATTTGGATTTCTAAAGAGTCTAAAATGTGTTCAAGAAATATTTGACCTTGTTTACTTGTGTTTTTCTTTCAGAGAAACACAGGTAAACAATGTCTTAAGTTTGACCAAAGCTTTGTCAGTCCTTGAGAAAATCAGCAAGAACTGGATTTGTAAGTGTTGCTTAACCTTTTACAAGATTTTAATCTACATTCATCTTAAAGATGTGCTGGCAACTTCCTCTTTGCTTTTTGGACAGCTCCAAAATGTGACATGGAGAGATAATAACTATTTTTTTTGGCTTGAATTCCCAATGGACTCATTTCAATAAAAAAAACATAATGCTAGAGATGCCAGCAGAGTTGGTCGGGTGCAGAGAAAGTGTCACTTTGTAATTTTTGTGCAGAAAAGACCGTTAATGGTTTTCGGTTTTGCACACAAATATGAAATATGCAGATTTAGATGTATAAATATTTTTAATTGGAGAAAAAACAGAAAACAAATTCCTTTTTTTAACAAACAAGGCTGTTTGTTTTTAGCTTAACATGCAAAGCAAACTTAAAACTTAGTCGGTCAGTCTGGATGTTTTACTGAATGACTAAATATCAGTCTGACTCACTGGAGGAGATCTTTTATCCTTCCTCTAAGGTCACAGTTCAAGTCTGCTTCCACCAAAAGAACAGACTGATACTGGTGAACAAGCTCAATGTTAACATACAGGTCCTTCTCAAAATATTAGCATATTGTGATAAAGTTCATTATTTTCCATAATGTCATGATGAAAATTTAACATTCATATATTTTAGATTCATTGCACACTAACTGAAATATTTCAGGTCTTTTATTGTCTTAATACGGATGATTTTGGCATACAGCTCATGAAAACCCAAAATTTCTATCTCACAAAATTAGCATATCATTAAAAGGGTCTCTAAACGAGCTATGAACCTAATCATCTGAATCAACGAGTTAACTCTAAACACCTGCAAAAGATTCCTGAGGCCTTTAAAACTCCCAGCCTGGTTCATCACTCAAAACCCCAATCATGGGTAAGACTGCCGACCTGACTGCTGTCCAGAAGGCCACTATTGACACCCTCAAGCAAGAGGGTAAGACACAGAAAGACATTTCTGAACGAATAGGCTGTTCCCAGAGTGCTGTATCAAGGCACCTCAGTGGGAAGTCTGTGGGAAGGAAAAAGTGTGGCAGAAAACGCTGCACAACGAGAAGAGATGACCGGACCCTGAGGAAGATTGTGGAGAAGGGCCGATTCCAGACCTTGGGGGACCTGCGGAAGCAGTGGACTGAGTCTGGAGTAGAAACATCCAGAGCCACCGTGCACAGGCGTGTGCAGGAAATGGGCTACAGGTGCCACGTTCCCCAGGTCAAGCCACTTTTGAACCAGAAACAGCGGCAGAAGCGCCTGACCTGGGCTACAGAGAAGCAGCACTGGACTGTTGCTCAGTGGTCCAAAGTACTTTTTTCGGATGAAAGCAAATTCTGCATGTCATTCGGAAATCAAGGTGCCAGAGTCTGGAGGAAGACTGGGGAGAAGGAAATGCCAAAATGCCAGACGTCCAGTGTCAAGTACCCACAGTCAGTGATGGTCTGGGGCGCCGTGTCAGCTGCTGGTGTTGGTCCACTGTGTTTTATCAAGGGCAGGGTCAATGCAGCTAGCTATCAGGAGATTTTGGAGCACTTCATGCTTCCATCTGCTGAAAAGCTTTATGGAGATGAAGATTTCATTTTTCAGCACGACCTGGCACCTGCTCACAGTGCCAAAACCACTGGTAAATGGTTTACTGACCATGGTATCACTGTGCTCAATTGGCCTGCCAACTCTCCTGACCTGAACCCCATAGAGAATCTGTGGGATATTGTGAAGAGAACGTTGAGAGACTCAAGACCCAACACTCTGGATGAGCTAAAGGCTGCTATCGAAGCATCCTGGGCCTCCATAAGACCTCAGCAGTGCCACAGGCTGATTGCCTCCATGCCACGCCGCATTGAAGCAGTCATTTCTGCCAAAGGATTCCCGACCAAGTATTGAGTGCATAACTGTACATGATTATTTGAAGGTTGATGTTTTTTATATTAAAAACACTTTTCTTTTATTGGTCGGATGAAATATGCTAATTTTGTGAGATAGAAATTTTGGGTTTTCATGAGCTGTATGCCAAAATCATCCGTATTAAGACAATAAAAGACCTGAAATATTTCAGTTAGTGTGCAATGAATCTAAAATATATGAATGTTAAATTTTCATCATTACATTATGGAAAATAATGAACTTTATCACAATATGCTAATATTTTGAGAAGGACCTGTAGATTTATCTTTGTTGATTGAGTTGGATTTAACAAAATCTTTAAAAATCTGTTCTAATCTGGATTTTTATCAAATCAAAAACACAACAAATAGTTTACAACAAGCTCTGTAGTTCTCTTTAATTCTGTATTGCCTGCTAGTTAGTTTGCAGAACAGTGGTTTTTGTGTTTTCTCGCAGTTGGTGCAGCAGACAGTGAACACACACTGCATAAATTCAATTACATAAAATTGTCATCAGGCTCTTTATCATAAGTGTGGCAGGACTGGAAAGTGTTATGAAAACAGATTTAAAGATATGAGTAATAAATAGGGTTATATTACTATGCATGTCGGTACTTGGTAAAAATGTGTAAAAAGCTGCAGAAAATCACAATTTTAGACAAAAACACAAAAGACCTCATTAAAATCTTATTGGCATCACTAACAATCTCCTTTTAACTTTTACTTTATCTTACTCTTTGTTTACTTATATTTACTTTAACCTTGTTATGCTGGAAGGTGATAGTGTAAAGGAACTATTAAATGGCAATCCATTCAGTTGTTTAAGACATAACTGATTGTTTTTCTAATCAGTGAAGTACATCTGTCAGGATTATGGTTGGATTACCAGGAGTGTTTGCCTCTCTGTGGGTTCCAGTGCATATTAGCAGGTTCTAGCATTGGTGAACAAATAAAGATTTCAATCAGTCTCTTAAAGTCCAATATGCCCATTTGGGAATGGCTTTTAAGACAGAACATTTTTGAACAAAATGTAGTTTCTACTTGGTTCCTGAAAACAAAATAGGTAATGATAAAATCCCACTTTTTAATTCTGACCTCTAACTTGCTCCAAGCTTAAAGTACGCGACCCGTATAAGGAGGCAGCCGTCACGGGTTCAAGTCCCGGCCTGTTGACCTTTTCTGCATGTCTTCCCCCCTCTCTCTCCACCCCATTTCCCGTCGGTCAACTTACAAAATAAAGGCCACAAGTGCCACAAAATAAATTAAAAAAGCTTGAAAGCTCACTGTTGGAGAGCGGAATCCATTTCATTTATGTATATTGTGTTACTGCAATAGATTCTGAATTTATTTCAGGGCATTTTACACATCTTTGCCATGGTGCCACCATATAGGATAAGACATTAATTACACATACTGTGTTGTGAGGTGATCATCTGTGTCTGCTGCCACCTGCTGGCCATACATGTTATTTGCACCTTTGCGTATTTAAAATATTGGCTGAGCTAAAGTGTTGTACTAATTTGTTTTCTTAATCATTCTCAACCCTTTCTTTTCTTGCACAACAAAATGAGCTGATGAAAGTGGTGTTTTACTTTTCCATGAATTGAAAACATACTTTATCTAATATTTTCTTTTCCACTCTTCTTTTTTATTATTGTTATTTTCATTAGGGCGATCAAGGTCAAGCCGGACCTGCCGGGCCTCCTGGTCCACCCGGTCCTCCTGGCCCCCGTGGCCCCCCAGGGAACACCGGGAAGGACGGGCCTCGTGGTCCTGCTGGAGAGCCGGTAAGAGTATTCCAAGTGTGCAGAAACCCCCTTTTACTTCCATCACTCTGCTCACATCTCACGCCATCAGACCAAGTTGCACCACATTATCGATAAACACCTATTATTTGGGAAAGGATCATCTCTGTAAACTGTAGTGAACCCCAACCCTCATTCTTCCGGGTTAGCCTGTGAGCTGTGGTTTACCTAAAAAAAAAAAAAAAAAAACTCCCAAAATAGCAACTCTACCTCAAGCCTCATCTGTTTTACGTAAGTTAGCCGCCGCAAAGTTCTCCAAAACATGCAGCTTTCTCCCACCACTGTGTTGCTGTGCACACTGAAACAGATATGGCGCTGTGGTGAGTTCATGGGCAGTTTGCTGGCCGCAGAAAACAATAGTGTGCTCCTTGTCCGAGGCTCAGAATTAAGTTTGTACCCCATAGAGTTTCATTGCTCTGCTGTGGCAGCATCAAGCTGCGGTTCCTGAATTTAAAGAGAGAAAATGTTGTTTTTTTGATTATCTACTTGAAGGAATAATAGCTGTGCTACTCTCTTTCCTGCACTGGAGTGCAAGGGATTAACGTGAAAAATTTTGGTTTTGACGTGGGTGAGCTGAGAACACATCCTGAAGGAACCATGGAGCTCAGAAACCGACAAAAAGCAGACGGGCCGAACAATAAGGGGGCCATCGTGTAACCTAGTCGACTGCAAATGGTCTTTTCAAGTTGATTAAAGGAGTTGCGAAACCCAAAACAGCCAAATAAAGTGGTGCTGAGAGCTGCTCCATGTTGTGGGCAGATGTGTGAGCCGGCTGAGCAGAGGAAAGTGAGGAGGCCTGCCAACATGGGTGTCCTCTAATGCCTGATGCTTGTAACTCCAATGCATTGCAAACATATTCACACCCCTAGAAGCCCATTTATTATATACCTCATAATTTGGAGTGATAGACCAACACACAGTAGAGCATAATTGTGAAGAGAAAAGAAAGTTATATTTACTATTTTCAATCTGAAAACTGTGACATACATTTGTGTTCGCCCCCCTGAGTGAATACTTTTTTGAACCACCTTCTGATTCTGATTTAGATTTAGATTTAGCTCTAAACCAATCCATTGTAGTTCTGGCTGTCCTGCTGCAAGGTGAACCGTCATATCAGTCTCAAGTCTATTTGGCCCTTTAACAGGTTTTCTTTCAAGATTCCCCTGTATTTAGCTCCATCCTTCTTCCCATCTAATCAGACCAGCATCCTTGTGCTGCTGAAGAACAGAATCCCCACAGCATGATGCTACCACCACCATGCTTCATTTTTGGGATGGAATATTCAGGGTTGTAGCTTTCTGCCACACACAGCATTTGCATGTAGACCAAGAAGTTATGTTTTGGTCTCATTTGACTAAAATACGTTCTTCCATGCTTGCTGCATCCCCCACAGGGCTTGTGCGAACTTCAGAGGGGTCTTTTTTTTAACTGTTTAACAACCTTCCCACTGTGCTGTGGATCTCTGTAGCTCCTCCAGAGTAAACTCTTGGCTCCTTCTCTGATTAATTTCACCTGTGATAGCATTGGATATTGTTATTTAATCTAACACTGCTTTAAACTTCTCCACAGCTTTATCCCTGAGCTTTGTGGTGTCTGGAAAAAAAATGTAAAAGGAATTACAGTGTCTGTTTAACATGGGAATTAATTTCACAGCTTTAGGATTTTAACTAATAAAGTAGAGATTTGTTTCAAGATCACACGTTCGTCTGACATCTGAACCGAGTTTTGTTCTGCGCTCAAGATAAAAACCGCTGCTAAAAATTATTTGCAACAGCAATTTGTTTCCCGCTGCTGTGCAGGACAGATCAAACGATGAGGCTGAGGTAAGAGGGGTGGGAAAAGAGGTTAATAGGCTGCAAGAGAATGGGAACTAAAGAGGACCACAGAGCAATCCACTGCATCAGGATGACAGCTTGTATGTGCAGACTGGGCGCAACATGAGGAAAGGCAGCTGGGAAACATCTTAGTAGCTCCTGCACAATATCGTAAAATATGAGAACTAAATGGAACGTTAATACTGTCCGATGTATATGCATTATGTGAGTGCACTGAGAGATCAAGTAAACACCGCTCACTGATTGTGTGTGCCGTGTGAAAGAGTGAGTTTTAGCACCAGTTTCCTCTTTGTAACGGATGACTTCATGGCAGATATTTAGCCGTCCACCTGGCCCCCGCAAACCGCCGATAAGCCTGTTTACCTGAATGAGCCAAATCACTGATAGACAGATGGAGAAAGACATGGAAACTGAAACGAATGATGAAATTATGTTTGTGTTTGATGTTGTTTGGAGCCAAAGCTTATTGCATCACATACAGACTTCAGGTCAGGGCTTCGTATTCAAACCTTTACATTTGCTTACGAGGGAATAAAAGGGGACTCAGTGGGACTTTCAGTATGAAGAGCTAGAGAGGAAACAATCACTTTGTTGTAACTATAAAAAGTCTGCAGATTTCTAAATCTAAATGAAAAGGACTGTTCAACTGAATGAGTATCATTGGATTATCCTTATTCTGAGTAGCAGACAGTTTACTGATTTACTCCCTTTGAAATATTTCATCCTTTTACTTGCTGTTTACCATCATATCTTTCTGCCTTTATCTCTCTGTGCTATAATGCCTGGACAGATAGCAGTGTGTGTATGTGTGTAACCGACAGTTTCTGTAAAGGATTTACATGGACTCATCATGCCATGGATGTCATATTTGGAGCTTTCAATGATTTATTTGATTTTGTTCTTTTTTCATGGTTGAATGATTATACAACAAACAACTTTGAGGAATTTAAAAACTAGAACCTAGGGCTCAGTGTCAAAAACGTGTATTTATAGCCATGAATGAGCATCTGTGTAATTATGGCCGCAAGGTAACCACTTCTCTTACCAAAGTTGGTGGAATTTATTTCAACTGGTTTGTTTCCTGGCACAAACCCATCTTTAAATCATACTTTCAGGCTTGTGTCCAGTGGTAACACCATTCTAGAGACTGGATGTTAGCCAGCTATATCCAGTTTTGATGTGTTTCGGGTCATTGAGCTGTTGGCACTTCAAGTCGTGTCCAAGTTCAAACTGTCAATCTTATATGTCCAGTTAATATTGAGGAATTGCAACTCCAAACATACCGCTTCTCATTGTGGCCAAATAGCTTAAACTTTGTCTCCTCTGACTGCAAAACATTTCTTCTGAAGGCATTTAGCAGCTGCAGATTTGATCTTATTGAGACTAATATAATATAATATAGCTTCATGGCAGGCTTGAGGCTCCAATGAACAGCCTGTTTTTTTCTACAAAGTGTTGACACATCAGAAGAACTTGTACAAAAAAAAAATTTGTTTGCTCTTGAAAACTACAATTCTCCTTTTTGGATCTTCTCTGAGTACTTCAGTCTTTCCCATTGTTTAGATTTATTGGTGAATTTAATGAGTGCTGTCAAACAAATTACTTCAATACTGGCAAAGAGAAATTACCAGCTGCAATCAGTCATGCTTACTCATAAGACGTTATTAGGCCTTGGCAGGTTAAAAGACTGTGTGATCCTTTCAGTACCATACTTTCAAAGAATTTAGCGATTTTATATTTGGGCCTGTGTGTATGATTTTATGTGGATTAAATTGAATCTTGTGCACCCAGTTCTTATTTTTAGAATGTATTGAAGCTGTTAATTGTATGGTGCTACCAACCTGGGAAAAGAACAGTTCAAATGAATCATTAAAAGCCCAAAATGTGAATGATATTCATGTCATAGTGAGTGAAAGTATTCTCTGACCACAGCTGCATCTTGTATACGACTTATTTTAATGCCTTAGTCAACACTGACATCTAGTGACTGAATTTGTGAAGTATCTCCGACATTGCCTGCCTCAGTAAAAGATACTCCCTTGTCCTCCTCAGGGTTTGCCTGGTCGGGATGGTGCTGAGGTGAGTGCAGTTCATCATTTCGAAGTTCCCAATTATAAACCAAGGCCGATATTTTTGTTTGTAATTTTCTTCATCGGATTTTTTTCTCCTACCTCAGGGACCGCAGGGAGCACCTGGGAAGCCGGTAAATATCTGACTTATTCTGGCTGTTAGCATTTGTTAAACTTTGCACTCGTTACATTTATTGAACTCTACTGATTGGCAGGGAGATGATGGAGAGCCCGGTTATCCAGGAGTGCAGGGTCCTCCGGGGACGAAGGTGAGACAAAGCTTCTGGCATGCTTACTTTTACTCCTTTTACATATGTTCTTAATACAGTCATTCTGTTTATTTTTTTAATGCACCAGGGGGAGCCAGGTACTGGAGAGAAAGGAGAGAGAGGCATGAATGGACTCCCAGGATTAAAGGTAAAAGAATCTGAACTTTATTTGCATTATTTCCATGCAACATAAGCAGTTATGATCTATAATGTGTGTCAATGTTGCCTTTTCTCCTCACACAGGGTGATAAAGGAGAAGCAGGAGAACAAGGACCAGAGGGACCCATGGTATATTTTATTAACAACATAACACCTTCGTATTTACTCTGTTTATCTTGGCCTGATATGAAAATTAAATGCATTCATTATTCCAAACTCTGCTACAGGGTTATCCTGGTGAAAAGGGTGCTGCAGGCTCTTCAGATATTGTCGATTTCAACGGGAAGCTTCTAGATGCTTTTCAGGTGAGTTGAATCATATATATTCCAACAGAAACTCATCACTGAATCCCCACAATAGGGTTCAGGGAAACCTAAGCCTATATGAAAGTCCTTGTGGTATGAAATACATCGTGATAATTTCAGCCAGAAACCTCTAAAGTGAAATGCGTTACTGTCTCTTCCTGACAGGCCATCAAAACCATCAGTGTTTCGGTAATCTACTGCTGTTGCTGCATGGTTTTTGGTGGCGTGGCGAGTCACTAACACCACTCCTCATGCTTGCATCAGCACACGCCTCGTGTGTTTCCACCTCACACCGCACCTGCCTCAACGGTTGTTTTTCTGTGTCCAGATTTGTGACATCAGATGTATTGGATGTCGCTGTACAGGCCACATCTAAAGAGGCGCGGTGAATGCCAGGGTGTGTCTGGGATACAACATACAACCGCTGTCAATGTATGGCAGCTGTGTTTTATCAGATAGCATGCAGCCTAAAGACATGCGTTTAACCATGCAGAACTATCGACAGGGTTTGCTGCAATGTGTGTTGCGATGTTGTGTAATTGTTACTGAAAGGCAGCATGGTGTGTTTTCTCTGGTATTTTCTCATATGGTGGTTTTCGTATATATTCCCATTCCCTGAACTTTTTGTCTGTTTGTTATAACCACAGGCTTTAATGTTTTTTCATTGGAATTTTATGTAACAGACCAAGACATTGTTGTGTGTAACTGTGAAGGGAAAAGAAAATGATACATGATTAATTTGGGTTTTGTTTGGCATACAAATCTGAAAACTGTGGTGTGCATTTTTGTTCAGCCCCCCTGAGTCAGTACATTGTATAATTAGAACCACCTTTCGCTGCAATTACAGCTGCAAGTCTTGTAGAGAGTGACTCTATCAGCATTGTACATCTATAAACTGGCATTTGTGCTTTTTTTTATTTACAAAATAGTTCATGCTCAGTCTGACCGGATGCAGAGTGTTTAAGAACATCTATTTTCAAGTCTTGCCACAGATTTTCAATTAGGTTTAGTTGTAGATCGTTGTAACAGATGACTACGCTTTGATCTAAACCTTTCCATTGTAGCTCTGGCTTGTTTAGCCACCATTGTCCTGCTGGAAGGTGAACCTCCACACCAGTAAAAGACTTATGAAGTCTCTAACCAGCTTACCTGTTCCTGCTGAAGTAAAGCATCCCCACAGCATGATGCTTCAACTACCGTGTTTCTCCTTGTGGATGGGGTGAAATTGTTTATGTATTGAGACATCAGTCTGTCTCTAGACATATTGTTTTCCATGTTTGCCAAAATGTTTTGTAGCTTTGGTTGCATCTGACCAGCGCACCTTTGTCTCCTTCTACGTGTTTGCTGTTTCATCTCTGTGGCTTGTGGCAAGAAATAAGCAGGTATAGACAGTGAGCATTCCCACAACATGATGCTGCCACCACTATGTTTCACTGTGAGGATGGAGGGACCTGCAGTTAGTTTTCAGCCACACATCGCGTTTTGAATGGCTGTCTTTCAAAAGTGGCTTTTTACATGTTAATGTTCCTTGAAAGGCCCATTTATATAGTGCACAACTAATAATTATCCTATCAACCTGTGAGCTTTGGATATCTCCAGCTCCTTCAAAGATTCCATGTGCCTTTTGGTTTTTTCTCTTATCAATCCTCTCCTTGCCCAACCTGTTTTTTATTGGTGGATGATCGCGTTTTAGTAGGCTTGCAGCTGTCCTACATTGTTTTCTTTTTCAGATGATTGAACAGAGGTCTGTGAGATGCTCAAAGCTTTTTTTAATAACTTGATCCTGCTTTAAGTTTTTCAAAACAATCTCCCTGACCTACCTGCTGTGGTCCTTGGTCTTCATGGTGCTGTTTGTTCACCAATGTTCTCTAACAAACATCTGAGGCCTTTACTGAATTGCATTTAGGGCTACCAGAATAAAGGAGGCTGAATAGAAATCCTAAGTCTTCAGTTTTTTATTTGTAAAATGTCACTATCTCGCACTAATTTGTGTTGGTCTATCACACAAAATCCCAATAAAATACATTGAATTTTCTGGTCATAAAAAAGAATACATTTGAAAAAGTTGCATTGTATAACCCAGCTGACAAGAGCAGATAATGTTGATAAATGATCTGAAGGGCAACTTCAAATTTATTAGTCACATCCCTGACTTTACACCATACCCTGCCATGTGCTGGGGTATCCATGCTACTGAAAGATGGCTATCTTCCCAGTGGTGTTTGTATTTGATTAAAAACTTGTATAAGCCAATTCCCTTTGGGTACTGATCTGACATGAGCTCCTGCAAAGTTATAGCCCAACAGCCTCAGATAGCTTCAAAGCAGATGGTGAAACGCGAACTGAAGATCTTATCAAAAACCTCTTGCCAACGAGGATCAGTCTGCACATCGTTTACTCCCTGGGCCTCTGCAGGACTTCTAAATGCACATAATTCACTCATTGGCCACCCATATAGCCTTTTGATCCATTCACTTGTTTGTGTGTGAAGCAGGTTCTTGTGTTTTATCTGTGCTGACATGTTAATGTGCTGATGCATTTGGTGTAAAACAATGCCGTAATTGTAGTTGGTTTGGCTCTGGTCTTCATTCTCCAGCTTTTTATATGATTGGTTGCATGAATAGCGCTTACTAACCACTGTTGGTTCCCAAAGATTTCATGCCGAACTAACAGAGAGTCCAAAATGGAAAAGGAGCAACACACCTCTGGAAGGCATCATGGTTTCCCCTCTTATTACTTCAAGATGACCGAAGCCTTCAGAGGAAGGAGTAACAAGTGTATTAATAGAGACGCAGAGATTAAGGAGCGTGATTAAAGAGGCCTGCTACACACAGCAGGCAACACAGGGAGAATGTGGCAATCATGCGCATGCTAATTCTCATCCAGTGTTACATAAAGTCAAATGAATGTTTGGCTTTTGCCCCAATCTGCTCCAAAAGAATCAACAAAAAATGAAAAATTATGCATGACTGTTGCATACTACAAACCGCACTCAATTCGGGGCTGTTTTACAAATAGCTTCAAGTTGTTCATGATCAGCAGAGGTATGAACGAAGACTTGTTTACTCCCCTATTTGCAAGGAAAGTAATGAGAAGCATACAAAAACAAGGTGTGTGGAAGTTTAAAATTTCACTCTTATATTTATTATGGATTACATGCAGCCATCTCAGTTCTAGGGAGCTTCTTTTTGTTTTTTACGGCACTTCAATGACCCTCCTTGGCTTCTATTGTCAACATGAAATATAATCATCCCACCAGCCATGTCACAAAAGACACTTAACATTTTTCAGTAAGACTGCCTTTTACTAACAGAGTCATAGGATGTTGTGTCTGTAGAAGCTCAGCTGCATTCTCTCCACTTGATTGAATGCAGCAAAACATTTGTGGTAGCAACTATAAATGTGGTTTATGCTGAGTGAAATGAGACACATCCCATATGTCTGTTTGTCTCCAGGGCCCACCTGGACCACCTGGACCACCTGGCCCTTCAGGGGAAAAGGTAAGTCATCCTCATATTATAGTGGACCTATATCGGTGTTTTGTTCTCAAAGGAGGAAACGTGTGTTAAAATGCCAGGTTCTTGTGATGTAGAAAAATGACACCATGATAAATCTTTTCTCAACTTTATCCACCTTTAATATGACAATTATCCTTTACCGCTGTTACTTAACCGTCTGTTAAAAGAGAAAATATGAATAAAAAGGCGCAATAACCCGGTTGCATTAGTGTGACCCATACACTGACAATTTGTTAAAGCATCCTTTGATTCAGTTTCAACATTCAGTCTCGTTGTGTTGACATCATAGGGGTAAGGTTAAGCTTTTTCTGAGGGATGTTTTGATAGTTTGCTCATTTGGATCTTCTAGCTAAATTTATAGTTTGCAGAGCAGATACTTAAGAATAAAGAGAATCTCTCTGTACAAAGGGATCCATCAGGTGAAGGGTACAAAAAGGTTCACAGCAGTACATACATACAGTTGCATCAATAAGTGGAGAAAATATTGGATAACAGTCACATTCCAAAACCCAAAAGCTTCTCTGAAATTAACGAAAATATATACCTGAACAGGGAGTCTGCAGTGAGGCTGACAGCAACACTGAAGAATCTGCAGGACGTTCTGCCAAGTATTGTTTGTGTTCTGCAAGTGGCAACAGTCTCCTGGGTTCTCCACACGTCTGGACTAAGCAGTAGGGTTGCAAGACAAAAAGCATTTCTTCACCGTACCCACATTTAAACACGATGGTGGCATCATATTTGGTTTTCAGAATGAACTTCTGTCTCCATCAAAGTAAATATAATTATGATCAGTCAGTTTGACCACAAACCTTCAGGTTTCTGTTTAAAAGCTGAACATGAGAAGAGATCATTATTTCAGCATCGCGTTAAGTCTAGAGCGTACTTCCAAATTAACATGAGGAAACGAATGAGAGGAAATTCAAGTTTTGAATGACATGGTCTAGAATATAGAACTAAATCTATCAGAAAATCTCTGGAGTCACATGAAGAGGGCTGAGGACCACGAATTTCTTCACAATCCGAGGGGTTTTGAGATCATTTTGCCTACTAGAGTGGGCAAATATCAACAAGTCAACATGTGGAATGCTTGAAGACAGTGATTGCTGAAACGAAATACAAAGGAGCTTCAACAACGTTTTAGTTTGAGGGTGTCCACGATTATGCAACAAGAGAATTGCAGTTTGTTAGTTTTTCAGATGTACAGGATAAATCTCACATTAGTAATGGACAGGATTTTGAAATAATTAATCATGGTTGTGTCTTTTAAGTCACCAAAACTAGATATTGTAACCGGGGTACACACACTTTTTAGATCCCCTGTAGATATTTTGGTATTGAAAAGGATCCTTAAATCCATTAAATAAGCAACATTTGTGTCTCTTCAACTGAACTAGGGAGAGCTTGGATTGCCTGGGCCTGCAGGAGTAGATGGAGAAAAGGTAAAAAACGCATACTTTACACATGCAGACTGAATGTTTTTGTCTATGGTCAAAGTTTTTGAGTCAAAGTATCTTGTATTCTTTAAACAAAAATGTTCTCTACTGTCTTAACCTTCAGGGACCCAAGGGTGATGCTGGTGAAACCGGACCTCCTGGTGAGAGAGGAGAGAAAGGAGAGATGGGTCTATCTGGACCTGCTGTAAGTTGTGACAGAAAAGAAAACGATTCTCTGAGGCTTCATACGGGGACCAGTGAAAATAACTCTTGTTCTGTATGGATCAGGGGGTGGATGGAAACAAAGGGGAAAAAGGTGACTGCAGACTGGACGACAACCTGGTTAGTGTTTAACACACATATGAACACACTGATGTCAGATTAACACAGACGTGTGCATTTAACTTTGCAGATAGTAGTTTTATGGATTTATTTCATAACTTTATCTCTTCTAATTGCTTTAAAACTAAGAGCAAGTTGAGATCCTTTCAGTAATCTGATAAAATGTCTGCAGTGCCTTTTGAAAGTATTAATACTAGCTGAACTTTTTAAAATTTCACTTTACAACCCCCAAACCTCAATCTGTTTTATTGGGATTTTATTTGACAGGCCAACAAAAGTTTAAAATGGAAGGAGAAAGGGTTTTAAAAGTATTTTGCAAGTACAAATATAACATCTGTGACATACATTTGTGTGCTCCCCAAAAGAGTCATTACTTGACATTCAGTTGTAGCTCTGGCTTCATGTTTAGGGTTGTTGTCCTGCTGAAAGGTGAACCTCTGCACCAATACCAAGTCTTTTACAATCTCTAACAGGTTTTCTTCAACATCTGTCCTGTATTTAGCTCCATCAATCTCCCCATCAGCTTTAATCAGCTTCCATATCACTGCTGAAAAAAGCGTCTCCGCAGCATGATGCTGCCACCACCATATTTATCGGTGGGACTGGTGTGTTGTGATGTGCAGTGCTAAACAGTGTTCAAGTTCGGTTTTGATCTAATCTGACCAGAGCACCTTATTCTACATGTTTGCGGTTTCCCCTACAGGACTAGCTTTCTTTCAACAATCTCTTTTCTTCCTGACAACTTCTCCTGAAGGCTGAATACAGGACTGATAATTGTCCTATCAACAGACCCTCCCTGACTTATACAACTATACAGCTCCTCTAGAGTTACCACAGGGCTTCTCCGGTTAATGCTCTGTCTGCCTTTCAGTTTAAGTGGACTGCTAGGTGTTGGTAGATGTGCAATAGACTTTCCCTTTACAGATGATTGATAATACGTTCAAAGCTTGGGATGTTATTTTGTAACCTAATTTTGATTTAAACCTTCCCGTCACAGCTTTATCCCTGACCTTTTAACCCTAATCATTGGTCTTCATAATGCTGTTTGTTCACTAATGTTTTCTAAACAACCCCTGAGGCCTTCACAGAATAGCTGTGTTTCTACGGAGAATAAATTACAAATGGATGGGCCCTATTCACTAATAAGGTGACTTCTGAAGGCAGTGGGTTGCACTGGGATTATTTAGAGATATTAGAGTATTTTTGTTTCGCTGTTGAAAGGAAAATGATGTGCAGTGCTATGTTAAATACATCAGAGCTACGTTAAATCCATAGAGAAAAACTCAAATATAAATCATATTTGCTCATGATGTAATTTTTTCCCTGTCCTCTCTGACTTTTTTGCTTATCAGATTCAGATGATCTCCCAGCCGGGTCCTCCTGGTCCTGCTGGTCCTCCAGGAGTACCCGGGTCTCCAGGATCCATGGTGAGTATTTACATCCCCATCCAACATTCAGAATCATGCAGGCATGATCACTGACACTATGCAATTTATTTTAGGGGCTGCATGGAATGCCCGGTCCAAAGGTAAGCCTGAGGCGTCTGGAAATGGTTTGTGGTGAGATGGAGGCTGAGGAACATGTTAGGATCTAAGTTCTGTGTTGTCACCATGCAGGGGGAGCCAGGAGTGGGGATCAAGGGAGAAAAGGGGGACCATGGGGCACCCGGATACAAAGTAAGTGACAACAGTATTATTATTTACACATTATGTCAGTTGCATCATCCAGTACTGATTGTTTACTTCAACTGCAGGGGCTAGACGGCCACCAGGGTCCACCTGGGGCTCCCGGGTTAGTGGGCCTCCCAGGTGCAAAGGGAGAGAAGGTAAATCCATCATAAGATCTGTACATTTTACTCTACTGTATATGTTTAGTAAATATCCTTTGATTTCAGTTAAAAATAAGAAGTTGTAATGTGTGTTTTCAGGGCCGACCGGGGGAGCCGGGACTAGATGTGAGTTTGTTGAAGTAAACTTACCTGGTGTTTTTTTTTTTTTTTTTACCTGACCAAAACCTGCTTTGAGCCTGTTTTTTTTTTCTCAATTCAGGGTTTTCCAGGTCTGAGGGGAGAAAAAGGTGACCGAGGGGTAAAGGGAGACAAGGTTAGTCTGAATTATACAGATGCAGACACACACTGCCTGGCCAAAAAAAACTTGACACCAAAAGGAAAAAAAAAAAGGTCACAAACACTAATATTTTGTTGGACCGCCTTTAGCTTTGATTACAACACGCATTCGCTGTGGCATTGTTTCTATAAGATTCTGCAATGTCACAAGATTTATTTCTACCCAGTGTTGCATTAATTTTTCACCAAGATCTTGCATTGATGATGGTAGAGTCTGACCGCTGCTCAAAGCCTTCTCCAGCACATCTCAAAGATTCTCAATGGGGTTAAGGTCTAGACTCTGTGGAGGCCAATCCATGTGTGAGAATAATGTCTCATGCTCCCTGAACCACTCTTTCACAACTGGAGCCCGATGAATCCTGGCATTGTCATCTTGGAATATGGCCGCACCATCAGGAAAGAAAAACTCCATTGATGGAATAACCTGGTCATTCAGTATATTCAGGTAGTCAGTTGACCTCATTCTTTGAACCCAGACCTGACCACCTGCAGCAACCCCAGATCATAGTACTGACCCCACAGGCTTGTACAGTAGGCACTAGGCATGATGGGTGCATCACTTCACCTGCCTCTCTTCTTACCCTGATCACTCTGGAACAGGGTAAATTTGGACTCATCAGACCATATGACCTTCTTCCATTGCTCCAGAGTCCAACCAGAATCCAATCTTTATGCTCCCTAGTAAACCGAAGCCTTTTAATCCAGTTAGCCTCACTGATTAGTGGTTTTCTTAAGGCTACACAGCTGTTCAGTCCCAGTCCCTTGAGTTCCCTTCGCATTGTGCGTATGGAAAAGCTCTTACTTTCACTATTAAACATAGCCTGGAGTTCTACTGTTGTTTTTCTTCAATTTGATTTCACCAAACGTTTAAGTGATCGCCGATCACGATCACTCAGGATTTCTTTCCGGCCACATTTCTTCCTCAAAAACGATGGGTCCCCACTATCCTTCCAGTTTTTAATAATGCGTTGGACAGTTCTTAACCCAATTTTGGTAGTTTCTGCAATCTCCTTAGATGTTTTCTCTGCTTGATGCATGCCAATGATTTGACCCTTCTGAAACAGACTGACATCTTTTCCACAACCACAGGATGTGTCTTTAGACTTGGTTGTTTAAGAAATGAGAAGCAACTCATTGCACCAGTTGGGGTTAAATAACTTGTAGCCAGCTGAAATATAATCGCCCATGCAGTAATTATCCAATGGGAGACTCGTACCTCTTTGCTTAGTTAAATCCAGGTGGCGACTTTTTTGTTGGTCAGGCAGTGTATTATTGTCAGTCATGGTAAAAATGTCTAAAAAGAAAATTGATTCTTTTCACAAAATGTAGAGTGGGCAGCAAAGCCTCGGTGACCCGTCCCCCCATTTGTCTTGTGTCATGATGTATGTTTGAATGGGTTGTACTGGAATTCTAATTTCCCCTCGGGGATCAATAAAGTATCTTTGAATTAAATTGAATTGAATCTTTAAAATTAAATTGAGTGGAAAAATGCCATGTTAAGAAATAATTGTTTCTAATTATATTACAGATGCCATAATTGTTTTTCCCCCTCATTATCAGTTTATATTAAAGGGACTAAAGTATTTTGTAATTTATGATACTTTTAAGTTGATCAAAGATTCTAGGAACATTAAATTAGGTGTATTTCTGTTTTCCTGGGGTTTAAATATGATGTGACACAGAGGACATTTTCTGTGAGCTTCTAGTATGTTTTAGAGAAATGCAACAAGAGTGTGTTTGAGCTTTTTAAAACTCAACAAGCGGCATCAGATAAAAGCATTTTCTGTTTTCCTTCACATGTGAACAAAAGCACCTTGAGTTTGCTAAAAGCTACTGGGACTATAAATGGAATAGTTACTTTTGATCAGATTATACCATGTTTAGGTTTTTGTTTTAATAACAAACACCTGAAACAAAGGATTAATATTTGGAAAAGCAACTTGTGCCTACTGTTAAGTACGGTGGAGGATCTGTGATGCTCTGGGGCTCTTTTTTTTTTTTTTCAAATACCCTAGAAACCTTGTTATAAATCATGCCATCAAGAGCTATTTGAAAAACCAGATTTTAAATAAAAATCTGAAAACTGAAAATGGTTCGTCATTGGTTGTCTGGTTCCCAAGCTTTCTCCCCACTTAATAAATCACTCAAATACATGCTTTTCGATTTTTTTGTGATAAGATAATACTACAAGAATAATTTGTTACATTATTGCTGTAATTCCAGGCTGTTTCTGCAGTTTAGTTTGTTTTTCATTGTTATGACTGTGTGGGTCTGACTCCTGCCTTCTTCATGCACCAGGGCGACAGAGGGACGGTGGGGAAGAGAGGTCTGAAGGGTAACAAGGGAGAACAGGGTCCTCCAGGCCTGGACCAGCCCTGTCCTGTGGTATGTCCCCATCGTGCATGTTCTGTGATACTTAACCACTGAAAATGATACTCTCTGCTTCACCTTTCCTTCTTTAAGGACCATTTGTGTTTTTATATTCTGTGCTTCACTCTCACTATTTTCTCTGAGTTTCCGCCTTATTGCCGTATATGTGTAACTGACACCTTCTGACAGAGCTGTGATGAGAGTAAAGATCAGTCTGTGAAGGCAGGGCTTTCTTCCCCTGAAACTGCTCCTCTTCCTCCTCCTGGCCCTGAGGCCCCCTGTCCTATGGTACAGTATCTTTCTATCTTTGCTCTACCTTGTTATGTTCACTTGCTTTTCATCTATCACCTCTTTCTTTATTTATTTCAATCTATACCTTCCTAGGTATAGGAAGTCATGAGTTATTAATTAAACATTCTTTGACATTCTGAAATTAAAAAACAGTCTACATTACAAAAATGCTTCATTTGCATATATACTGTACATAGGAGCACATTTATTAATAGGGGTAGTAATAATTGTGACATCGATGATCTTTTTGAAGCAAGAAATTATTGACATGAGATTGTTTTCAAATTGCAAATAAAGGCTGGCTTTTTCTATATTTTTAAGTGTGAGATTATGCTACTGCAATAAAAGATTAACATATTATAAGGCTCCTTACACATTTTTACCAGGAGTGCCAGACTCATCTCTCCACCTAACTAAAGTTGTATCTTTAATTTGGGTTATTTACAAAGATTAAAAGATTTGTTATGTTGTTATTTGATTATACAAAATTACTGCCATACAAAGAAATATTGTGATGCATTGCCCAGCTACTCCTTAATTTCCTGTATATCTTCTGGAATACTGAGGGTGGCACCAAAAAGTCGGAAATGGTTAAGCTGCCGATCCGAGGAAGAAATTAACTAAAGCTGGAGACTGAGAGAGCAAATATTTCAGTTTACACTCCATTGAGTTAGAGGTGGCACACCAAAACTATCACAAGGTCTTTCCTGGTTGTAAATTACCCAGATTACAATGCTTAAAGAAAGAGATGCAAGCATCAACTTTCCACCTCTGTTCTCACCTGCAGGGACACGATGGGCTTCCAATACCAGGCTGTTGGCATAAGGTGAGTGTTTGACGTTAGATTTTTATTAACTCATGCAATTCTGAGCCATTGTGTTTGAGCTAATTAAAGGTCCAATTAGGGAATAAGGAATACAATCAAAGTATACACTTTTTAACTGATTTTACACATACTGACTCTGATTTAACACAGATACACTTTGTAAGTATATTAAAGCGTGATTTTGAGTTTATAATAATAAGCCATGAATACCCTGCTCCTGTTATTATGCTACTTGAAAACTAATAAGTCCTTGCTATTTTTTCGTTTTGTGTTTTGCAGTGATGACTAACCAGCAGCATGGGACCTGTACATATTGATATGGTATATTTTGCAGCTGTATACTACCCCAACAACCTCTTTTTCTCCCTTTTTTAAAATAAAATCCTATTATATAATATATTGAAAGATAAAGAATGAGGACATTTTTTTTTTAGCTCCTTTGAACTCACAATTCAGTGTAAAAGCAGCCATGAACTGACATTGGGACTTTTAGTTTGAAGGACAGTCCAAATGTCAGTGCTGGAGTAGAAGAGTGCCCCACTAACAAAGTGTGACTGATGTGTTGTAATCACAAGTGGCGTATAGGAGCTGTATGATGGTGTGTGCACTCATCCAAATCTCACCAATGGATGGATGTTCGAAGGGTTGGGATTTTTTTAAGCAGATGGAGGAGTGTGGTATCAGTGCTCTCTTGTCCTCTCTCTCTCTGTGTTTTCCACAAGGAGGAAAAGGCGAGGCAGAAGCTCAAACGCAAGCGTCTCTCTCAGCCCTGAGAGGAATGGAGCCCGGCAGGGAGAGGACACACAAATGGGCAGAAAGAGTAAAAAGCCGATTTTTATATCTGATGCTTCTGCGTCACAGTCAGATATTGCGCTACAGAGACTCTCCAGGAGGGGGCGACAGAACTCTGCATTTCCACATTCACCTCTGATGGGAAAGAAACCTGTTGCTGATGATGTTGCGCAGTAGCTTGATAACCAGTTGAAGTTTTCTTGGAGTCGCTGACGTCTCTGGCACATAAGGAAAGGAATTACTGTGCAGATACTTTGTTGTGATAAAATGTCGAATGAGATTGTTGTAAAATATTAATGCATGGCAGTGTTGTTTAGCACCACGACAGCCTGTGGGACTTCTGATCAAACCCTGACACAACAGAATATTAATTTTCATTCGTAATAAGCAGTCTTTACATATAAAAAAACATCATTAAGCCAACTATTGTAAAGCTTACATTTGTGTGTTGTTTTAGTTTTGCATATTTTTTGTTTTCATCTACAGTTTGCATTCCTGTGTATTGCCTTGATTGCTGAGTAAAATTTGAAGGAACCATTTGCAGTAATTTAGATTAATCAGTGTTACTGTGGGATATAATTGCCCTCAGCCGATGCGCTTTGAACTCCTCTTTGCGCTTCAGCTATAAAGGAAGGCGGGTTGGATTGCTGCTTTCAGTATTTTGGACAACAGTAGAAGTTTTTTGCTGCTGACTTAAATGTGTGTTTGAATTTATTTTCTATATATTTGTGAATAATCCTTAGCTCTGGATATAAGAACCAATAAACTTAATAATGTAATTTGGAGCCAAATATATATGCAGTAATTCTTCATTGGTGACAACTTTCATTTTCTCTCAGCAACGTGTTATTATCCTTGCTATCAGGTGACATTTGTGATGCTGACAACCTTTTTCTCAGATGGAATCATTTCTTGGTGCTTAAGTAGTTTTATTGCAAATCTTTATAGTGAGCAGAGGCGGCTCTTGCATTAATGGTGCCTTGGGTGAGCCCTTCCTCTAGCAACGCCCAACCACTCAAAATACAGGAAGTCAGAAGTCCTTTTCGAGATAAAATGCATTGCAATCCCCCGCAAAGCATGTAAAATACTCCTTCTATACTCAGGAGCGAGCCAGGAGTGCCAACGCTTTGTGGACAGCAAATGTATAAAAGCAATAGAAAACCTTTTTTTAAATTAATAGTTTGGGGGTTTTTTTGTGTTGCTGGTGCAACCCACCTTTCTCATGCTGCCCTGATCCACTGCCCATATGGCCCATTTCAAAAACCGCCACTGATCACCAGTCTTTGAAAACACACATCTGCAGACGTCAAAAACCTATTTACGATGGAATTTTATCTGCCTTTTACTCATACATCGTTAAATATTACAATATATTTGGAAACCTAATCAGAATGGACACAGCACACACAGATACATTGGTGGA
Organism: Girardinichthys multiradiatus; assembly: GCF_021462225.1. NCBI lineage: Eukaryota > Metazoa > Chordata > Actinopteri > Cyprinodontiformes > Goodeidae > Girardinichthys > Girardinichthys multiradiatus. The sequence continues at coordinate 23,524,855 of NC_061815.1, read as the reverse complement.
CTTTTGTGTACATCCATATGTGTGATATGATGTTTTACCTGCTTTTTACCTTATAATACATGCGGTAATTCAACACTGACAAAAATTATTTCTGTCTCCGTGTTACTGCAGTTTTAAGGAGAGTTACATGAATTGGTTCAGGTTTATTTGGAACTGGAAAAATTTCAGCGCCACCTGCCGTAGAACTAAAACCTGTTCTGTCCTGTTAAAGTGTAATTTGTTTTGTCATTTAAAGCAATTAGACCGTGATAAATCTTTTTAAGAGTATGTTTGTCTTTAATGTGTTATATATTCCCTGTAGAATCCTGCTAAAAACAAGCAAATCTCTTAGAGGGAATGGCTAAAAAAAAGCCCAAACAACTAGGTTGCATCTGAAGAAACGTCTCCCCAGAGTGTGATGCTACAACCACCATGTTTTACTGTGGGTATAGCGTTCCTTTGGTAATGTTCAGTGTTTTTTTTTTATGTCAAACTTATGTTTTAGATTTCCACACCCAAAGTTCAAGTTTGGGTTCTTCAGACCATAAAACATTTTCCAACAAGGATTTAGGAGATTTTAGCCTGAATATTTTCTTTCTAAGAAAAGGCTTCTGTCTTGCATTCCTTAGTCCAGGCAGATTTTTCTAGCCTCTCTGGAAACTATGGCTTTAGCCAAAGGTTTCAAATGAGTAAAATCATGAGTAGGAACGATCCTTCTAGAACAGCTGAACCTTATCTCAGATTATTCAGATTAAGTATTAGTTTAAGTGCGTGCTCATTTATGCAACCAGACTATTGCAGCTATTTTTTATTTCTCACATTTCTGCCTCTAACAGATTTGCCAAAAAACTGAGAATGTTCACAGTAACATAAACAGAAATTTCTCATTTGTACATTTTTATTTCCTTAAACTGAGGTGAATATTAAGAGAAACTCATTTTGAAATGTGTGTGTTGAGTGAAACTTTAAAAATGTTAGTGCAGATAATTAATATGATCCTTAGTGCTAGAGTACACAATAACTAGACTTTTTTTTGTTCTTTCTTGAATGTGTTTCTAATCTAAACCAGTTCTGATATTGGATTGGACGTTTCAGGTTTTTACATCTTGGTTTATTGGTGTGGAGAGAATCAAATCTGTAAAATATTCAAGGAAGAGAAGTCCTCCTGTTTGTTTTTATTCAAGTACTCAGACATTAAGCTGTACAACACAACTCTTTGCATTATGCCAATATAAGCTGGTGGTTATCTGCTTTATGTTTATTGCTTTTACAGACTCTGTTAGCACTATTTTCTTGGTATAATGAAGTTGATTTGTGATTAAAGTTTTATATCTTACCCAGCCTTACCCTACAGTGTTAGCTTGACTTTGTGAGAATGTTTTTCTTGTTGTGCATTTGGTTGTGAAAAATGTCAGCTGTTTTTGTAATTACTTGTCCAAATATATACAAACTGGTCAATCCAACATGTAGACAGAAATAAACTTTAACGTGTAAAGAAATGTTGTCATACAGTATTACCGGAAACGTATACATCTTTCCTGTTTATTAATTATATGAAAAATGCAAAATCAAGGTAATAACTTTTAACTTTTATGAAACTAAATTTCAACAATACCTAATCAACATCAACTAAGCAGAACATTGCAAAAGTATTCATAACTTTTGGATTTGAGACTTTATGTGATAGACCAACACAAAGTAGTGCATAATTGTAACAAATTATTTACTAATAAAGTTCTGAACAATTTGGTGTGCATTTGCATTCACCTTCCATTTACTCTGATTTCTTGTAAATAAATGCAGTGCCAGCCTCTAAAAGGGTTTTCTTCTAAGATTGCCCAGCATTTAGTAGGGCAGCTTATTTGTCCATTCTGAACAAAAGAATCACCAGAGCACAATGCTGCCACCACCATGTCTCCCAGTGGGGATGGCGTGTTCAGGGTGATTTGCAATGTTAGCTTTCCACCACACGCTTTAGGTCTTGTATTTAGATCAAAAAGTTCAACTTTGGTCTCATTTGACCAGAACACCTTTTCCCTGTTTGTTGTGTCCCCTACAAGACTTGTGACAAACTCCAGATGTGACTTCTTACACCCTTTTCTTAACAATAGCTTTCTTCTTGCCACTCATGAAGGCCAGATTTGTGGAGTGCACAACTAATAACTGTCCTGTCAATAGATTATCCCACCTGAGCTGTAGATCTCTGCAGCTCTTCCAGAGTAACCATGGCCAGGCAGTGAGAGCACGTATAATGCACTCATTGCCTTGCCTATCGGGTAAGGTGGTCTTGAGGAGTTTACAGTTGTGCCATATTCCTTCTCTTTTTAGATAATGGATTGATTGGTGCTGATATGTTCAAGCTTGGGATATTGTTCTCCACATCTTCCCTGGCCTGTCTGGTGTGTCCATTGGTCCTTGATGTTGTTTGTTCACTAATGATGCAAAGGTTAAGTGGTTCTTGTCTTTCACCCAGTTTAAGTAGTCAGTATTGCTATGGACTAGTTGATCAACATCTGTGTTTCTATAGAACTTTCTAGTGCTGCATTCCGGCACCATTCATAAACCACACGATCTAACAATTAAATGGCTTAGAAAGGATTCATTAGTCATTTTTATAAAAAAAAAACGTCATTGTGGCCTTGTTCAACAGCTAAACAGCATTTCTGATTTTAAAGTTGTTTTACTGTGTACTGGTTTATTAAATTATCAAATCTGTCCAAAACAGTCTCGTGATTTTATAGCATTATTAAACGCCATCTTGGTCTCAGCAAATTTCACTGCACTCTGATTACAGATTTGTACATGCAAAGAACAAAAGGGCTAAAATAGACTAAAATACAATTTTCAAACTTGTTTTCATGTGGATGGATGGATGGATGGATGGATGGATGGATGGATGGATGGATGGATGGATGGATGGATGGATGGATGGATGGATGGATAGATAGATAGATAGATAGATAGATAGATAGATAGATAGATAGATAGATAGATAGATAGATAGATAGATAGATAGATAGATAGATAGATAGATAGATAGATAGATAGATAGATAGATAGATAGATAGATAGATAGATAGATAGATAGATAGATAGATAGATAGATAATGAATGACAATGAACTGTGAGAGCAGGGGTGTACCATTGTTAATTTAATGTCAACCTGTAATTGTAAACAATATTTCAAATGTATTTATTTCAAATTATGCCATTCTTATATTTTATCTAAAAATAAATATCCACTCATTACTTGAAAAACTAATTATTTTTATTTTTATTATTTTCTAGGTCGTAAAATATCCAGTTTTCAAAATCCTAATAATGCCTCTGGCTGCGATTTTATTTTTCTTGTCTTTTTTTGTTTTGTTTATAAACTCAACAGAAAGAAAAAGTCCTGTTATGATACTTTTTTTAAATGTCTGCCAAAATGGTGGTACTTACATTTACTATAAAAATAATAATAATAATGTTCAGAACCTTCAAGCTATCGTTTTACTACAATTTAAGAGTGAATAAAGACAGCATATCCCAGAATCCTTCGCGGAGTCCTCACCCCCTGATAGCGTTTGCATCCGGGTCTGTTCTTCCTTTTCCTCTGTGCCTGGATGCGATGAGGACTTAGGTTGTCACGTACCGCTCTAGAATCCGAATCCATCCTTGTGATAGGCACCATCAAACCTCGCCAAAATGACCGAGCAGATGACAGTGAGGGGGACCCTGAAGGGTCACAGTGGATGGGTCACCCAGATCGCCACTACGCCCCAGTACCCCGACATGATTCTGTCAGCGTCCCGAGGTGAGGTTTCCCCCGCCGGCTCCGCCAACATGGCTACAGCTAGCATTGTGCAGCTAGCGAAACTTTTAACTAATATTTGTAAAACCAATATTAAAAATGGGTAAGTCGCATGTGACAGGTGCACAGTAATACAGCATTATGAATATTTAGTCTGTTAACACCTTGTATTTTCAAATAAAGGCGAGATAAGGATCCATGTTGGCTAACTTGTGCTATGTGGCGTCACCTGTTAAAAGACTTTAATTACACGTTTAGCATGGTTTTATCAGATTGAACTTGCCTACGGGGATAAAAGCGAAGCATTGATGTAGAATACATATTTGTATTGGACAGCATTTGTTGTTGATGCCCTAATCGGAACAAGTAACCATGTTAACTCAACAGACGTGTTCATGGCACAGCACCCATGAATGAATTATCCTGTACGTTTATTTATTTCCACAGACAAGTCCATCATCATGTGGAAACTGACCCGTGATGAAACCAACTATGGTATCCCCCAGCGCTCCCTGAGGGGTCACTCTCACTTCGTGAGTGATGTTGTCATCTCCTCAGATGGCCAGTTTGCCCTCTCAGGAGCCTGGGATGGAACCCTCCGCCTGTGGGACCTTACCACGTAAGTTGTCCTCCACCTAGATTATAAGTGTCCAAATCCAGTCCTGAAGAGCTGGTGTGTTGTGTGATTTTAGAGGTTCCCCTGGTTTAAAACACCTGAATCAAACGACTGGTTCACACCCAGGTCTCTGCAGAACTTCGAGCAGGGACCCGTCTAAAACATGCAGGACCTAGCCCAACTGCAGTTGGGCTTTGATTTGAATCCTTTCTCATCTGAGATGCACAAATTGCCACACTAACCTTAGGAAATTACATTAGATGACAGCTTAAGGCCGGTGTCCCCATCCTAGCACGAGTTTGTAGTGCAGCATTTACGAGGCAGTTCACTGAAACATGTAAAACATGTCTGTGCATCTGGTTGTGCTCAAATAAAGTCAAATATTGTTAAAGTGATATAAAAATTTCTTCCATTCAAACTTTCTAGTTTTTTTTTTTTTTTAGGTTTAGATAAAGAAAATAATTACACCACATAATGAGATTAAATTTTATTAAATGCTTATTGTTTAACATTTTAAAGGTAGTGCTCTACCTCTGAATTCTGTGTAAAGCATTAACTTGTGAGGAAAAAAGGAGGACTTGGTAGCAGGAGAAATGCTCGATTTCCTTGTGTAGCCGTTCAAAATAAATGGCAGTATTAAACTGGTGATGTGAGACACGTGCTCCTTCATCGCAGTCGGATATCTTAAATTGTCTGATCACTTTTGTCGTACCGTTCTCCAGTGGTGCCACCACCCGCCAGTTTGTTGGACACAACAAGGACGTTTTGAGCGTGGCTTTCTCTGCTGATAACCGCCAGATTGTGTCTGGCTCTCGGGACAAGACCATCAAGCTGTGGAACACGCTTGGAGTATGCAAGTACACCATTCAGGTGAGCGACCAGCTGATGTTGCTTCCTGGCGGGTAGCGAGCAGTCTTTGCTAATTCTGTTTAAATTCAAGTTGCACCTAGAGTATCTTTAACTTGAGCTGTCAGCAGAAATGTGAGATCCAGTTTTAGTTGTGCTGTTCAGCAAGCGACAAATTATGCCAGGACATGAAGTTGATCAGTAGACGTTCTGCTTTGAATGTTAGGATTTCTCTTCATCTTTGCAGGATGAAGGCCATAGTGAGTGGGTGTCTTGTGTTCGCTTCTCCCCCAATAGCAGCAACCCCATTATCGTCTCCTGCGGCTGGGACAAGATGGTCAAGGTGGGTCGATTTTATTGGAAGAACCTCCACTGTTTAGCGGATATTTGCTCAATGATTTGAAAATGTTTGCATGTATTAGCCTACATACTCTCTGAGGAGATCACTTAGTTTAGAAGAGCACCGATCTTGGCTTTATATGATGATGTTTTTGCCAGTGTGGTTGTGATGATCACCATCCCTGTCTCCTAGGTGTGGAACCTGGCCAACTGCAAGCTGAAGACCAACCACATTGGCCACACCGGCTACCTGAACACAGTGACGGTGTCTCCTGATGGCTCCCTGTGTGCATCTGGTGGAAAGGTAATCTGCCATTATTTGTAGACTACCAGACAAACTTCATCGTGTACCTATTGTGATCTTAAAAACAAAGAAAGCTTTTAGGTTTGCTGTGATGGAACACTAAACATGCATCTGTTCAAGAATGATGATACAAGAGGCTGTTTCTGAGCGATGCAAACGCTTGTGGGTGTTACTGGTGATGTAGGACATGTAGAGTTGCTGGAATTTGGGTCATTGAAGCATTGTTTGTTCGTTCTCAGGACGGCCAGGCCATGCTGTGGGACCTGAATGAGGGCAAACACCTCTACACTCTGGATAGTGGTGACATCATCAATGCCCTGTGCTTCAGCCCCAACCGTTACTGGCTCTGTGCCGCCACTGGCCCCAGCATTAAGATCTGGGTGAGTCTTCGTGATAAACATCTCTTGATTAGGATGGGCGGTGATGAAACTTATACATGCTAGCTGTAGTTCATGATGATATCAGAGGCTGTTTCTGAGCTTTGACCTACCACTGTTGTTCTATAAGAGGCTGATTGAGTCCCACTGATCAAAATCTTTCCTCTCGTGGTTATGTTTAACCCGTGCAGGATCTGGAGGGCAAGATCATTGTGGATGAGCTGAGACAGGAAGTGATCAGCACAAACAGCAAGGCTGAGCCCCCACAGTGTACTTCCTTGGCATGGTCTGCTGATGGACAGGTATTTTATGCTAACCTGTTTACACACTTGAAAGCAGATGTTGTTTGTCTTGTCGCCCCGATGATTATACCCATTCACTTTTAATTCTGATGTTCACTGCTGACAGTCCTGCAAATATGAGGGGCACCAGGGAAAAACACTGTGTTGGCGAACTATAAAAGGGACGGGAATTATTTTGATATTTATTAGTAACTTCTCACCCTCTTTTATTTCCTCACAGACCCTGTTTGCTGGCTACACTGACAACCTGATCAGAGTGTGGCAGGTCACTATTGGAACACGATAAGGACCCCTTGCAGAAGCAACTTTGAATAAAAAGACTGTTTAAGAAAATATGTGCTGGTCTTGGTCTCAACTTTGTGTTTTAATGCAAGTATGAAAGAAGGGCTGTGGATTTAGGAAATATAATATTGTACCATTCTCCCTGACCAAATCCATCCAACTTGCCAATAAATATTGGCTTGTGATGTTTGAATACATGGAACATGAAAGATGATGGTCTACTGCCAAGGTCCTCACACTTGTACAAGCACCAGTGGTGGCACTGCTGCCTCCTTTATGGTGCTCAGAAATGTTGGAATTAGTGTTTCCAAGGTAAATGACGAGCTGCAATGTAGAGCAAAGAAAACCACTTCCCACATTACTAAAAAACTAGGATCATTAAATAAACCCAATTAATGTTTTGTTTGTAAATTAGCACATCAGTAGGATTGGCCAAAACTAATGTATATTTGTATTTTAAACATTCTGACAGTATTGGAACATATCCACAAACTGACTGTGTGTATGTGTGTGAAACTGATATAGATTACTGTTAGGACCCATATACAGGTTCTTCTCAAAATATTAGCATATTGTGATAAAGTTCATTATTTTCCATAATGTCATGATGAAAATTTAACATTCATATATTTTAGATTCATTGCTACTAACTGAAATATTTCAGGTCTTTTATTGTCTTAATACGGATGATTTTGGCATACAGCTCATGAAAACCCAAAATTTCTATCTCACAAAATTAGCATATAATTAAAAGGGTCTCTAAATGAGCTATGAACCTAATCATCTGAATCAACGAGTTAACTCTAAACACCTGCAAAAGATTCCTGAGGCCTTTAAAACTCCCAGCCTGGTTCATCACTCAAAACCCCAATCATGGGTAAGACTGCCGACCTGACTGCTGTCCAGAAGGCCACTATTGACACCCTCAAGCAAGAGGGTAAGACACAGAAAGAAATCTCTGAACAAATAGGCTGTTCCCAGAGTGCTGTATCAAGGCACCTCAGTGGGAAGTCTGTGGGATGGAAAAAGTGTGGCAGAAAACGCTGCACAAAGAGGAAGATTGTGAAGAAGGGCCGATTCCAGACCTTGGGGGACCTGCAGAAGCAGTGGACTGAGTCTGGAGTAGAAACATCCAGAGCCACCGTGCACAGGCGTGTGCAGGAAATGGGCTGCAGGTGCCGCATTCCCCAGGTCAAGCCACTTTTGAACCAGAAACAGCGGCAGAAGGGCCTGACCTGGGCTACAGAGAAGCAGCACTGGACTGTTGCTCAGTGGTCCAAAGTACTTTTTTCAGATGAAAGCAAATTCTGCATGTCATTCGGAAATCAAGGTGCCAGAGTCTGGAGGAAGACTGGGGAGAAGGAAATGCCAAAATGCCAGAAGTCCAGTGTCAAGTACCCACAGTCAGTGATGGTCTGGGGTGCCGTGTCAGCTGCTGGTGTTGGTCCACTGTGTTTTATTAAGGGCAGGGTCAATGCAGCTAGCTATCAGGAGATTTTGGAGCACTTCATGCTTCCATCTGCTGAAAAGCTTTATGGAGATGAAGATTTCATTTTTCAGCACGACCTGGCACCTGCTCACAGTGCCAAAACCACTGGTAAAGGGTTTACTGACCATGGTGTCACTGTGCTCAATTGGCCTGCCAACTCTCCTGACCTGAACCCCATAGAGAATCTGTGGGATATTGTGAAGAGAACGTTGAGAGACTCAAGACCCAACACTCTGGATGAGCTAAAGGCTGCTATCGAAGCATCCTGGGCCTCCATAAGACCTCAGCAGTGCCACAGGCTGATTGCCTCCATGCCACGCCGCATTGAAGCAGTCATTTCTGCAAAAGGATTCACGACCAAGTATTGAGTGCATAACTGTACATGATTATTTGAAGGTTGACGTTTTTCGTATTAAAAACACTTTTCTTTTATTGGTCGGATGAAATATGCTAATTTTGTGAGATAGGAAGTTTGGGTTTTCATGAGCTGTATGCCAAAATCATCTGTATTAAGACAATAAAAGACCTGAAATATTTCAGTTAGTGTGCAATGAATCTAAAATATATGAATGTTAAATTTTCATCATGACATTATGGAAAATAATGAACTTTATCACAATATGCTAATATTTTGAGAAGGACCTGTAGGGTTTTAAGGCTGGGGTTGGTGAGAGACTCATCTTTCCCTTTTGTATTACAGATTTCAACAGGCTTCTTTTTGTCCAATTCTGGACAATTATTTGCCTTGAACTTTGAGTGCAAGTTAGATTTATTTTTTTCCCCTGTTTTGTGACCGGTTTGACCCCCAGGCCCAACAGGTGTTGCAAATATTCCACTTAGTTGTTTGCGATTGCAATCTTGCTGTAATGATGGGAGCATGAACACTGGGTGAAGGACTTAGACCTGTATGATGTGATTCACTTTTTTGCTTTTTCATGTATATTTCAGCTTGTACGTTGGCACTGATTTGAAGGATTTTTTTAAAAAAAATATTGGAAATGGTATGTTTTGTCCTACACAAGTCGCCGTAGTTGTGTGGTATCATAGCAACCCACATTGCCCCGAAGGTAATCAAATAGCCGAGAAATAAGGCCCGCTGCTATTTTTTTTCTACTCTACCTTCTTCATTTACAACTGGATGGACATAGTATAATTTATGTATAATTAATTATCCATGGGGTCGTGGTGTTAAACGTGTAATTTCTGTTTGGAAGTAGCAGAAATTGTCATATGTTAGCTCCAGCTCCCAGAGGAAAATGGACCAAACTTCACATCATCGTATTTATGTTGAAAGAACCCTGGCTATCATCAAACCTGATGCAGTTCATACGTCCGAGGAGATCGAGGATGTTTTCCTGAAGTCGGGCTTCATTATCCTGCAGGTTGGTAGAAGGGATTACTGGGATTATAAAACATCTCACAGATTAAAAGAGAATATTCTATTCGTCTCCTAATGTATGAGATACAGATGCAGAAGGGTCGAAGTTGTTTGATACATTGCGATACGGATGTTGGAGATACTGCAAATTTCTCTTAATGTTTCTGGACGTTTGATTATTGTACCTCCTGTCCACTAGAGGGCGATTGTAACCAGTATTTTTAAGCTAGAGCAGGCGACTGCCAACCTGGGGCTGCAGAAGAGACTGGCTTCATTTTCCACCGGAAACTATTCAGATCAATTATGTTAAATATAAAGGTAATAGGAAACGCGAGATTAAGCAATATTTACATTGTATTTCTTTCAACCAAACAAAACTGATGGTACCAAGGGTATAAATAAGCTAAAAAACATTGTGCTGTATTTCTTTAAATGGGCTTACCTTTTTTATTGCGTTGTCCATAAATATGAAAGTAAAGGACTTGTATTTTTAAGATTATTATACGCTAAATATTAGATGTGTTATGGCTATATAACAGTATTTTTTTTAGATTTTTTTTTATTCTTCACATGTCTGCTGTTTGAAACTTTATTTTAGGTCTAGACTAAGAATGAGAGAGAAGCATTGTTCTATTCAATAAATTGTATTTTTTTCCAATAACTTAATAACAAATTCCATACAATATATGTCTACAAAAATGACATTATGCTTTTCTTACTGTGAGGTAAAAAAAAGGGCTTTAGGAAAATTGTATTTGTCAAAAATGGGTCCATAAACTGTAAAGATAGCTGAACCCCGAGCTACTAGTTTGTAACACTAGTACCATCCATCCATCCATCCATCCATCCATCCATCCATCTCCTTCTTCTCTGAGATTGAATGATAAAGAGAACAGGTCTAGTAGGGCAACCCAGTGATCCCTCTACCCAAGGACACTTTCCAGGTCAGTCTAGGGCAGCCTTAAGCATCCTCAGACCTTAAGAGATGTATGGACTCTCAGGCAGGTTTTTGGTCTACCCCAGAATCTTCCCCCAGTAGGACAGGCCCAGAAAGTCAGGAGGCAACCCTAGGCAAAAATAAAAGTAAATAAATCCATCAGGATACAGGAGCATTGATATTTGGATAAATCTTTGGAATTACAACATTTCTATAAAATCACATTTATTTTAATTATTATAAATGTTTGAGGGTAAACTTAACATTGCTTAATCCTTTAAAGATCCAGTGCATTTTTCTCTCCATTTTGACCTGAAATGTAAACGTTGACATGTTTATTACTCTCCTTAGTCTTGCTCTAAGGCAAATTTTTATTTAAAGCCAATGTAGACGAATGTCTGGCAAGAAAATATCTGGTTATTTATATTTTTATTCAAATTGCACATCTTCAAGGATGAAATATCTTTTACATGTGGAATGTCACTGACATTTGAAGAGAAGTGACTGTAAACTATGAGCTGTTTGATCTGTTTTCCCCTCCATGACAATAAAAGAAAAAAAACAGCAGATATAAAAAGTAAAATAATCATAATTATGTAAAAATAACAATTAGGAATTAAATGGCGCTAATGAAAGCATTAGTTCTAAGGTTGCCACAAGGAAAACCTGAAAGTCCTCATCTGTCTAAAAAGTATTTTGAGTGATCTGGATCAGTTTCATAAAGCTGAAGACAAGTCATAACCATGTTTCTTGCTGAATTATGCAAAAATGAATGATCTCTGTGGTAGAAGCGGAGGCTGCAGCTGAGTCCTGAGCAATGCAGCGAGTTCTACGCACACCAGTATGGAAAGCTCTTCTTTCCCAGCCTGACGGCCTTCATGAGCTCCGGCCCCATTGTTGCTATGACGCTGGCTCGAGACAACGCTATTGCCCACTTGAAGTCCATAATAGGGCCCGACAACATCTCCAAAGCCAGAGAAACTCATCCAGAGTGGTCAGTCTCAAATAATTCTTTGTGCCGTCTACATTTTTTAAGACAAGTGTTGTAAGCATTTTGGAGTTGGTTCATTATATTTTGGTTTCTCAGGAAAATTTTCATATTACATGAAACCAATACATTTTTACTACAGAAATGTTTTGCTATGTTATGGCTTACTCATCATGGAGGAGACCGCTGACTTGACAGTGCTGCATACAGGCAAATCAGTGGAAAGTTGAGTGGAAGGAAAAACCTTGATAGAAAAATGTACAACAGTGATAACCACAACCTTGAAATGATTGTGAAGCAAAGTCTATTCAAGAGGTTGGGGAGATTAAAAAGGTGTAGACTGGTCCAAAGTCAGTACTTTATGAGCCTCCACACACAGACCTATCCATAACATGGGCTACGACTGTCACATTCCTGCTGTTAAGCCACTTTTGAACAACATCAGAAGCGTCTCATCACTCTGCTTACAAAGTTTATGGAGATGTCGATTTCATTTTCCAGCCAGAAAACCGACTGAAACCCCATAGAGAATATATGAAGTATACAGGTCCTTCTCAAAATATTAGCATATTGTGATAAAGTTCATTATTTTTCATAATGTAATGATGAAAATTTAACATTCATATATTTTAGATTCATTGCACAATAACTGAAATATCTCAGGTCTTTTATTGTCTTAATACGGATGATTTTGGCGTACAGCTCATGAAAACCCAAAATTCCTATCTCACAAAATTAGCATATCATTAAAAGGGTCTCTAAACAAGCTATGAACCTAATCATCTGAATCAACGAGTTAACTCTAAACACCTGCAAAAGATTCCTGAGGCCTTTAAAACTCTCAGCCTGGTTCATCACTCAAAACCCCAATCATGGGTAAGACTGCCGACCTGACTGCTGTCCAGAAGGCCACTATTGACACCCTCAAGCAAGAGGGTAAGACACAGAAAGAAATTTCTGAACGAATAGGCTGTTCCCAGAGTGCTGTATCAAGGCACCTCAGTGGGAAGTCTGTGGGAAGGAAAAAGTGTGGCAGAAAACGCTGCACAACGAGAAGAGGTGACCGGACCCTGAGGAAGATTGTGGAGAAGGGCCGATTCCAGACCTTGGGGGACCTGCGGAAGCAGTGGACTGAGTCTGGAGTAGAAACATCCAGAGCCACCGTGCACAGGCGTGTGCAGGAAATGGGCTACAGGTGCCGCATTCCCCAGGTCAAGCCACTTTTGAACCAGAAACAGCGGCAGAAGCGCCTGACCTGGGCTACAGAGAAGCAGCACTGGACTGTTGCTCAGTGGTCCAAAGTACTTTTTTCGGATGAAAGCAAATTCTGCCTGTCATTCGGAAATCAAGGTGCCAGAGTCTGGAGGAAGACTGGGGAGAAGGAAATGCCAAAATGCCAGAAGTCCAGTGTCAAGTACCCACAATCAGTGATGGTCTGGGGTGCCGTGTCAGCTGCTGGTGTTGGTCCACTGTGTTTTATCAAGGGCAGGGTCAATGCAGCTAGCTATCAGGAGATTTTGGAGCACTTCATGCTTCCATCTGCTGAAAAGCTTTATGGAAATGAAGATTTCATTTTTCAGCACGACCTGGCACCTGCTCACAGTGCCAAAACCACTGGTAAATGGTTTACTGACCATGGTATCACTGTGCTCAATTGGCCTGCCAACTCTCCTGACCTGAACCCCATAGAGAATCTGTGGGATATTGTGAAGAGAACGTTGAGAGACTCAAGACCCAACACTCTGGATGAGCTAAAGGCCGCTATCAAAGCATCCTGGGCCTCCATAAGACCTCAGCAGTGCCACAGGCTGATTGCCTCCATGCCACGCCGCATTGAAGCAGTCATTTCTGCAAAAGGATTCCCGACCAAGTATTGAGTGCATAACTGTACATGATTATTTGAAGGTTGACGTTTTTTGTATTAAAAACACTTTTCTTTTATTGCTCGGATGAAATATGCTAATTTTGTGAGATAGGAAGTTTGGGTTTTCATGAGCTGTTTGCCAAAATCATCCGTATTAAGACAATAAAAGACCTGAAATATTTCAGTTAGTGTGCAATGAATCTAAAATATATGAATGTTAAATTTTCATCATGACATTATAGAAAATAATGAACTTTATCACAATATGCTAATATTTTGAGAAGGACCAGTAGTCTTGAAGAGGAGAGACACCAGAGCCTACAATACAACAACTATTAAAGCATCTTGGACTTCCCTAACATCTCAGCAGGGCAACAGGCTGATCTCCTCCATGCCACGCTGCATTAAGGCATGCCGCACAGCTTTTTTTTTTTTTATTGGTCTTATATTATACATTCAACGGCCACTTTATTAGGTACACCTGTCCAACTGCTCGTTAACACAAATATCTAAATCAGCCAATCACGTGGCAGCAACTCAATGCATTTAGGCATGTAGACATGGTCAAGACGATCTGCTGCAGTTCAAACCGAGCATCAGAATGGGGAAGAAAGGTGATTTAAGTGACTTTGAACGTGGCATGGTTGTTGGTGCCAGACGGGCTGGTCTGAGTATTTCAGAAACTGCTGATCTACTGGGATTTTCACTCACTATCATCTCTAGGGTTTAGAGAGAATGGTCCGAAAAAGAGAAAATATCCATTGAGAGGCAATTCTGTGGGCGCAAATGCCTTGTTGATGCCAGAGGTCAGAGGAGAATGGCCAGACTGGTTCGAGTTGATAGAAAGGCAACAGTAACTCAAATAAACACTCCTTACAACCAAGGCATGCAAAAGAGCATCTCTGAACGCACAACACATCAAATCTTGAGGCGGATTAGTACCAATTGAGCATCATGTCAACGCCAAAGCCTACCTGAGTACTGTGGCTGACCATGTCCATCCCTTTATGACCACAGTGTACCCATCTTCTGATGGTTACTTCCAGCAGGATAAAGCGCCATGTCATAAAGCACGAATCATCTCAGACTGGTTTCTTGAACATGAAGATGAGTTCACTGAACTCAAATGGCCTCCACAGTCACCAGATCTCAATCCAATAGAGCACCTTTGGGATGTGGTGGAACGGGAGATTCGCATCATGGATGTGCAGCCGACAAATCTGCAGCATCTGTGTGATGCTATCATGTCAATATGGACCAAACTCTCTGAGGAATGTTTCCAGTATCTTGTTGAATTTATGCCACAAAGGATTAAGGCAGTTCTGAAGGCAAAAGGGGGTCCAACCCAGTACTAGCAAGGTGTACCTAATAAAGTGGCTGGTGAGTGTATATAGTAATATTGAGAGAAACTGAATCCTGGGTTATCATTATCTGTAAGCCATATTCATCAGAAAAATGCTTATATCTATATATGAACATCAGTCACAGTGTGAGCCTGGTTGCAGGGTGTCATATATACTCTATGTTACACAGAGTGTCAGTAAAACTGCTCCTGTTCTGGTAAAATCCTATAAAGGTCTGTTGACCTTCCTTTAACCTAATACTAATACTTTTCTACCCCATGTGCTGCAGGTGTTTGTTATGATCTTACTCTTTGTTTTTCTCTAGCCTGCGAGCAAAGTATGGTACTTCTGACCTGAAGAATGCTCTTCATGGCAGTGACTCGTTTCTCACAGCAGTGAGGGAGATTAAATTCATGTTTCCAAACAGTACGCAGTTTGCTCTGTCAGAATTATTGTTGTTCATAAACGTACGAAGTACTGAATTTTCATATGATTTCTCTTTGTAGCTGTAATCGAGCCCTTTCCGTCCAGAGGAGAAACCGAGGAGTACCTGAGCAAGAATGTAAACCCAGTTCTCCTACGTGGACTCACTGAGCTCTGTAAGGAAAAGCCTCTCAATCCCTGTGTAAGTACGGATGCTCAGTGTTCAGAAAGCTCTGTACATTATAAGTACATTATTGTTAGCCTGTGCATCTTTACTCTTCTCGTTAGATTTGGCTTGCTGAATGGCTCCTGAAAAATGATCCAAACCAGCCTCAAATATGTGACGGAGTCACTGTGGAAGATGCACACTGACAGCCAGAGAGCAACATAGGGAAGGATGATTACTATTTTAACTTCTGTTTGCTTTTGACAAGTTCGTCTGTTCAATGTTATAAATCTATATCAAGGAATATTTGGTACCATTTGAGTGTTTTGTTGATTTTCTCATATAGATCAAATAACTTTTCTCTATCGTTAAGCATGTTGATTTGATTTGTCATCTATATGACCCAGTGGGTTTAAGGTCCACCTCTGGAACAAGATCATGAAATTAGATGGACTTAGCAACATGATTTCAACCGACCTGGTTCTGCAATGACCATTTTTATACTCCTTAAGAGGGCCTCAAAATCACAGTAGTGTTAAGCTGCTTTGGGAAACTTAACTAACAAAAGAGACCAACTGAGTTCATAAAATAATATCATTTCTTTGCTGCTACATTTGGAGAGGTTTCCATTTCTGCTAAACATTAAACATGTTGACAAATGTCTGAACAAATGTGGATCATAGCTTACTTTGTAGAGATTTCACTTAAAGGTATTATCTTTAACATTAAGCAGGTATTCACACCCCTTAAGCTTTTATGCATTTTTGTCATATTACAACTATAAACCGTGATGTATTTTAGTGGGAATGTATTGCATAATTGCGACATAAATGGGAAAAATGTATGGGTCAAAATCTTTTTACAAATGAAATTATTTAAAAGTTTGACGTGCATTTGTACTTATCCCCGTTTGTTTTGATACCCTGAAAAATAATAGTTTATCCAATTGCCTTCAGAAGATGGTGCCATTTAATCTCAGTATAACTCCCACTGTTCTGTGAAGGCCTCAGAGGTTTAGAACATTAGCGAACAAACAGCAACATAAAGACTAAGGAACACAGGAGACAGGTCAGGGATAAAGTAGTGCAGATGGTTAAGATAAGGGCTTAAAACTCTTATGAATATATTATCCTTGTATGTCTGTGTGCAATATTAATATTGCATAAGACTCTTTAACGGAGCTTGAGCTATTATGCAAAGAACGGCCAAAGCAGCTGGTGATTTTTCTACTGCTTCACAGTTATGCATTACTTTGTTTTGGTCTGTTACATAAAAACCTCAGTAAAATTAATTGAAGATTGTGTCTGTATTGTGACAGAATGTCAAAAAGTTTCAAAGGGTCTAAATACTTGAAGAACAATGCATTTTATCCTCTCATGATTGAATCAATTTATATTAGAATATCTTAAAAAAAAAAGAGAGAAATGGCATTTCCTCTGAATCAGTTGTTTTCCATTTCAGCTTAGCTGTCCCGTCTTGATAAAACGTTTTCACATCGGTGTAATGTCAGCACATTATTTTTTTGTCCCTTTTCTCTAAAGAACTCGATTATATGAAAGTATTTTTTTGTCAGATCTCACGTTAAAGGAACAACAGTGGGTCAAAGGAGATCATTTGTAGATGTATGTATTTGGCTCAATGGGATGGCTGTTTCACGTCTTCACCGGGAAACATATTTCCAGCATCTCAAAACGGTTCATTGAGTTCCTTCTTGTGTTGTAAGTGGGCGTCTGTGAAAGAGGAAAAAAATGGCGTTTGCGATTGGTCAGCGGTTGTGAGTGACAGTAGAATGTAACCAATCAGTAGGCTCCTTCGCAGAAATGTTTTTTTTTTTTCCTTTGCCGCTTCTAAAAAACCAACCACGAGTTGTCGTCGTGTGGGAGAATCCATCTTGAAGAGATCTCCTCGGCCGTGTGACCAGTAAGTAGACCTTCATATCTTCCCTGACATGCTTGTATTTTATACTAAAACATATCAGATAGTTTGTTTCATTATATTTCCCTTCTTATTCGATGTTTTTGAGGGCAGTGATGTAAATGCTGCATCGCCATAATGGCTAACATTTCGCGCAGCACGGCCTCTGGCTTACGTAATTGCGAATTTGAGTTCAGATTCGGTTTATCAGTACGATCCAGATGGCTTTCTAATCTTTGCCTACAGCAAAGCAGCACTCTAGACGGTGGGTTGTTGCCCTTTTATGTAAAGAAACGAGCCACTAAAGTGTCAGTAAGCCTTCCTGGGTGGATGCAAGTAGCGCAGTGTCGCCGGTCAAAATGGTGGGAAAAGCATAAATTGGCACCACGTAAATGGCGTAAACGTGAAACGGCCGCTTATCAAGAAGCTCATTAAATTTTCTGTGTGTGTTTTTCATTTTTAGGTATAGTAGTTAAAATGTCTGAGGCTGAGCAGCAGTACATGGAAACGTCGGAAAACGGCCACGAAGCGGAGGAGGATTTTAACGGAGGGGGAAACGACGACAACGCCGAGAATGACTGCGGAGAAGGTGCGGGGACCGATCCGGACGGAAACTCGCAGGACGGCGGCCAGATTGACGCCAGCAAAGGCGAAGAGGATGCTGGGTGAGTTTACATCGATATGTTGGAGATTTCCTAGTTAAGACAGCCGTAAAACCCACTATTGCCTTACTACTATGCTTCTTTGTTCAGTCGGCCTTTTGTTGGCGCCATGTGCCGAGCGGAGGGGGGATGGGCGTTACAGCAGGCATTAAACCATTCAGTACTGGCTCCTGAAAAACTACAACTACATGTCTAACCTGCGCAGCATCCGAATGTTTCATTCATTGAAATCTAATCCTAAAGTACTCTAAAGTGTCGTCTTAACATACCCCTTCCCCCGTGTGTTACCAGATCAACAGATGTGCTGGAACATGGTGTACATAATGTATATTTACCGCCCTCCCCCCTCTGCCTACAACAGCTCGCACTATCAGGGCCAGGGTGTGAATTATTCATCAAAAATGTCTACAATGTGACAGCAGTTAATCAAGCGAGAGATGGATAACCTAAGTAAACACAAGTTTAATTTTTATTAAGGTAAAAAGCAACTAATTGAAATGTGTGTAGATATTTAAAACGACCCTCATCCCACCCCCATTAACTCTTGTATGAACTGTTAAACTACAGTTTTTGGAAATGCAGTGGCCACACCCAGGTTATCTTAATGCCAGACTAGTAAAATTAAGAAATAACAACCCAAGAGAGGAGCTGCAACTTAAATGAGGGCCCAAAGGAACCCAGAACAATTTCTAAATCACCAGAGGCTCCACTTGCCTCAGTACACATGAGACTGGGTAAAAATGACAAGTGAAAGCCCCTGCTAACCAAAATATACACAAATGCCTGTCTCGTATTATCCAAAATGCATCTTGATGATCCCCGAGACTTGGGTAACATTCTGTGGACTGACTAGACCAGGGGTGTCAAACTCCAGTCCTCAAGGGATGATGTCCATGGTCTTATCATCCCTGAATCAAATGGCTGAATTATCTCCTAAGTGTGCAGTGAAGTTCTCCAGAGTCCTGCTAATGACATTATAATCTGATTCGGGTGTGTTGAAGCAGACACCCATCTAAAGGTTGCAGGACACTGGCTCTCGAGGACAGGGTTCAACACCTGTGCTGTAGACGAAAGGGAAACATTGTGAAAGGTGTGTGTGCCTTTACATTCGGTGTAGACGGCAGCATAGCATTTCAGAACTGGATCGTATGCATAATTGTATATATGGTGGTTGGAGTGTGGTATTCTTTGACTTTAATTCCCGCCATCTATATAGACTATCTAATAAACTGTCTACATAGTCCCATCAGTTTCCAGACCTCCTGTCACATGATGACCTTGGTCAGGTGTCTACTACAAGCTATTCCAGGGCCAGCCTAGAAAAGCCCCCAAGGAAGAAGAGGGTTTTGCCACCAAACAGTTTTGTTCTTCCCTATCAATAAATGGCCCGCTGATTTCATCCAGTAACTGTTCTCTTGAACAATTAAGTTGTTCATGAACTTTGTGTTCAATTATTACAGTAAGTAGGTGTCCGGATGATTTTATAAAAACGTGTTTGTTGAGTCCTACCTGTTCCATTAACATAAAACTTTTTTCCTTTCTGCTGACAGGTTTTATGTAGTTAGGGCCTGAATTATTAATTACTACAAATCGCAATAAAATCCAATCTATTCACATTTAGCAAGCACACCTTAATGATATATGATCTTGTCTTCCTACAAGGCCACAACAAATAACACATGTGACCCAGTTAAAAACTCGACACTAAAGTTGCCACCTACTTGAATGTCCTAATTATGCAGATCAGTGGAAAGATGGGTCGGAAACTACAGACTACATGCCAACTTTCTGTCACAATGAAAGCAGGTTAGCTAGTAACATTAATTAGTTCACTTAAAACCTGAGGTTGACTGGGTTAGCATCCAGCCCCTGGCACGGTGCAATTTATTAAAGCATTGAAGGAGAAATCTAAAAGTTGGAAAAGTGTAATGTCTGCCAGCCATATAGAATATAATAAATACGAAGAAGGGTTCATTTCTTGACAAGATTGATGGCCATTAGTGGGGCCTAACCCTAAATTAGCGAGCCAAAGCCACCGTCAGTTTAATTCAACGTTTTGACATTTGACTGTTTTTGTTTTTCAGCAAAATGTTTGTCGGAGGCCTCAGCTGGGACACGAGCAAAAAGGATCTGAAGGATTACTTCTCAAAGTTTGGAGAGGTGACGGACTGCACTATTAAGATGGACCAGCAGACGGGCCGGTCAAGAGGATTTGGCTTCATTCTCTTTAAGGATTCAGCTAGTGTAGACAAGGTAAGAAAGGACACAAGACCGGTTTAAATGAATTAAATTTCAGACTTTTTACACTTACGTTTAATACCTATATGAGCCCATTGCTTTACATCAAGGTTGCCTAACTTTGGCAACCAGCTATTAAATTGATTAAATATGCATTCTCAAATGACCTGGTGAAAATAAGTTTTGATTATAATGCGTTAAACAGACACCAATGAGCCAATTTTAGAAACAGAATATTTCTGTGGGGAATTATATTATAAATTTAAAATTGAGGTAATCTCTTGGAAATGTTTGTATGATCGCAAAGCAGCAATTACCTTACAAATGTTTGTCTTGCGTAGGTTCTTGAACAGAAGGAGCACAGGTTAGACGGCAGACAGATTGACCCCAAGAGAGCAATGGCCATGAAGAAGGAACCAGTGAAGAAAATCTTTGTCGGAGGCCTTAATCCAGACACCGCCAAGGAAGTCATCGAGGAATACTTTGGGACCTTTGGAGAGGTACGACAAGCAGTTTATTGGCTTCAGTTCAATCCGATTGTTGGCTGCTTCACAAAATTGTTTTCTTTTCTTATAGATTGACACCATTGAACTCCCACAAGATCCAAAGACTGAGAAGAGGAGAGGATTCGTATTTATTACGTATAAAGAAGAGGCTTCTGTCAAGAAGGTTATGGAGAAGAAGTACCACACTGTCGGTGGAAGCAAGGTAAACTCCATGGCAGATGACTGGTGATTTGTATTGGATGTCTAAGTTTTAAAAACTGTTCTCACACTCATAATAACGTGCTGTTGTTTCTACAGTGCGAAATTAAAATCGCCCAGCCCAAAGAGGTCTACATGCAGCAGCAGTATGGTGCCCGGGGATACGGAGGTCGTGGGAGAGGGCGCGGAGGTAAGGAACTTCACCCTGTTTGGTGAAACCTTCTCACTAGACACCTACATCTGGAATTGTTTGGTTGCTCAAAAACTGAGTTGTGACAGAGGCCTCACCTGTTGTTTCTAGGCCAGGGGCAGAACTGGAATCAAGGCTACAACAACTACTGGAACCAGGGATACAACCAGGGCTATGGTTATGGACAGCAGGGCTATGGATACGGTGGCTATGGCAACTATGACTACACTGCTGGTTATTACGGCTATGGGGGTGGCTACGATTACAGTAAGCGATAAGTGGCCCCAGGAAAAGACACTGAATGAGAGAAACTTTATTTTCTTGGTCCTCCTTGTTGTACAGAAGAACTCAGTCCCTTTTTCTCTTGTCCTCCAGACCAGGGCAATACAAGCTATGGGAAAACTCCAAGACGTGGAGGCCACCAGAGTAGCTACAAGCCATACTGATCACACGTAGTGCAGGTATGCATTCTTGCATCATCCGTGGTAGTATGAGAACGTAGCTATAACCATTAGTGCCTTTTGGCCCCACAAAGAGCTCCATCAACACAATCCATTCAACCATTGTGGTGGGGGTAATATTAGGGCGTGATGTGGGGTCTGGGATCATTAAAGATGGATTCATTCCACCTGTCTGCCATCTTGAGATGCATCTCTACAAAGCCTACTTGATCAGTAAGGATTTGTGGTGGTCCAGAAAAGAAATGAGGACTGATCTGATCAGCTAGCAGCAGTGTCCCGCCCCCCGTCCCCCCCTCCTTCCTGTCCCAAAATGTTTGTCACTCACTTTACTTGTCGAACTCATTCATGCACCTGTCTGTCTCTGTGTAACTGCATGCCACGTTCGGTTAATTCTCAGTAACGTAAAGCACCGTGTTTTTCTCTTAAGGTCTAAAGTAATTAAGAAAAAGAGATCCATGGTCTGACCACAGCGAACATGGGCTCTGGCTTTTCCTTTGGAGTTGGCAGAAATTTGGACTCATGCTCCATTTGTACAGATCAAGTGAGGAACTGGGGAAGCAAATGTCACTTTTCCATTTTTTTTTATTTTATTTTATTTTATATTGTTTTGTGTCCATTTACATTTCCAGTGATGGAAGTGTTATTTTTACTGTACTTTTTGGTACCCTTTTTGAATCTAATGTATTGTATGGTTGTATTTTTACATGTCGACTGGATTTACAGACGAGCAGGAGCAAAGGGCTTTGAAAAGCTCTCAAATAAAACAATATTGCTTTTTTTTTTGTTGTGTGTTTGTAGATTTTTAGTTGCGTTTTCCCATGCTGCACATTGGAAGTGAGTTGCATGGCTTCAGATGTGGGCTGAGGTGATTTTAAAAAAGGGATTTATACTAATCAAAGGGTTCTATAAAAATGTGTCAACTGAGTGCTACTGGGGCTTGTAGAAAAGAACAACCAGCATTTATTTTTTTATTTCAATTTAGTTTTGTTTTTTTTTGCTTTTAAGGAAGTTTCTCCCCACCATGTCTGCAATTTTAAGTGGCTTTATTTAGTGTTCTTCAACTTGAACGCAAGCCTGTTATAATGTAAGAGGGAAACCCCTCTGTCACTGGAAACTCATTCCTCTAGTGTCTTGGGCAAATTGATAGAAATAAACATTTGGTTTATATTACACATGGATCTTTTGGTTATTATTTGTAAAGTTTATGATAAATGTCCTGTTTGATGTACGGTTAATGTTAAATGGCTTGCATCTCAGATTCCTCTCCGGGCAGATGTGCCAAAGGGTTTCTCTACCTGTTTATACCCATGTGTACCTGGAACACTTGAGCATTTTTAACACTGTGTCCATCAGTTAGAGATGGTGGTCTGGTAAGTGCTTAACTGGACCTACTGTGTGTTGATGTTTTGGATGAAGCTGATTATTTAAATATGGCTGCTGCGGGCAAAAGAAGAGGCGGTATGATTAGGAATTTAAACTCTTTATTTTCTTGATTTAGTGGTGACAAAGCTCGTAAGTCAGAAAGATGGAAAGCTCCCATTGGAGGAAAGATTGATCACATGTTCTGCCAAATCTACACCACGACGTGACGCTGAACACCTGAAACAAAACATGTTACCATGAGGACACAAGTCATTTGCACTGGGTTTTGGTCCACATTTAATACTTGAGGTTCCTGAATATTCTTCATTCAGTGAATTCCCCTGGGGGGCAGTGAGTGTGTCTGATCTACAGCAGCCTAAAGTGTGGTTATCTCTACCTCTGAACAACTTCATGAATGTGATATCTGACAATGTTGAATGCAATTAAAGGTTTTCTACAGGTTTGACAAACCTTTAGATGTCTTCATTTTGCAGTTTGAGATCATTGGCCTTCATGTCTGTGAAGAGGGAACACAATATAAATCACTGATCTAAAAATGATCGGTTTAGTCTGAAGGCTTTTTCAGTGTTAACATCACTGATGAGCAGCTGCATCTCAGTTAATTAGAAAATCAGGGAAACGTTAATCTTGGTAATACAAATAGTGAAACTTTTACACATTCTTAGTGTTGGGGTAATTTAGATGATTCAGCCTGGTCACCTCCATGCAACACTGGACTGATGCCGTAATTCATGAAGAAAGAGCTTCAACCTAGTAGGGAGTACAGATTTCCTTTTCATCAGCAACAAGTCATAATCATTGAAATTGATCACTGTAATGCATCAGTTTGATTTTTTTTTTTTTTTACAGAATTACTGAAACCGCTTTTTGATTTTGTAGCTTGAGACGAACCTGTAGATCGGGCTGATGCCAGTGTTTTATACATGCATGCAGAGTAAAAGTGTGGGTCGGTGTGTCAGAACTGCCCCTGTTCTGATGAAATATGTTGGCAGTTTACCATAAATGTAAAACTGGAGTATGCATTACGGACCTGTGAGGATGCGGTCAATGCACCGAACAACCAGTTCTGCATCCTCCATACTGAAGCACATGGGAGGCTTAAACTTCAGGACGCTTTCCCAGGGCCCATCCGTGCTGACACAAATTTGATCCTCCTCCTTTAACCTAGTGTAACGAGGACATCAGACATGAACGTTCAAATCGGCTCATAAAATGCAGACACTGTAAATCTATTATCGATGTAAATTACTAAGAACAAAAGTTAGCTAACTCCATGTACTTCTCCAAATATCACCTGAAAAATGTTTTAAATAGGTGGTCATTCACCAGGTAAATGGGACACAGCATATCATACCTCTTTGCCACCCATGCTGCAGTTTTGGTGCCAGGGGTTTTATTTTGTCTGTCTGTCACCAGCTCGAGTCCCACAAACAGACCGATCCCTCTAAAAGTGAAAGAGCAGAAATATTTCAGTGAATTTCTGTTGTAGCATATTCAGCTCTCATGGGCATGTCATCTGCAGTTATGTCTCACCATAATGTTGACGGTTTAACCTTTCATTTTAAATGCTGAAAACAAGTTAGCTTTGGAGGATAAACGGGTAAAATCACTAGGATTATTTTGTATTATTAAAAGAACAGTGACAGGAATCACAATAGAATAAAATATTTTAAGATCTTAAGATAGGGCCTGAAAAAAATTAGAACCCCACTGAACTTTTTTAATTCTGTGGAAGGGAACTGATCCATCCATTCACTGTGGGAGGAAACCAGGGTGAGAACCCACACATGGACTGGGAGAGCATGCAAACTCCAAGCAATAAGACTGGGATTCAAACCCAGGATCATGTAAAAAATTTGGCAAGGTAGAGCTGTTCTGTGAAGGCCTCAGATGTTTCTTAGAGAACATAAGTGAACAAACAGCATCACAAAGAAGGAAAAAACAAGAACTTTCGAGCTATAAAGCAGGAATTGGTTATGATATCCCAAGCTTTGAACATCTCTGAAGGTTAATTAGGGAAGCTCGTGGTAACTCAGGAGGAGCAACAGAGATGCACAGCTCAGGTATTAGCATCTGTGGACAGGAAAATGATTACTTGTGCTCTCCACAAATGTGGTTTGGAAAGTGGCAAGGTTGTTGAATTGTTAAAAGAAATCATGGTGCTCGTCAGTTTAACTTTTTGGCCTACACTGAAAACATTATTTGTTGCAAACTAAAACTTCACATCACCCTGAATGCACAATCCCTACAGTGAAACATGTTGGCAGCATCATGCTGTGGAGAAGCTGGTCAAAGTTGATGGGGAGATGGAGCTAAATACAGGACGACCCAGGAAGAAAACCTGAGGCTGCCGAAGACTTGAGACGGTTGTGGAGGATAAGGAAGCAGGATAAAGACCCTAAATTTACAGCCAGAAGCACAATGGGATGGTTGAGATTGGAGCATACTCATGATCGAATAGCCTAGACCTAAATCTAATTGAGAATGACAAATTTATGAATGGACTGCACTTGTATAGCACTTTACACTACAATCAGTCATCCACCCATTCACACAGTGACAGTGTCTGATCACCATCGACAGGCAAGGTGGGTGAAGTGTCTAGGCACAGTCGTCTCCAATATTAGGACTATTATCCCCACATATACTCTCCATCTAATCTGCCCGGAGTTTAAGCTATTCTGTAAAGAAGAGTTTATATGCAGAGATGCTATAGTATTAAAACGGGTGTGAATACATGCCACATTTTTCCTATTTTTATTTGCAAGAAAACCATATCAATTTCCTTCCACTTCACAGTAAAAACCCAGGAGATATATCTAATTTTATGGATGCTGCGTGACAAAAAGTTATGTTGTATGAAGACTTTTGAAAGGTAATCTATGTTGTTAAAACTTTATAAAATGTGCCTTCTTGAAATTTTGGTTGGTTAAAATGAAAACTTGCTCTTATCTTTAGATTCCTTTCTGTTTTTTGCAGCACTAGTGACCTTTTTATTTTTATTTGAAAGCAGGCAGACAGGAAGTGGGGTGAACAGAGGGGGAAGACATACAGTAAAGATCACCGGGGTTGGGACTCGAAGCCGGGACAGCTGCGTCAAGAACTGAAGCCTTCGTATATGAGTCGCACACTCAATCTCTACGCTGCGCCACGCGCAGTGCCCCTAGATTACCTATAAAAAGGCTAGTTTTTAAAAACCTGCCTTATAACTTCAATTTGAAGTCAAGAGTGTTTTTTGTATTTTGCAACGGTCTCAAGGTACTAAATGTAAAACATGGATTGTGCAACTGTAGGGCTGTTATTAGCCGTGGAGGAGATTTAGTTGTTCTCTCTTCTGTCTCTTCAAAGTTTACCTAGTTACACTTAAAGATGTTCAGCCAGAATAAATGGACACAAGTTGAGTAAACCAGAACAAAAAGAACGTGTACTCTTACCGGACATCTCCAATAATTTCATGTTTTTCTTGTAGTTTCTTTAGCAAATCTATCAGATGTGTTCCCACCCTTATGGCATTTCCTCTCAGATCTTCCTTCTCTATCACATCCAGAACTGCCAGGCCAATGGCACAAGACACTGGATTTCCCCCAAACTGCATTGTGTTAGAGAAATGTCATAAAATGAATACAGAGCTCTTACAAACAGGAATAAACATGACCACAATGAGATGTTCAACTGGCATCTGTTACGAAAGCAGTCTTGCAAACAAGAAGGATTATAATAACGCTACGCATATTTCTTTTAACAAAAGGAAGTGCTTTAGTACGATGGTTGTCACTATGAAGTTACTGTATGGTCACCGTATTGAAGTACTCCACTCCATTTGCTGTGAAAGCTCCGGCTATCTCCACAGTAGTTGCCACACATGCCAGAGGATGTCCGTTACCCATCGGCTTGCCCATGGTCACGATATCCGGACAGAAATCCTCTCCCTGAAGCTGGAAAGCCCAAAAATGAGTCCCCGCTCGTCCAAAACCTGTCTGAATCTCGTCTGCAACAAACAGTCCACCAGCTGAGCGCACGTATCTGTGGAGAGTAAAAGGGAAACGTCACCCTATCGGTTCTGTGGCAAAGAAACAGAGGCAAATAAATCCATACTGACTCTGCGACTTTAGAGGAGTATCCTTGGGGCAAGATGATTTGTCCCCCAACACTAGGTAATGATTCAGCAAAAAAGGCTGCAATCTAAGGGAAAAAGAGTAAGAAACATAACATAAATGTCATCTATATGTCTTGTTCATTGTCGCAAGCAATATTTGGATTGGCAAATCTTGAAAATATTGCCTGTTTTACATTGGAAGCATGGAGAGGGATTAAAATGTACCTTTCGACCTTTTCTAATGATCTCCTCTATCAAGTCTTTCACTGTATCAGCATAGGCTTGGCCTGGATTGGGATGGTCCTCTCTGTATATGCCCCTGTAAGTGTCAGGTAAGGGTGCCTGAAAGGACAATTTGCAATCTTTCAGACAAGCAGGAGTCCAATTTTTTTTTTTTTGCAGTTTGCATAGTAATAGCTTTATATATTTACACACCACATGAACCCATTCTTTCTGTCCTGCCAGTTTCCGGAACTTGTAAGGACTAATGTCGATGAGGGACTTTAGATGTCCATGGTATGCACTGGTGTGAAAGGAATGCTTATTATACTTAAAAAGTGTGTTTTTTTATGTAATGTGTCGCTCAGGTGTTGATTCTTACTGGTCAAGCACTATGACATCCTCATGTTGGGTGTACTGCTCTGCCAGGCGGAGGGCAAGGTCATTGGCCTCTGAACTGTCAAAGAAGCGAATGTGATCACTGAAATATTACTTCTGGGATGTGATTCTGTGAAGCGTCAGATAGATTTCTTACCCAGAGTTGACAAAATAGAAGACAGACAGTTTTTTGGGCAAGGTAGCAGCCAGGCGGTCTGCATACAAGACTATGTTGTCATGGAGAAACCGGGAATTCGCATTCAGGAGGTCCATTTGTGCTGTGGCAGCCTTTGTTATAGCTGGGTGACAATGCCCCACTGCAGGAAACACAGATAAGAGAGTTTTGCAAAAGTATTCATATTGTTTGAACTTTTTAACAATTTTTCACAAACTTCAATTGGGTTTTAATTACAATTACGTTTTTCCTTTTAACAGGGTCAGCTGCTTTTTTTTCTGCTTTTTCAAAGCCGAGGAGACTATAACCAATCCTTTTACTAATGATTTGTTTAATGACATAAACTTTGTGTTGCTTTATCTCATCCCAGGAGACTACTCAGGTCTGTTTTGCTTTGTAGAACAGCTCTTTCAAAGTACATATAGAAACGGCTGCAAATGGAGTTACGTTGCTTTGCAAAAGTATTTATATGCCTTTAACTTCAGTGTATTTTCCTGGGATTTTATGTGATGGACCAATACAATATAGTGCTTAATTGTGAAGTGGAGGGTAAATGATACATGCTTTTTTTTAAAGCTTTTTAACAACAACAAAAATCTGAAGGTTGTGCTGAATATTTATATTTAGTCCCCTTTACTCTGATACCACTAAATAAATTGGTGCAACCAGCTGAATTTAAAGTAACCTAGTTAGTAAATAGACCGTGCGTAAGTTCAGTCAGTCAGTCATTTTCTACCGCTTATTCCATGGTGGGTCACGGGGGAGCTGGTGCCTATCTCCAGCAGCCTAGGGGCGAGAGGCAGGGTACACCCTGGACAGGTCGCCAGTCCATCACAAGGCAACACACAAACAACCATGCACACACTCATTCACACACCTAAGGTCAATTTAGAGTGACCAATTAACTTAACAGGCATGTCTTTGGACTGTGGGAGGAAGCCGGAGTACCCGGTGAGAACCCACGCATGCACGGGGAGAACATGCATAACGTGCGTAAGTTAAATAAAAAGAAAATAAAGCTGTTATATGAAGACTGCAGAGGTTTGTTAGCGAACATTAGTGGACAATGTGGATCATGCAGAGAAACAACCAGAAGGCCCATGGTAACTCTGGAGGAGTTGTTAGGATACACAGCTCAGGTGGGAAGATGTGTTGACTGGACAAATATTAGTGTTGCATGCCATAAATCTGGCCTTTATGGGAGTGTGACAGTAAAAAGCCACAAGAATTTTCGCGGAAAGTGTTTTATTCTGCAAAGTGCTGATTGTGGATGAAGGAGATAATTTAAAGATCTTGTATCATTTTCTTTCCATTCCACAAGTATGCACTACTTTGTTGCCGATTTAGATTTGTGGTTGTAGTGCAAGGGGACTTCAAAAAGTATGTGAAAGTCATGAATACTTTTGCCACACACCTTTAACACCAAATAATTACCATAGAAACACTTCCTGCCACCAGGTGACAGTATTGTAACGTCTACATAAAATAATAATAGTAAGAAACTGAAAACTTTACCATGTTGAACGTTACTGATGCAATCCAGATAGCGTTTGCCGTTTTCATCAAACAGATATTGTCCTCTTGCTTTAACTATCTTCACAGGGTCTTCTGAATAAAACAGCCTACACGACTGGCTGTGATTAAGCAAATTACGAGTCTGCGGTAATCTAAGCAGAACACAACCATTATCATCAGGAAATAAATCAAACATCTTTGGTTTTACATACCCAATTAACCTCTGTCTCATTTCCAAGGTTTCTTGTTTGCTGAATCTTTCCTCTGCCATGTGTTCTCTCGTTTCGTCAGTTAAATACACGCAAAATACAGTTGTAGCAATGAGGCTACATACTAATAGCTAACGATTCTAGTGATTCGTTTCATTAAACTATTTAGAAAAATATCCTGAGACCTCCACTGCTGGGCAAAGTGAAAACATCCACCACGCAT
This sequence comes from Girardinichthys multiradiatus, assembly GCF_021462225.1. NCBI lineage: Eukaryota > Metazoa > Chordata > Actinopteri > Cyprinodontiformes > Goodeidae > Girardinichthys > Girardinichthys multiradiatus. The sequence continues at coordinate 23,495,062 of NC_061815.1, read as the reverse complement.
GCGCAGATCACCAACTGGCGTTTTCTCTTTAGGCCTACCCAGTCTTGACAATTGTGTGTTTTTACTAGCAAGTGCTGGTAGACAAAAAAACAAACAAAAAAAAAAACGCCTGTTTTGTTACTTTTCAACATCATACAAGAAAAGGAAAAGAGAAACATTTGGAGTACATTTTAAAATTGTGTTGTGCCTTTAATTGGAATGGTATAACTGTTACCTTGTGATGGGGGGGAAACGTGTAAAACACACTGTATCATGCAACCTTGCAGATTTGTTAAGTTTATTAAGTTAAATATACCTATCGTAACGTGATAGTTAGAATAATTGTGTTATACATTTTTCTTCATTCATAAGCTAAAAGTCCTGTTCGTACAACATTGTTCTCATATAAGCCTTTGCATTGGTATCGTCCAAAGGCTATAAGTACTCTGGGATTCGGCTGCTTTCTTGGCCGTGCAAGTTTCGGTTGCTAAGGAACCACAGAAAGCAGGTAATACATCAGGTCAGCTGTAGCGTGCTAGCTCTGAAAGCTGCTGCGTGACCGAGATATGAGCCGGTATATTCAGAAGCAGCGTGTTTCACAGCCTTAACAAATTATGCCAGCATCAGAACCATGTCGGTAGTAAATGGATGAGGTTAAATAAATAACGCCAGTAGTTTTAAGTTGGCACACTTGTCATCCTATAAGCTTGCTAACGCAACCGGCTAATAACTTGATGTCTCACGGGCTGCATCGTGTTACGAAGCTAGCTTGCTTCCCAACTACAGTCTGTAGATTTACCCAGAGAAAAAACTATCTTCTGAATAAATAAAATCTGTGCTGCCGTTAATGCTTGAGATCATTTTTAGCGACCGAATACGTTTTTTCCTAAAAAGAAATGAGCGATCTGCGCCACCACGTTAAAAAGCTGATTGCCTTGGATATTATTGAACACTCCAAATTGCATTTTGGTTTTGAGTACATTTTTAATTGAACGCTCTTGATATTTTTTTAGAGTATACTCTTAACTTGCTAGCCCAATAGAGTGCATGACAGCGCTGTCTTTGCACGGCTTTTGATTTATTTTTTTCAAGAGTTGTTGCCACATGATGAGGTTCTGTGAAACCCTTTGGTTTGTAGCATGTGGAACTAGGCTAGCAATGTAGCACCTAGGTTTGTCACGAGATGGCAGGCTGTGGAGGCCAAATCTGAAATCCAGCAGTGGTGGTGTTTCATCAGTGGGTGCTGGGAATGTCACTAGATGATTTAATTATGGCTAAGGTGGTATGTACACTGACAGTTTATTCTGTTTCTATTGGCATTGGTTTAGGTATTAAACGTACTTTAGCCTTTGCACTTTTAAACACCAGTGTAAATGCTACAAGGCCATGCATTTATTTTAATTCAACAGTCATATGGTCTTCTTTTTCTTTAGTTTCAGTTTGAGAAGTTGCTTAAAGATTTGTTAGATTTCTGTTCTCAAGCCAACGTGGGTTCAGTGACCTTACACTGGCTTAAAAGTACTAAAAGGAGATATCAAAACAATGTCACCAAATGGCATGCGCAATGCCAATGCCGTGTGGCCTGCTGCTTTCTGTCCGTTTTAAGTGGGTCTATACAACCTGGTCGGTGCTTTCTCTTCTTTGCCTAGCATAGGTACTATGACATATTTCTATTTTCTAACCCCTGCCCCATTCATCTTGTGCCCCCCCATCCCCCCCTTTCCCTTTTAGTTTCTCCCTCCCCCCTCCATTCTTGGCAGCACCCACAGCTCTAGGAAGTAATTGTTGGAGTTTATGGGACCCAGCCAACATGAATAGCCTTTCTATTACCCCTCAGGTTTTCACTTTGTACCTATCCTAAAATATCAGTATTTTAAGCTCCTTGTTTTTTTAATGGGTGCGCACTCTTTATTTGATGGAATGTGAAGTCCTCTTTTGTTCTGGGCCTCCTTAGGTCCCCGTGTGCTCTCTGCCTTTGTGAACATGAACCTCTCCTTTTCATGTGTGAAGTGAATGACGCAGCTCACAGATCCTGGCTTAGTTTTCGTGCAGAATTTTGCTATTGGCTTTCATGCATTTTATTCCTCACTCTGTGGGTTTGTAAGATACTGTTTGAGTATTTTCTGCGTTAATGATTGTTCTGGTTAATGATTGTTGTTCTGTCTTGTCATTGAGTTCTAATCTATCGTTCGGTTTCTTCAGGGTGGCATAGCCATGAGGATGGTATAGTAAGGAGGCTGGTCAGCATGGCTGGTTGAGGTGTGGAGGGGGGCACCACAAACCACGCCAGGGTTCTGACTGAAAAAAATTTCTTTACCCTTGGTGGATCTACAGTCTCCATGCATCTCCTTGGACTGCAATCATGGTTACACTTATCACAGAGCAGCTCCGTAAGCAGAGTTTAGAGGAACCTTATCACAAGGCTTTCACATTCAATGCCAGTGTGGTAAGTTGATGAATAATAAGCTGAATTGACCTTCAAAGTAACATAGTTGTGTGTTTTGGCTTTGAAAGTAAGTTATGTTTGTTATAGTCTCTGCCTGCAGTGGGCTCAAGTCCAACCATTTCTTGGAGTGCTGGCAAAACAACACAAGGTAAGTCAGAAGAACTTAGAAGAAAAGCATTAGCCATTATCGATAGCTACCTTATATCTTTGTTTTTTCACTCTTAGAAGCCATTGCAGCCACACACCAGACATCCAAAGCACAGGTTTTGGCTGACTCATGTGAACCTTGGCTTCGCTCCCGCTCTGGAGAGCAACTCCAGGGACCAGAGGTTTCCCTCACATACAACTCCTTCCAAAGTTCCCCTCCGCCACCCCCGAAACGCCACTGCCGCTCCCTCTCTGTTCCAGAGGATCTATCCCAGTGCCGCTCCTCTTGGCACCCAAGTGCATCAAAGGTCTGGACTCCAGTTAAACGGGGCTGCCACAATAGAGGAGCATCTAGTTCAGGCTGTAGAGCTAGTTCTTGGCTTCTTTGCGGTCCCAGTTCTTCCTTCACCTCCTCCTCATTACACTCATCTTCTAGCCCTAACTTCTTCAGTTTAGCATTGTCTTCTGACTCTTCTTTATCATGTGGCTTCCCGTGGGATCCCTGTGATACGCTGAAAGGAGCTTGTTCTGCGTCCCTTGCAACTTCCTCCTCTTGCTCTTCCTCACCAGCCCCCCTGGTTTCTCACTCTGTCCTGCATCGTCGCTTTTCTCTTTCTCCTGTGCACATTCAGATTGCCTCTGTGGCGTCCTTGCACCCCCAGCCACCCCAAGCTCCTGTTCTGGCACACAGCTACTCTGGCCCAGAGCATCCAGCCCTGTGTCCATCTCCCACTTCAGCCTGCAGTACACCATCCTGTTGTAGGCGGGACCTGCACCCCGCACTGCCACGATGCCACTCACAGCCCTGCGACATGCGTAAACCCCAGTTAAAGAGGCGCCATGACCCAGATGTCCTACCTTGCCCTAGGCCAGGACTGGACTTCAGCAAAATGACACAGGTGAGAAAGGTTGTTCAGGGGTGTTCCTGAAAGATTGTTCAGTCATCTTCTTCTTAATGCACTATATATATTTATATTTTAAAGCTTCTGCATTGTATCTATTCACTTCCTCAAAGCTATTGATACCATGGCATTTTCCACATGTGGTTTAGGTCATTGTTCACAAATTTTAATGTATTTTGTTGAGATTTTATTTGATAGACAACACAAAGTAGTGCATAATTGTGAAGGATAATTATTTTTGTTATAAATTATCCAAAAGGTGTGACTTGTTTGTATTTAGTAGCCTTAACTCTGATGCCCCTAAATAAAATGCAGTGCTATGAACTGACTTCAGTATAAATACAGCTGTTCTTAGTGACTTGACCGGTTTTTGGAGAACATTGGTAAACAAAGTGCATCATTAAGACCAAAAAAACGCAGACTGGCAAGGGGTGAAGTTGTGGAGAAGCTTGGATCTCAGAAATCAACTGAAAATAGGGAGGACATGACATAGTGTAAGTGTAAACTTACCAAGACATGGTTATCCACCTAAACTGACAAACTGAACAAAGAGAGCATTAATCAGAAGAAGCCAAGAGGCCCATGGTAACCCTGGGGGAGCTACAGAGATTCTCGGCTCAAGTTGCAAACTATTTGTTGTGCTCTTGCAGTTTTAGACTTCATTGAAGAACACACCAGAACCCCGAACGCACCATCATTTAGCTGATGAAATTTGGTGGCAGTGTTGTGCTGTGAGACTACAGTTCTTCTGCATGGACAGGAAAACTGGTTGGAGTTGATGGGAAGATGGATGGGTCTGAATTAAGGGCAAACCTGGACGAATAGCTGCATAGGTGGCTAAAGGTTTGTGCTACTAGAATGTGACTGCTGCCCCACTGTCCGTCACCCTAAACATGTAGCCAGAGCTACAATGGAAAGGTTTATGTCAACACACATTCATGGGTTAAAACGGCCTAGTCAACGTCCAGACCTAGTTTCAACTTTAAAATCTGTGACAAGACTTGAATTGATTTTTTTCTATGAATCTGATTTTCATTCTGATTCAAGAATGAGCAAATTTTGGTGTAAGCCCAAAAATCCAGATACACACCACATTTTTCAGATTTTTATTTGCGAATCATTTTGGTTCAATTGCACAATGCACTTCACTAAATTGAAGTTTGTGGTTTTATTGTGAATATATGTGAAGTTTAAAGGGTTTTAATCTTTTTGCAAGGCACTGTAATTTTGGGTCAGCAAGACGTCCGTATTACTCCAGCATTCTGTCTACAGTTTCTCTCTGCTAACCAAACAGTTCTAGTGCAACTTAAAATTGGGATAAAGGTTGCAGAGTGACAATATTTAGACATTGAGCACAGACAGGAGTGTGTGTAACCTAGGCCAGAGGTTTTTCAACCCTGGTCCTCAAGACACACTGCCCTGCAGGTTTTAGATCAGGGGTTTGCAGCTCCAGTCCTCAGGGGGCCGCTGTCCTGTAACTTGGTCCAACACTTGTCCTTCGTCCAACACATCCGAGTCAGTCAAGTTTTGCATAGATCTGTTAAGGATGCCATACATTAGATTCAAGTGTCTTGAAGTAGAGACAAATCCAAAGCTTAGAGATTCTCACCTGATGGCCTTTTTTGTGAAATGTGCACTTATACAAAACCCTAATTTTGCTTGATGGATTGAACCGTCCTTCAAAGCATTCAAAGCTTTGGATATTATTTTATAACCTAACCCCGGTTTAAACTAGTCACTATGTCCCTAACCTATCATTGTTTTTTTTGGTCTTTATGTTGCGGAGGCCTTCACAGAACAGCAGTTATTTGCACTTGATTCACCCCCTCTTTATTTGATTATTTCTTTGATTTAATTTTGGGAATCTTCTTTCTCCTGTGCAGATGGGTAATTATGAGAGCTTGGTGGGTGGAGCAGGTGCCGGCATATTTCCAGTTTCCTCTCAGTCAGAGCAGCGCTTGGCCTTCTCCCCTGCTGAATTCCTGGGAAGAACCAGCATTGGCCCACTGAGTGAAAGCGAGGAAGAGGAGGAGGACGAGAGAAAAAGGACTGTTTTAGCTGTTGGAAAAAATGTTTTCTTTGAAAGAGACTATACAGATTTGGACTTGAGCCTCATAGAAGAAAACTGACCATTATTTGGTGCTTACAGTATCTACTGCAGTCATAACAATGTAAAGCACACATGCAGGCTTCTAGAATGGCCTTTTGGGAACAATCTACTCATAATGTCCAGAGTTAATGATTAAGAGCCATGGAAGTTGGAGCCAATTTCCAGTTAGATTGCAGTGATTGTGTGTTAGCTCACTTTTCAGAGTTTCACAATGTCAGTGCTTGCCTGTTCAACCCTACATAAGGGAAATGCACATGAGCGAAGAAGCAGTTTTTCATATGAACACACTTTTAACCATTTTGAATTTAGTCTTAATATTATCCACTGCCTCTTGGTAGTCTTTTTACAGCCTGATTATTGCTACAAAAACTTTCTGCTTAGATTTAAATGGTCTGCACAAGCTGTCGCCATGTGCAGAAGAAATCCATATCTTTGTGCTCTCCTGTTTATTTAACAGGAGTCGTTTCAGAATCCACTTCAATTTTTTTGAATCCCCCTCTAAAATGCTTCAGTTTTTAGCTTCTGTTCTTAAATGGAGTTTGCTTCTTCAAAGGGAACGCTTTATTTTTATTGCTTAAGTGACAATGACTAGGCAAGCACGCTCCTCAAAACTATTGATTATACTGTTAACTTTACCATGCCTTAAGCCTAAAATACAGTCCTTGGTACTCTGGTCCCCTTTTCACAGCCAGGCATGTTTACGGTCTCTGTTTGCACTCATTCTGATATTTTTGAATGCCTGGCACATAAACTACAATAGCTGACAGATTAACTGAATCAGGACTCCCTGTTGCACACAGTAATGTTCTGTACAGCAGTGAAAATGAGCACAGGTTCCAAGTAGATGTGACCAAGACTGGAGTAATGCAAATGGTTTTGTGGCCTTTGAGAAATGATCTTTCATGTTTTCAGATGGAAAAACTCCTGTTGCACAATGTATGTATGAATAAAATTTAATACCTTTTTTTTTTCAAAGGTTTTTTTTGTTTGTATTTGTTATCTTCCAATCATCTATTAGAATAAGTAGAATATCACTTGCGCTATCTAGTGGTTAAGTGAAGTAATGAAGCCTATCGCTATTTTAGATGCGTGAGCATCTTTGAAAAGGAGTGGTGTTGCTTGTTTAATATTTGAGACGGCCAAATTACTGTCTACAACAGAAATCCAGTCAAAAATTGGCTAGAAAATATTTATACCCTTGGCATAGGCCAGGAATTTGATTCCCGCTGTATTATATTTTTGTGTGAAAAGTATATTTTTCTTTAAAGTATTACACTATCTTTCATTTAGAGAAGGTGTTATTCATACTTCTACTAAAATAGTATAACTGAATATTATGTTATCTGAAATTTATTTTAATACATAGATGGAACCAAAAGAATAGAATAAACACTTGCTAAATTTAGCAGTGGTTTTAGGTGTTTATTGCAAAGAATATTTCATCTTTTGGCCAATGCTCCTCCTTATACAGTAGCATAAGTGTAACAAGTTGGTTATTTTTCTTAGCTAGTGTACTTGCCTGCTTAACAGACCTGCTGCTTGTCAACAATGCAGTAGGTTTAAAGGACTTCTCTTAAAAAGTAAAGTTTTTTTAATTTTTACTCCATGATTGTTTATGATTTAAACAACTAAATGTATTTTCCAAGCAGCTGAATTTGTGCTTATTGTAAAAGGGGAAATGTGTACCAGCCAGCTGAATGGCAGTGTGCAGCAGCAGGTGGGGGAGGAGCAGGGCAATGTCATTCTGTGCTCCATAAAGGCGGAGAAAACTTGGGTCACACCGGCACTTTCCATTGCATCTTTTATAAAGGACTTTTCACCATTAGGATTGCATGGCAGGAAAATAACACTTTGGAAATCATTGCTTATTAAAACCCTGGCATACTTTCATACCGCTAACTGGCTAATGCCTAGCATAAATAAGAACAGAGGAGTGTCAAGCAGGTTCAAATAGTAGAGATAAGATATAGGAAGAATATTTAAAAGAATATCTACATGGAATTACAGTGGCAGTTTTTGTAGGAATGCAAACCTGGTTGAGCCCTTACTTCTGCACCCAAAAATATGAAAAATGCTAAATGCTCTTCATGTATTCACAAATGGAATAAAGGTTTCATTAATTAGTTTTTAAAATAAACTCAGTTTGGTGTAGAATAAACAGTTTAGGCATTTTAGATTTTTAACTAGAGGTGACTGACTGATTTTGTAGGTTGCATGTTCTCCTTGTGCATGCTTGGGTTTTCTCCGGGTACTCCGGCTTCCTCCATGATCCAATTCCATTGGATGCATTGTCTGTCCTATCCAACATTTTTCGTCGATGAATAAACAAGACTAAAATACTGTAGGGAGGTGAAATTGATCAATTGTTTATACTCACTTATTCTTGCAGAGTGGTGGAAGGCCTGGTGCCTATCTCCAGTGGTTTTTAAACGAGGCGTGGTACATCTTGGACAGGCCACCGGTCCAACACAGGGTAACACAGAGACCAATAGGACAAACAACCCTGCGCACACACATTCATACCTAAGGGCAATTTAGAAACAATACAGTCATTTTTTTTTGGACTCGGGTAGGAAGCTGGAGTACCCTGAGAAAACTTACACATGCATGGGGAGAGCATGCACGCTCCATGCAGAATGACTACACTCTGGGAGTCAATCCTAAGAGCTTTCTCCCTGCAAGGCAACAGTGCACAACTGTCCCATCGAGATGGAATCCAATTAGATCTAATTTTAGTCAGTAAATTAGCAAATGAGACTTGTGATGTCACAGGTCACCCTAATTAACCGGATTTAAATTAAAATATTTTTATAAATGCAGTAGATAGTACTATGTTTTCGCTCTTCATCTTGTCAGTCACAGACGACCCCATAATTCCTGGACAACAGAATGCCGAAAAAGGTCGGTTCAAGGATTTTATTTTTATGATTGAAAAAGTAAATAAGAAGCTAATTGTCAAAAGTTGTCAATAAAATCCAGCATTCTTTTCACTAAATATGCTTGCCCATTTCATCTGTGTAATGGAGCAGCAACATGGCAAATGTAAAACAAATATGTTATATATTTACTTATTGTTCAGGTCAAACAGTCCAGATGGATTTCGAAGCTTTGGTAAGTTTAGTTTTGGAAATAAAGGTAAAAGTAGCTTTCACATAAATCAAGAATATACTGTTTGTCCTTTAAACAGTAGGCCTACATATCTTATTTAGAAGGTCCAGGTTTTGAAACTTTGTTGCAAAAGCAATAAAAAAAAAAAAAGTTGTTTCAAATAAATATTGCAAATTATAACTATCTTCCAGTGTTGCAAGATTGTGCTTCTTTTTAACACGCTGGGCTGGAAAAAACTTGACATCATTAATCAGTGACACTCATTGGTTAATCAAGTCTCACCATGCAATGATATTGATCCATGTCAATTTTAAACGCCCCAAATGGGGTCAAGAGTTCATCTACACGGATGTGTGTTGGCCTGCATTGTAAACCGAAAATCTGAGCGCAACTTCATAATTTAATAGAACATGACACCACAAAACATAAGTCCCGTAGAGTTAATGAAAAGGAGACCGAAAACGCTGTAAACAGAGACTTTAACATACTTTAACAGTATGTTATTGTATGGCTGTCGGAGATTACTGAAGACAATGTGGGAGAATTCAAAAATGTCAGCGGTTGCCATGAGGGTATGATGTGTGTTGGCTATTTGGCTGCTTGATTGCAGACTTTTTGTGAAGCTGTCTGTATAACTTTTTTTATTTTAGTGCAACTGCGTGTTCTTTATTATGGGTGTAAACGTTTTACGCTTTTAACAGGAGTTTGAAAAGAAGTCAAGTTTTGGGCTGTTTTTTATTGAAGTGGGCTAGTTTTTTACGTTGTGTTTGGGCAGGAAGCTGCCAATCAGAACTGGCAACCCTGCTAACAACATTGCAATTTAAATTTATAGGAAACGTAGACTAAAATTGGACAAAAACTAAACTGACAACAGAAGACTAAACTGAGACTAAAACTAAATTACATTCTAGTCAAAAGACAAAGACTGAAAGAAATGTAAGATGTGCTAACCCAAATTAGCAATGCTAGATATAAAGCAAAACCACTTATAACATTAGAACAAATTTAATATGCATTAAAAATTGCAGGCAGTAATTCACACAAATTAAAACGATGATATTAGAAAAATGTTTCAAACTTTTAATAAATATACAATAGGCAAAAGTGTACACTTGAAATACTTTTTAAGTTTCTCTCCTCTGTGGGACAAGTGAGGGCCACGTTTCCGTCCATAGTAGTATAATTTAACAAAATGTTGATTAAGTACACCAACACGGCTGATCTGAGGTCTTCGCTAACTTGTCATAAGCATTTTTTTGTCGCTCCGCCGTGGAAGGTGAGGGCGCTCCTTCTAGCAGACGGCCGCTTTTTTAAAAAAAACAGACAGTCTGACCCCCTCATCAACAAGCCACTTCCTCTTTTGTCTAATTTCATGGCGATCGGGAGAGAGGGAACACCACCGACGGACGCACACTGTCTCAGCACTCCTGAAAGAGTTTATTTGGGGTAAATAACTGCCATTTTACTACACAACTCGCTTATTAGCGGCAAAGTACGACAAGTTGTATTGGTTTTTTGAGCGGCTTTTAATCTCCTTGCAAATTGAATGTTTTGCTCAGCTTCTGGGTCACACATTTCACATTGTAGCGCCACTCGCTGATAACAAATCGGTCGAAATGGGCTCCCCCTCCGCCTGCATCTCTCCCACAGACCCAGCCACACCACACTTAACGGCGATGGCTAGCTAACGTTAGCAGCGACATAAACGCCTCACATGTCGTCGCAAAAAGAACTGCTTACATTTATTAACTTGGTGGCAACAACATGATAAGGAATACTTTATTTGTTCAGCAGTTCATAAAGTTTTTTTTGCTTTCTGAGAATGTTCGCCACTTGTAGTACTGAAGTGTTTGTGTTTGGGTTAGCGGGTAGCTAGCTGTCGTGCTATGTATTTAGTTAACTTGGATAGCGATTCAGAAGTTTGTACTTGGCGAACAAGCTAGAATTGTCACGTTGGGGTAGAATTAAATCCACACACAACTTTTTCACAAATAAAATATTTCAAACTGTATTTAAATATAGATAGGCACCATTCATTAGAACAACTCCGCTGATTGAAAGAGGGGAAACAAGCTAGCTAGCTTCGTTAGCTACCTAGTTGGTTAACGGTAACCTTATCAGTAGGGATTTCAGTATACTTCCCTACGTTAACGTATCCGCTCATTAGCGTGTATCTACTTTTTGATCTATTTTCCCGTTAAATCCGGAGCACACATCTAGTTCCACTTCAAAAAACAAAGTTATTCTAAGTTCCTAGAAAGTTTATCCAGGTTTAACAGTAAAGAACAGAAGGCCAGAGACACTTAAGTGAATAATGGCTGGTGTAAAAATTGCTGTTTAACCACCCGTTCTTCATCAGGTGCTTACAAAGAACATCATTTCACTCAGGTAGAAGGTATAAAGAAATGCCATTTTGCAAAGAGTGGGTGTTTATATGGGACTTACACTTAGATGCATAAAAGGGGATAATCTCGTAATTCCTCCATTTTCTATTTCTCAATTCTAATTTTGAAAATTCATTTGAATTTAACTATGTGTAATACTGTATCTACAACACAATGCCTTTCCTGGCTAGGAATAAATGGCTTTTGTTCTCATTTTATATTTAATAACTAAAATGCACACAACGTAATAAGATTGTTCAAATGTTTGCCTAAGTAAGACTTTGAATGTTACTAAGAAATGTAGTCTTCCTCGTGTTCTTTCTCAAAGGAATTTGACAGAGATTAAAAAGATTTAGTTTGCTTTTATTAACATTGGCAACATTCAAATTGTGTACTGCTGCACTTTGCATTTGGGGAAATAAAATATCTTTGCAAAACTGTTCGATTGCTTCATGTACAGTGTGAAACATGACTTAGGAAGAAAATCATAGAATAAACTACAGCATACTAAATTCAAGTGTGAAAAGCTACTCTAATAAATGAAAATAAAATAAAAATATCAATGCTGGATAATAATAATACGTTTTTTAAAGTTTTGTCAGGATTTTGTTTCTTAATAAGTTGCCTGCAGAGATGCCAACTGCATGGCATAAGTGTGATCTTAAGTCTGTTTGCCTTTGCTTTCTTTACAGTTTAAAATAAGTGGTCAACCTTCCTGGCAGTAGAAACGTTTTCCAGGTGAGTTGGTTTGTAAGTGTTCTTATATCCTTTAATTTACCTGGATCTCAAATAATCTGCTTCAGTTCATGACTGTACAAACTAACTTATCACTATAGTGTATCCAAGGTGGTCTTACAGGGCGGAAGCTTACATGTTGACATCTTGTGTCTTTTAATTTTCTTTTATTAATGTAGCTTAACTTTAAACTGGATGGGATGTTGTTAACAAATAGGATTCGCAAGGAAGGTGTGCAAAAACTGTTCAGTTCTGCTTGTTTATGCAACACCTATCGACATCAAATGTCATCTAAAACGTCTTTACAAGACAAAATTTGCAACTTTGAAATCCAGTTCCATCCAAATTTGTACATTAGTACAATTTATCCTTATCCATCCTGCATTCCAGAGGAATCCCAACAACTTATGAGTTGAACAACTCGCAGTGATATCATACACTCCTCCCTCTTCCGTCCATGTTTTTGTGCTACTTTCAGGTGCACCACCAAAGCTAATTTCAGCACCAACCATGCCACACAAAGAGGAATACCTGATGTTGGATATTTCATTTTCAGCTTGTTCTTTTTGTCTTTTAACAATAAGGCACTAGCAATAAGGCATTCTTTCTCTCACACTCATGTGAGGGAAAGAGTCATCAGTCATTTTCTACCGCTTATTCCATAGTGGGTCGTGGGGGAGCTGGTGCCTATCTCCAGCAGTCTATGGGCGAGAGGCGGGGTACACCCTGGACAGATCGCCAGTCCATCGCAGAGCAACACACAAACACTCATTCATACACCTAAGGGCAATTTAGAGAAACCAATTAACCTAACAGTCATGTCTTTGGACTGTGGGAGGAAGCCGGAGTACCCGGTGAGAACCCACGCATGCACGGGGAGAACATGCGAACTCCATGCAGAAAGATCCCCGGCCGGGAATCGAACCCAAGACCTTCTTGCTGCAAGGCAACAGTGCTACCAACAGCGCCACCATGCAGCCCATGCAGGAAAGAGTGTTTTTTTTTTTTTCTCCATTTGATGGCCAAACTTGTTATTGACAATTCCATTTAACTTTGGCAGGTTGGAGACCATTATTATGCAAGTTCAAACATGCAACCGTTTTTCATCCATTACTACAAACCCACAGCATTTATCTCATTTCAATAGATTTCTACTGAACTATGGCCCATTTGTGTACAGAAGACTCCACTCGTGTATTATGCCGTACTCTATATCCTATGTTTGTCATCCACTGTTGAGGATGTGAATGTAGCTATGCAAAACAATGAGCGTTATGTGTTCCTCTACTGTCTGAAAAAACATGATACTGATTTAGTCATTTGCCAATTTTTAAAAGCAGAAAATGTATTATGGTAAAAAAAAATTCAGTCTTCTGACTGTATTCCTTATGCCATTACCTAAATGATAAATATCAAAATTTCTTTGAAAAAAGGTAAAAGACATTTTTATACCCTTTTTTAATCTTTTATTTGTCATATTCCAGATTACGTTTGGTTCAGCTCATCAGTGGACAAGTGTGCATGTCAAAAATCAAATAGTTTTTTATTTGGGTTCTTAGACCCTATATGATCAGGATTTTATACTGGGTCTTGTTTAGATGCGAAGCACTGCATTTAATCTCCAGGAGATTCCACTCATCCTATGTCTGGAAAAGTCTTGATTTATAATTCAAATTCAGAGGAATAAAGTACACTCCCGTCATTTTTCCCATTGTCGTTTTTTTATGCTTTGAGCTCCTTTTTTTTAAATTATTACCTAACAAGCTAACTTTCCCTCTGCCTTTACTAACTGGATTATCTGTTTGTACCTGTAGGTGATACTAGGTGGACATCACTACAGGGCCTCCTCTAGCTCTCAGATCTGTTCTTCACTGTCCCAGGTTAAGACTCCTTGGTCTATGGCTCTGATGGACAAAACCAAACACGTCAAGCGGCAGAGACTTGACCGCATTTGTGAGGGTAAGAATGCATTCTTGCATATAAAGCAGAAAGGCTTATAAAGAATCTTGTGTTGGAGCCAAATACGATATCTTTACCTTAGAATGAATCTTCGTTGCCTTGTGTTCTTATACTAACCTGGTGCTAGTTTCAAAGACCACTTGGAAAATAGGATGACCAAACAAAGTGATGATTTTACTTCTAACTTTAAAAATTTTTTTTAATGTAGATTCAAGTTTTTTGCACTCTTGCATTCTTTTTTTAAATAATTTTTTCCTATATTCTTTGAATATTGTCTGTTTAGAATGGCTGTTTGCTTCAGGTTTATGCAGTCAACTTGCTTGATGGGTTCTCCCCACCCAGTGTTGTAACCATGATTAGTTTTCTTCTGTGCTGTTTATGTAATTTAAGTGTTTGTCCTAAATTTCTTTGCAAGACGTATGGTGATTTCCTAGTGAAGGTTATAGAAAATAAGTTTTTCTTTCCCAGTTGATGCAGGTAGGGACGGTGAACTGCATCCATGTGTAATGGATAGTTTTTTAAGATGTTGTATATGATGATGTGAATCTGACATAACTGTGCACAAAAATGAAGGTAGCTCTCTGGGAGTGTCCCTGGAGACCGGTGAGAGGGAGAGGGCAAGGTGAAGGCTTGTAGCCGAGGCTACTGGGAAACGGGCCAGCTGTCTCTTTAAAAAATGACAACAGCCCAACCCGCCCTAGGCCTGGGCTTCAGCTATGCTAATGAGGTTAGTGCTGGTTGGCCGGGTCTGTATGGGGCGGCCTGTGATTGGATGCTGGCCGTGGGGGAGGGTTGGGCGTGGATGACAGCTGGGATCCAGTCAGCCTAGAGCAGGCTGGCAGGAGAGAGGGAGGAAAAATAAGAGCGGTAGAGGGAGGAAGACAGGCTGACAGACTTCACAATGCAAGGTTAGGCCCACTGCCCATGTGTTTTCTGTTTTTAAGTGTGTTTTCTTTTTACTTTCGGGAACGTTGTGTGTCGGGGGGGAAATCTATGGTTTGGGTGTGGCGCAGCAACGTGTGCGTGTTCTGTTTCCCTTTCATACTCGGTGTGGGTTGGTGCTGTCGTAGCCGTTGAGAAGGAACTGAATAAGCGTGTGTCTAGCAGCGTCTGGGTGGAGTACTGCTGCTTGCTGCATTATCATCGTCTGCTGCCCCTCCCCCCCTCCTCTTACTCTAAATACGACCAGGAGGAGAGGAGGAGGGAGTTGAGGGAAGAAAGGCAAAGGGAGGGAGAATGAATGAACCTCTGAATGAATTGTATTGTGTGTCTGGCCATGCTTGTTCTTCGTAGGCCTTGGTTATGCCAGCGTCTTTTTACACAAATTACTTTCCATGCAGCCTCACTTGGTTGTAGATTTTTCTGAGGAGCTCTTTGTGACACTCCATAGTTTATCTGCGTAGCAATCGTCCCTTTGTATGTTCTGTGTTATGCAGTCGGCATGGCAGCATTATTGAGCCATCTGCAGTTAATGTGAATCACACTCCTTAATGGAGTCCACTATTATGCACTTTCAGTGACTGTATCGGACACGTATGCCTGGATTTTCTTTCTCCTTGCTTTTATTCTAGTGAGGAATTCAACCAGTAGATGTAACCTGTGGATAATTAAGTATGGAGCAACATTTGGATCTCCTGATCCATTTTTTTTTTCTTCCAAAACATAAAAATCAAGATTTTAAAAAAAAACAAATTTCTAAAAATGAGGATTTAATTAGTTTTAGTTAGTTTTGGGGGGGCATTAAGGGTGATTTATTGTGTTTACTTTTAATAACAGTAATATACCAATTGATTGCTTTAATCAATTTCAACATATTCGACAGAACATTCCTGCAAAATTATTATTAATCCCTTCCCTATTTTTTATGTATATGTTTTTTATGTATTTATGTTTCTGTCAACATTTTCCATCTTCATCCATCTGTTTCTCTCCGTCTCTCTATCTTTATCTGTTATATATGTATTTACATGCTTACCTACCAGGATCAGTCTTGTACAGCCAGGGGGAGTATTTCGTCTCTGACAGCCTGACTGGGTCAAAACCTGTCACGCAGTGACGTGTTGGGGCGGGGCCTGAGGCACTTTTCTGTAGCTTGATACAGAATAGAAGAATGAGCTCTGCTATCCTCAGAACGCTGGGGGTGTTTGAGGAACGCAAATACTTCAGCTTGATTTGCAGGTGGTCGACATGTTTTCCGGCGCGGTCTGTGTCTACTGGCGGGATGCGTGTTAACCTGTGTGCGAACACATGTCGCGTCCGGGTGAAACGTTGCCGTGAATGATTCAGAGAGCTCAATAGACAGTTTTGTGAAGTAGCAAGATCATTTGACTTGTCTCCTGAAGGGACAATGTATGGATGTGTTTTCTATAGGAGAGTAACCGTAAAGGATTTCTGTTGTGATCTACGTTGTTTAGAAATACATTTTAAATAATTATTAACTTGACTGTCTGTCAAGGGGGAACACTGTTAACATCTTTAAAGCTTGCAGTTGCAATTTGTTAAAATGAAAAAATTAAGCTATCCTTAGCGGATACAACATAATCCATCTCAAGATTAAAAACGACAAATTGTAAATGCAACACAATGAGTTGGAGATCTTTGTACCTTGATATAGCAACATAAAGTCTTCAAAATACACAGCTGATCTTATCAGGTGAAATGATCACAGAAATCGATTTTAAGGTACTGTAACTTCTAACCTGATCTTTAACTTTAATGCTGATTTTTGTTGATGTTAAATCATAAAAATGTTGAAACACTAACAGTGGTCTTTGTATCTTTACAAAATAATAAATATTGAAATGTCAAAATCTTTTTTTGTTTGTTTTAAGTTGAGAGAGAATAAAAGTATCGTCACAAACAAAAGAAGCTGAAGATGTAGTATGTTATTATAATGAGGTAAACAACTCTTATGGATGACTGCTCTCGGTTAAAAAAGTGATGGACATAGACAATATCTTTTTATCTTGTGGTTCGTCTGCTACTTTAAGCTTTTGTTTATATAATCTAAGCTTCAGTGTCTTCTTTTTGGGTTCCTGGCCCAAAAGGTACAGCCAAGGTATAAAATCTGAATATTCATAGGTGTCAGAAAATGAGGTCTGTGAACAGTTTTGGGGGGATTTCATGTTAGGACTCATCCTAAAGTCTTAACATTTTAAAAATACTGAAAGGCAGTGATCCTTAGTTTGTTCCTGGATTCCAGTAAGGCCTGAAAGCAGGCTGAGCTGTTTAAAAGGCCCATCCTGGAAACGTCTGGAGTCCATGAAATGGAAAAATGTGCAGGAACCCTGAATACTTGATTTCCAGCCTCAGCTACCATCACCCCTCCTCACCATCAGTCTCGCCACCACGTCCTTCCTTCTGTCCAAAAACGGTTCCGGCAAACGGCACTCCAGCGCTCATGAAATGCACACCTCCACGCTGCAGCGACAACATAACACCGGCAGAAGATAATCTCATGTGAAACAGAAACAAGAAGCGGTGTTATTAAAAAAAAGAAATTTAAGTGATGAGTGTTTGTGCAACACTTTGGCAGAAATGTGGCATTAATTTGTTTTGGCAACTTTGCGTCGGTTGGCAGAACGGTGAGTGCCTACGGTTGATGTTTGCAACCAAGGGGTGTGTGTACTGGGGAAAGAGGGTAAAATAACTGGAACAAGTGACTCTTCCAGACATGAGATGTAGGTCATAACTACCCTCCACGCACCCACCCATGACCTCATGAACCCCCTCCCCACCTCCTTCCAGACATCAATTAGTTTTAATTCACCCCTCCTCCAGTTGTAGCACAGCATCACCTCTCCCACTACCTTCTAGGCCCCCTCCTCCCTGTGTCTGCTGTCATTCGGTACCCTGGTCAAGTTCCTAGAAACAACACGAGTCCACTTCATTGACCCAAGTCTCATCTTTCCACCGCGAAGACGCAGAGATCGATCCATAAAGTTTAATTTAAAGACCACCGGATTCCTGGATTCTCTTTCAGAGATTTAGTTACACATAACATGGCAGTCATACATTTTCCTCTTTGCTGGTATCGGAAAAAGAGAGTCATGCACTCTTACAACTTATTATTTTCTAAGGAGCCATGTCTTCAGCAGTTTGTGCTGGGAATTTTTTTTGTACATCACGTCGAGCAGAACAGACGTGGAAAAAGCAGACTGACTCACTGGCCTTCAGCTCATTTAGTCACCACATGTGGTAACAGGCCATCCAGATGAATAAGACGTTAGTATTGTTCAAAATGTTGACTGTGTAGAAACCTTCAAAAAATTTCTCGTTTTCCTATAAATTGTCATTTAACCTTTGACCTCTCAGGCCTACAGTAGGGAACTCAAGTTATTGTAATTTCTATATTAGTATTTAGACAAATTCAGTGATTTTAAAGTAAAAGTGGAAGCTTCCACATCTTTAGAGGGTCAGAAATATCACAATCCAAATATTTTCAATATAACGCCTAGATAAACTGTCCACAAATGTAATGGAGCTGAAGATCTAATTGGTTCCCCTGCACAAGTCAAGTCCAGACCAATCATCTTTACTTTAGCGGTGTTGGTCTCACAGGCTCCACATAAAATAAACTAATGTTGTGCTGTAGCACAGGGCTATAAAATGGTTGTTTTAATATATAAAATGATTATTGATATATGGAAAGAATTATCTTCTGAATGACATGCTTTTTTTTCTACTAGATATTTAGTATATTATTTGTTTATTTCCAGTTTTATCTATTTTTTTTTTGTTTCAAATAAAATGCTAACATAAGGTAGTTTTTAATTTCCCATTTTATGTATTCAATAATTATCGTTATATAAGACCGCTATATCTATTATGGGATTTCCAATTAATATATCACATGTGAACTTTATTTTGTGTGAAGAAGAATCTTTTTTGGTTTGTGGCAGTTGTGGTTCTCCATAAATATCTGAGGTGAAGCTTTATTGTGTTTTTACCTTTTTTCTAAAAATAAAAAAATAAAAACCAAGCAGTTAATTTCAGAGTTTATATTGAATAAAGCTTTCAAAACGCAACAGGTTAAGATTTATTCTGAGTTAACTCTCTCATCCTGATTCACTCAGGTATCCGACCCCCCATCCTGAATGGGCCGATGCACCCGCGGCCCCTGGTGGCCCTGCTGGATGGGCGCGACTGCACTGTGGAAATGCCAATCCTCAAAGACGTGGCGACCGTGGCTTTCTGCGATGCCCAGTCTACACAGGAGATACATGAGAAGGTAGAAAGAATCAGTTATGAACATCAATGGTTTATGAAGTGTTCACATTGTGACCGCCTCTGTTAAACAGTGAAGAATTTAATAAGCCGATCATTCAGATAATTTTGGAGTAATCTGTCCTCTGCAGGTGTTAAATGAAGCAGTGGCTGCTCTGCTGTATCACACTATAACTTTATCCAGAGATGACTTAGAAAAGTTTAAAGGCCTACGAGTCATTGTTAGGATTGGTTCCGGCTTTGATAACGTTGATGTCAAAGCAGCTGCTGAGCTTGGTGAGATGATCGAGTTTACAGAATAATATCACAGACCCAGTCAGATTTAGGATTTAACGATAGATGCTTATTGTCTCCATCATCTAGGCATCGCTGTCTGTAACGTGCCTGCAGCCTCGGTGGAAGAGACGGCCGACACGTCGCTATGTCTGATTCTCAACCTGTACAGGCGGGTCACCTGGATGCACCAAGCCCTGAGAGAAGGGACCCGTGCCTCCAGCGTGGAGCAAATCAGGGAGGTGGCTGGAGGCGCTGCTCGAATCCGGGGGGAAACGTTGGGCATCATCGGTCTAGGTGAGGGAAGAAGGTTCCTAAAGTTAATCGAAGATCAAATGAAGCACACGACTTGCAACCGATTTGTTTGGCAACCTTAACATCCCCGTGTGTTGGTAGGACGTGTTGGCCAGGCTGTGGCTCTGCGGGCCAAGGCGTTTGGATTTAACATAATGTTTTATGACCCATACCTGCCTGACGGTGTCGAGCGCTCGCTGGGCCTCCAGCGAATGGCAACGCTTCAGGACTTGCTCATACACTCTGACTGCGTGTCTCTGCACTGCAGCCTCAATGAGCACAACCACCACCTGATCAACGACTTCACCATCAAACAGGTCAGTGGAAACAAAACCGGTTCACAATCAGAGCTGAGTGTTTTTTTTATCCTCAGTTAATTTTGAAGTGTCCTGTTAATTAGATCTGAAGGCAATGAAACATATAGTGGAACATCCTTAAATAGCATCAGATTCTTAACCTCTTAGACTCTATTTGAATGGTTCTAAAAATCTACACTATGGTACTGAGAGAGTAAATGAATGTGGAACGCAGCAGAAAAAAAAAGCTTTTCCGCCTGAACAATTGCACTTTATAATCTAATATTCTTTTTAAAGTAGTTAAGTAGTTGCAATACATAATATCTAGCAAACCACGATACAGTTTGAATAAGTCTGAGCATAAACTATATTTACAAAATGAATAAAAATTAGGCAGATATATCTGTAATTTTACACAGAATCAATAACAAGGTCTTGGCAGAATGTATTACAGAACTTTCTGATGGTGGAATTTCGTAATCAGGATCACTGGTGTCCCAGTCTGTACCCAGTCAGTTCTTCTCATTGAGGAAAAGTTGACAGGACACAGACTGGCTCCGCTATCAGCTTCCATCATATCCAGCATTGGAAAACTTGTTTTGACCCGCCATTAATCTCTCAAGTAGTGAAAGATGACAAAATAATAGTTGAAGTACCATAACATAACACTCCTCTGTGCGCTCTGCGCAGCATGCGTAAAAGTGTCCAATTATCCAGGCAGATTTTAAGTTGCGCATGGCAGTTTCTCAGGAGCCAGTTTGGACGGTTGATGCTCCCATCGGATCGTCGGAGCCAACAGAATCCAGGGGTGTTTACTACAGTCATGTTTTCAATGCCATTGACCAATCACAGCAAGGGAATGAAGTGTCGCCATTTTCTACATGGTATCTAGGAGACCAAAAAGCCAAAAACAGTCAGGAATCACAGCAGTGTGACGCAGGGACAATGGATATCAGGAGCCTAGTGGGAATACAGTATATACTTTAACAAAAAGTATGACCATGAAAAAGCAAAGTTGAGACGTTATGTTTTTGGCTTCAGGAAATAAGCCTTATTTTTCCTCTTTTTCGGCTGCTGGATTAGTGAGTTTTGCACGTAGAGAGGTGATACTCATACTGTTGGAAAGAGCGCAGATTGGACTTTAATTTGGAAAGTTGCTTTTGTGTGTAGGATCGTCATTGCTGTGTGTTTTTTAGAGTATGCGTATTTTCTTTTTTTTTTTTTTGCATTTAGCTGCTTAGTCTTTGAACTAGGTCTTGTTGAGGTGGAAAATGTTTTTTTCTATCATTTAGATGAGGCTTTCCCTGTTAAGTGGACATGCATATGTTGGTTAATGTATATTGTGTGTTTGAAATGATTTTCCTGGTGGAAGCTGCTGCCCACGGTACCAGGGGCACTCGGGTTATACGGGTTAAGATTTAAAAAGCTTCAATAGCAACAAATTAGGACAAGTGACTGATAAAGCCCTTTTAAAAACAGCTGTAGGATGACATCACTGTAACAAACAGCATCATTTTACCCCTGTGATTAAAAAGTTGTTTTAAAATATCAGTTTTTGGCAGTTTATTCCACAGTTTAAGAGCAGCTACTGCTACCTGGTCTCCCCTCTTTCAACCTGGACCTGGAAATAACAAGATGTTCTGCATACAGTGGTATGCTGAACAATGTTAGAGTACGTAGAGTTAAAAGGTCACTTGGCTAATAAGGCGCCAACACACTTATAAAATTGTCAAAGTTATTCAACAAGGCACAAGCAGCCAGTATAGGAGTAATGTAATCTTTAGCCTGTTGGACCAGCTGCTGTACCTGTGACACTTGAACCAACAGCAACATAGTCTTGCGATAGTCTTTACCAGATAAAATGAAAGCATGAACAATCTTTTCAAGGTCATATAACGAAATGGCTTAACCTTTGCAATCGATTGCACCTAAAAGGAAAAGAAAGAAAAACAAAAAAGGGTTGAAGTCTTGGCTGTTGGAAGGTCCAGAACACAACATCTACATTTTCTTCATCAAATCTTCTATAAATAAGAGTTAAATCATTGTAATGTTAATAATTTAATAGCAATATTATCCTCTTAATGAGAAATAAGAATAACATTGTCCGCATTTTATTTGTGTAAGAACTTTTTACTAATCTGGTAGGGGGGCAACAACAGATAGAAAGAGCTATAGGCAGCCCACACTACTTTAAAGTTATCTGTGTGAATCCACAGAATTAATAATTTATTTTTTACAAATTTGGACTAAACTTGATAATCTCTTGAATTAAAATGTAAAATAGACTGACCAAATGTTATGTGGATATTTCTAATACTATTTAAAACATATTCTATGTTTTATATTCTATTTGTGAAAACACAGAAAAAGGAGCGATTTTAATGCTGTTTGACACTAAATGATCTTTTGAGTCAAGATCATAACTTGATTGTTAAATAAATAAATAGTTTTATCAACATACACTTGGTGATCTGTGAAATATAAACTCTTAATTAAAACTGCTAATCTTAATACTGATTCTGGCATTGGGGCATTTAATGGGGTCTCACTTTAAAACTGCAGTATTGCAAAACTGTTCCACTGATTATACAGGTCCTTCTCAAAATATTAGCATATTGTGATAAAGTTCATTATTTTCCATAATGTAATGATGAAAATTTAACATTCATATATTTTAGGTTCATTGCACACTAACTGAAATATTTCAGGTCTTTTATTGTCTTAATACGGATGATTTTGGCATACAGCTCATGAAAACCCAAAATTCCTATCTCACAAAATTAGCATATCATTAAAAGGGTCTCTAAACGAGCTATGAACCTAATCATCTGAATCAACGAGTTAACTCTAAACACCTGCAAAAGATTCCTGAGGCCTTTAAAACTCCCAGCCTGGTTCATCACTCAAAACCCCAATCATGGGTAAGACTGCCGACCTGACTGCTGTCCAGAAGGCCACTATTGACACCCTCAAGCAAGAGGGTAAGACACAGAAAGAAATTTCTGAACGAATAGGCTGTTCCCAGAGTGCTGTATCAAGGCACCTCAGTGGGAAGTCTGTGGGAAGGAAAAAGTGTGGCAGAAAACGCTGTACAACGAGAAGAGGTGACCGGACCTTGGGGGACCTGTGGAAGCAGTGGACTGAGTCTGGAGTAGAAACATCCAGAGCCACCGTGCACAGGGGTGTGCAGGAAATGGGCTACAGGTGCCGCATTCCCCAGGTCAAGCCACTTTTGAACCAGAAACAGCGGCAGAAGCGCCTGACCTGGGCTACAGAGAAGCAGCACTGGACTGTTGCTCAGTGGTCCAAAGTACTTTTTTCGGATGAAAGCAAATTCTGCATGTCATTCGGAAATCAAGGTGCCAGAATCTGGAGGAAGACTGGGGAGAAGGAAATGCCAAAATGCCAGAAGTCCAGTGTCAAGTACCCACAGTCAGTGATGGTCTGGGGTGCCGTGTCAGCTGCTGGTGTTGGTCCACTGTGTTTTATCAAGGGCAGGGTCAATGCAGCTAGCTATCAGAAGATTTTGGAGCACTTCATGCTTCCATCTGCTGAAAAGCTTTATGGAGATGAAGATTTCATTTTTCAGCACGACCTGGCACCTGCTCACAGTGCCAAAACCACTGGTAAATGGTTTACTGACCATGGTATCACTGTGCTCAATTGGCCTGCCAACTCTCCTGACCTGAACCCCATAGAGAATCTGTGGGATATTGTGAAGAGAACGTTGAGAGACTCAAGACCCAACACTCTGGATGAGCTAAAGGCTGCTATCGAAGCATCCTGGGCCTCCATAAGACCTCAGCAGTGCCACAGGCTGATTGCCTCCATGCCACGCCGCATTGAAGCAGTCATTTCTGCCAAAGGATTCCCGACCAAGTATTGAGTGCATAACTGTACATGATTATTTGAAGGTTGATGTTTTTTGTATTAAAAACACTTTTCTTTTATTGGTCGGATGAAATATGCTAATTTTGTGAGATAGGAAGTTTGGGTTTTCATGAGCTGTACGCCAAAATCATCCGTATTAAGACAATAAAAGACCTGAAATATTTCAGTTAGTGTGCAATGAATCTAAAATATATGAATATTAAATTTTCATCATGACATTATGGAAAGTAATGAACTTTATCACAATATGCTAATATTTTGAGAAGGACCTGTAGATTATAGATAATTTGTGACATGGGCAATCTTTGCTCTTGTTATGAAACCAATAAAATTAGGTTTTCGGTTCCCTCCCCTATATTCTAGCCTCACCCCAATAGTTAAATGTTTGTATTGATGTTTATTTAGTGTTCCAAGCCTGCGGAGGGAGCGCTATCGCACCTTTGACCACAGTGAATTTTGAAGATTTTGTCTGGGAAATCACAGATCATATAAAGAATTGTGCTACCTAGGTAAATAAATTTTTTTTTCCCCAAAAATGCATAAAATGTTATGTTCAGTCTCAAAATGGGAATTAACATTTTTCCTTTGAAAAAATAATTGGTCTAAGGACATGGGATTTTTGTATCCTACGTCTGTAATGAAGTGCTTCCTCTAATAATATTTTACGACTTTAAGGAGACACTGGATTCTCCATGATTTTTCTCCAATGCGTTGTAATTTGTTACAACGCATTGTAAAGGCCAAGCCTATGAGGTCTAAGTGCTTTTGTTCTAACTTGACACTATGGAAAATGCATTCATATGAAATGGTCATAGCATGCTGGATTGGCGAGGCGTGTGACTTGGCATGCTGGGAGGGGCAGGGCGGGGCCAGGGATGGACTTGCTGGGTAGGCTTCATAACTTCTTCATAACTGTTTGCAGTTCTAGTTAAATATTGGTGTTTGATCTTTGGCCATTGTCAATATACGGTGGGAAAAACGAGTTTTTGATATACTGCCAATTTTGCATGTTTTCCCACTTGCAAAGCATCAGAATCAGCTTTATTGCCAAGTTTGTACATACAAACAAGGAATTTGACTCCGGTACACTTTGCTCTTTGGTTTTGTTTTTGTATTACAGAATATACATATTTACAATGTACAATATACACATATATATAATAAAAAGGTGCATTTGCAACATCTGTATGCTGTTGTTTTGTATTCTATTAAATGTTCAACAGAGAAACAGCCTGGGGGAAGAAACTGTCTCTGTGGCGGCTGGTTTTAGTAAACAGTGCTCTGTAGCGGCAGCCTGAAGGTAAAACTCTAAACAGTTTATGTGCAGGGTGTGTGGGGTCAGCAGAGATTTCAGCAGCTCTTTTCCTGACCCTAGACCTGTATAAGTCCTGGATGGAGGGAAGGTCAGCTCTGATTGTTCTCTCTGCAGTCCTGATTATTCGTTGCAGTCTGGACCTGTCCTGTTTTGTGGATGAGCCAAACCACACTGAGATGGATGAAGACAGGACAGACTGAATGATGGCAGTGTAGAAGATGAGCAGCAGCTCCTGTGGAAGGTTGAACTTCTTGAGTTGCCTCAGGAAGTACAGTCTCTGCTGGGCCTTCTTTCGAACAGTGTCTATGTGTGAAGACCATCTCAGGTCCTCAGAGATGGTGGTTCCTAAGAACCTGAAGTGGTCCACGGCCAATACAGTGTTGTTGAGGATGGTGAGGGGGGTGTATGGGGGGGGTGTTCTCCGAAGGTCCACCTCCATTTCCAGTCTTGAGTGGGTTCAGTTCAAGGTAGTTCTGACCGCACCAGTGTACCAGCCGATCAACCTCCTGTCTGTATGCAGACTCATCACCGTCCTGGATCAGTCCAATGACAGTGGTGTCATCTGCAAACTTCAGGAGTTTCACGGACGAGTCCAATGAGGTGCAGTCATTTGTGTACAGAGAGAAGAGGAGTGGGGTTAGAACACATCCCTGGGGGGCACCAGTACTTATTGATCTGGTTCGGGAGAAGATGCTCCCCAGTCTCACCTGCTGCTGTCGGTCCGTCAGGAAGCTGTTGATCCACTGACAGGTGGAGGCTGGGACGTTGAGCTAGGTGAGCTTCTGGTGGAGGATGTCTGGTATGATGGTGTTGAAGGCCGAGCTGAAGTCTACAAACAGGATCCTGGCGTACATCCCTGGGTGGTCGAGGTGTTGCAGGATGAAGTGTAGACCTAAGTTAACAGCATCATCTGCTGACCTGTTTGCTCTGTAAGCAAACTGCAGGGGGTCCAGCAGGGGGCCTGTGATGTCTTTCAGGTGCTTCAACACCAGCCGCTCAAAGGATTTCATGACCACAGGCGTCAGGGCTACAGGCCTATAGTCATTTAATCCTACGATGGTGGGTTTCTTGGGAACCGGGATGATGGTGGATCGTTTGAGGCAGGAGGGGACCTCACATTTCTCCAGTGATTTGTTGAAGATCCTTGTGAAGATCGGAGCAAGTTAATGTGCGCAGGCTTTCAGACATGATGGGGAGACGTTATCAGGTCCTCCAGCCTTCTTTGTTTTCATGCGCTGAAAGAGCCTGTTTACATCTTCCTCTGAGACCTTTAGTGCAGGCAGAGGATCTGATGGTGGGGGGTTGGTAGTTTTACGGGTCAAATTTGTTCCTGAATGGGATGTGGAGGGGATGATTTGAGGTGTGAATAGCTTCTTGTCATGTCTGCAGTAGAAGCCATTCAGACGGTTGGCCAGGAGACGACTGTTCAGGATGGGTGGGGGGGCTCCTATAGGCAGTCAGGTTTCTCAGACCAGTCCATACAGCTGAAGCATCACCAGTAGAAAGGCTGTTCTTGAGCTTCTCACTATAGCTTGTCTTGGCTGCTTTGATCTCTTTTGTTAGTTTGTTCCTGGCCTGCTTGTACCGCGCCCAATCTCCACTGCTGTGAGCTTCTTCCTTTTCCCTGCGCAGATTCCTGAGATGTGGAGTAAACCATGGCTTATTGTTCCCAAAGGTGCAGAAGGTCTTGGTCTGCACACATGTCCTCACAGAAACTGATGTATGATGTCACCACATCAGTTAGTTGGTTTAAGTCAGTGGCTGAGGTTTCTAAAACAGTCCAGTCTGTGCATTCAAAGCAGGTCTGTAGCATCTGCTTTGATTCCTCAGTCCACTTCTTAACAATGTGAACCACGGGTTTGGAAGCTCTTAGTCTCTGTCTGTAGGTTGGGATGAGGTGGATTAGAGAATGATCTGAAAAACCCAGAGCAGCCCTGGTAAGCATGTAGAAGTCTTTAATTGTTAGCATAGGTACTCACAGTTCCTGTGAGTGACAAAAATCCAGAAAACAAGACTGTGTGAGCTTTAGGTAATTTTATTGTATTTGATACACCGGAAAAGCAAAACTTAATATTCGGTATAGAAACCTTTGTTTGCATTTACAGATATCAGATGTTTTCTGTAACGAGGTTTGCACACACTGCAGCAGGGATTTTGGACCACTCCTCCATACAGATCTTCTCCAGATCCTCCATGTTTCAGGACTGTTGTTGGGCAATACAGACTTTCAGCTCTCTCCAAAGCTTTTGATTGGGTTCAGGTCTGGAGACTGGCTGGGCCACTCCAGAACCTTGAGATGCTTCTTACGGAGCCACTCCTTCGTTGCCCTGGCTGTGTGCCTGGGTCGTTGTCATGCTGGAAGACCCAGCCACAACCCATCTTCAATGCCTTTACTGAGAGAAGGAGGTTGCTGGCTAAGATCTCCTGATACATGGCCCCATCCACCCTCCCCTCAATACGGTGCAGTCGTCCTGTCCCCTTTGCAGAAAATCATCCCCAACGAATGATGTTTCCACCTCCATGCTTCATGGTAGTGATGATGTTCTTGGGGTTGCACCCATCCTTCTCCTTCCTCCAAACACGGCGAGTGGAGTTTAGACCAAAAAGCTCTATTTTTGTCTCATCAGACCACATGACCTTCTCTCATTCCTCCTCTGGATCCTCCAGATGGTCATTGGCAAACTTCAGACGGGCCTGGACATGCTCTGGCTTGAGCAGGGGGACCTTGGGTGCTACTTCTAGCATGTTGCTAATGGTCTTCTTTGAGACTGTGGTCCCAGTTCTCCTCAGGTCATTGACTAGGTCCTGCCGTGTAGTTCTGAGCTGATCCCTCACCTTCCTCATGATCATTGATACTCCCCGAGGTGAGACCTTGCAGGGAGGGAGATTGACTGTCATCTTGAACTTCTTCCATTTTCTTAAAATTGCTCCAGCAGTTGCTGTCTTCTCACCAAGCTGCTTAGCTATTTTCCTGTAGCCCATCGCAGCCTTGTGCAGGTCTACTACTCTATCCCTGATGTCCTTCCACAGCTCTCTGGTCTTGGCCATCGTGGAGAGGTTGGAGTTTGTTTGATTGAATGTGTGGACAGGTGTCTGTTATACAGATAAGAAGTTAATGCAGGTAATGAGCGGAGAACAGGAGGGCTTCTTAAAGAAGAACTAGCAGGCCTGTGAGAGCTGGGATTCTTACTGGTTGTTAGATGATCAAATACGTATATCATGAAATAAAATGCAAAATAATTACTTAAAAATCACACAATGTGATTTTCTGGATTTTTGTTTTAGATTCAGTCACTTCCAGTTGAAGAGTACCTATGATTTAAAAAAAAACAACAACTTCTACATGCTTTGCAAGTGGGAAAACCTGTATCAAATACTTGTTCTCCTGACTGTAGTGATCATGATCAATATCGATATTTACAGATAAGAGACTACTATGAGAAAGAGGTGAGGACTGAAATAGGTACAATAACTGGAATATTTCAGAAGGCTTTTGAGGGGAAGAAATGTAGAGTTATTTGGGTACTGTATCGGGGGTTGATCGGAGGCAGGATAACATCTATTGTATATATTAAAGAAAAATGGGAAAAGGAACTGCAGGAACATATAAGTGAGGATGAATGGTTTAAAATCTGTAAAACGTAGTGTACAGCCACTTGCTCCAAAGTTTGTAGAGAATTCAATTGGAAAAAATATAATCAGATTTTTTATAACCCCAAAGATTAGAAAGAGGATGAACCAGCTCTCAGCCATGCTGGAGGCTCTGCAGTCAGATGGATGTAGGCCACACCCACATATTTTGGTCCTGCCCAAGATTAAGTGGATACTGGGATAACATATGTTATTTTGAAAAAAATACTCTGATATGGAATACCTAGATCATGTAAGGCACTGTATTTGGGGTGTCTTACACATGATATAATTCAAAAAGAAGTTGTGTACCTGGTAAAAATGTTGCGTACTGCAACTAAAAAAGCCATCACAAGACTATGGTACAAAGAAGATCCACCAGCTGTGGTGCGGTGGCTGGGCATCGTGGAGATTTACGTGATGGAAAGACTCACTTATAAACTGAGATTCCAAGAAGACAAGTTTGTTGAAAAATGGACTGATTATAAAAACAAGGGTAATACCGCCTTCACAACAGGCCAAAATGAACATTGACGTGGAAAAAATGAATATGGATGTATATATGTTGATACCTCTCCACTGTAATTGTTTAAAGAAATGTTCAATAAACATTTTCTGCCTTTATGGCTGGTTGTGCTGGTAGATTGCTTAATCATGTTGCTCTTATTACAGATGCGTCAAGGCGCTTTTCTGGTGAACACATCGAGAGGCGGACTGGTGGATGAGAAAGCTCTGGCTCAGGGCCTGAAGGAGGGCCGGATACGTGGAGCCGCCCTGGACGTTCATGAAACAGAACCCTTCAGGTGAGTGCTGCATCAACACCAGAGTTACTCATGCGTACATATCAGAAAACATTAACAACCTTATATTCTTCTCAAGTTTTGCAACGGGCCCCCTGAAGGACGCCCCCAACCTGATCTGTACCCCTCACACATCTTGGTACAGCGAGCAGGCTTCAGTTGAGGCTCGTGAAGAAGCAGCCAGAGAAGTGCGCCGGGCTATCACTGGTAAGCCTTAGGGTTGTAAAAAATATTCAAGATTTTTGAAATAATCGAAAGTATTTGCTTTCAACGAGTTTCTGTAGGAAAGTTTTAAAAATAAATTGTCTATGTCTTCCTCAACCCGGAAGTAGATCTGCATCATGGAAAGGTTCATTAGGTTCTCCAAGTTTTCCACGACATGCTTTTTTGCAATATTAAAATACCCTTACTAAGTATAAAAGGTTGTAATTTAAGCACTTTTGTCCAGAGTACCTTCCTGCAGTCACAGGGCGCCGCCATATATCCAGTCAGTGGCGGAAGTCTCAACTGAAAGTTAGTTAAATCATTCGCTTGGAAAAAAAGATCTATATACTGTATAATGTTAGCAAAGCTAATTATTAGCTAATGTTAGCCCAGACCATCGAGTCAAGCGGAGAAACAGACTTCAGGACACATGATAGTATTCATTTCATGGCATAAATCTGTACCACGCTCATTGGATGTTAATTAAAATACTAATAATCAGATTGGTTCTGAGTAAGCAATAAATCACATGAAGAGGAAATGTCCAAAACGTCTGGTTGGGACATCCGGTGTATACTGGATATATGCTGCAGATGGGTCCCTCTCACAACCCACATCACAGGCAGCTGGTCATGCTGCATCTGTTTAGTAACTCTTTTATATTTTCAATAAATCAGAAGAGGATTTGGTTGATTTTCTTACAGTCTTCACATCTCTAAAGACCTGCAGGGTTTATACAGTTGTGAAAAGTCTGTAAAAATATGGAATTATTTTATATTTTATTTTATTCTAGATGAGTTACAAAAAAAAGATCGACAGTGGAAAATATTTGCTTTCCCATTTTTCGGTAGAGATTTGGTGTTTTACAAGAGAAACTGCAGTGATTTAAAGGTAAAGCACCAGTTCATTGCTTCTTAGAAGGAACTACCATTTTTTATGATATTGCAATGATGAAAAAATACCACATTTTAGTTGATATAAGTTTTGCAACTTCTCTAAAACATAGACTTTAGAATGCTAAAAACAAACTAAATCTGTGGGACAAAAAAACTCATTCTTCAGAGAAATTAAAATGAATTTTTCAGCATCATCTGCTACGGTATTCTCTCTTGTTGCCTCAACAGTCTGATTGAGTAAGAAAACCCACCAGTCATAATAAAATAATGAAAACAAATGAAATAAACAAATAAATAAATAAAACAGATATGTAGCAATGAAATAACAAAAATCAAGGAACATTTCTTAGTCATTAACCTGATGGCTTGCTTTATTGGGAAGGAAAGGAAATTGAAAAAATCATTACAGTGGGCTAAGTCATTAAAGAAGAGCTGGTCACAGCACATCAGTCAGCATTAATTGAAGGAATTTTACACATACTAATGTGTCTTTGATCATTATGGCCACTTTACTGGATGCAAGAAGCCTAATTTGTAGTATTCAAGTGGTCTTAGGCTAAATGTTTTGAACTCTGAATGGAAAACGTGTCATTTTGAAATGGAAAACGTAGAGAAACCCTGGAAGTGACCATATGTTTTCTTTGCTCCAGGTCGTATCCCAGACAGCCTGAAGAACTGTGTCAATAAGGAGTATCTGATGGCCGCCTCCCAGTGGCCCAGCATGGAGGCAGCAACTGTTCACCAGGAACATAATGGCGTCTCCTACAGGTGAGAACAGCTAACTGAGATAACATGAAGCTTTGTTGGCAGGCTGAAAAAGGATCTTCTCGTGCTGTTTCAGATTTCCTTCAGGCCTGATCGGCGTGGCAGCAGCAGCAGCAGTGGGGAGCCTCTCAGGAGCAGGCGCAGGCGTTGAAAGCCTGGTTTCAGGAACCCTGGCACATGGCATTGCCCCTGTCTCTCACCCCCCTCACGCCCCATCTCCGGGGCAGCCGACTAAGGCTGAAGCCGACAGAGACATCCCCTCCGACCAATAGCCCCCTCTGCCAGCTCTGGCACATTCCGTCATCTCTGGAAACCAAACCCCCCCAGACCCCTCCTCCGCCTCACCCATTCAGGATCAGACACAAACCGACCCTCCAGTGCACGGGAAGCACCAGTCTGACCCATCTTGGCTCTAGAGTCGTTTGAGTGATCAGACAACCAGCCCAGGAGGGACCCATCTACACCGAACCATCATACTCACATGCCTCCATCCTCATCTCACCCACCACCCACCTTCAACCATCAGACCCCCACAATGTCAGCAATAACTGTGTTCTCAAGGATTCAATTTTTGGATTGGTTTTGCTTCCTTAGCTGGCTGTTGTTTTAATGGAAAGTTGATCTTTTGTGGTTCTAGGTGTTGCTGTTTTGTTGACAAGAATTTGCTTTTCCGACATGAGGCTTTAGGCTGCTGCCTCTAGCAGAAACAGAACAGCTGAAGCTCCACTTTGTACATTAATGGCTCGTGTTACTACTCTCTTCTTCTGTTGTTGTTGTTGTTTTTATTTTTGTTTTCCTGCCCCCTTCTGCTCGTATTGTGACTGGGGACACCGCCTATGAAAGTAAACCGGACAGAAACTAGCTACCCTCTAACCCTTCATCCCGTAAACCTCCTTGGCACTGTTGTAACCTTGCTCAGCAGAGGGAGTTATAATGCAGTCTGTGTGGAGCTCTCTTAACTGTGAAACTCTATAGCGTTAAAAACCATTTAAAGAGTGAAACCCCCGTGTTTCTCTGTCCGAGGCATACCTCCCCGTATTTACTCAAAAGGTTTCTGGCAACAAGCAGCTAGAGAGAAATCCATTTGATCTTGGTGCCGTAAAGGAACTCAAACGCAAGCCAGCAGAGGGCGCTCTCTGTCCGGCCTCCCATTAACAGATCATAGACATTAGTTTAAGTGACAACAGCATAATAAACACGGCGAAATTGACTTTAGATTTGATTAGCTTTTCACCACCACCACCCTGCACATCCTCATCATCCTGTCTTCCCATAGCCCTCCCAACACACATGCACACAAACCAGTATGCATCCACCAGTTCCTTCAGGTGTGAGAGGACAGCATGGATCAGATTCCCTGCAGGATCCAACAGCGACTAGCGTTCCTGCATGCTTGCATCTTAAAGAACAGTGGTGTGTGTCTATGTCTGAGTGTTTGCTCCCTCACCCTGTCGTCGTTCCAAAGGAGTTGTCCCTTAAAGTTAACTCTTAAAACGCTGTTGCCCTGGAGTGAAGGGAACACCTTTCTAGTACCTCATTAACAGATATTGAATGTACCGTGCATACCCTATTAATTTTTATTTTTCGTTTTTGTACAGATTTTCTAGATTAAATTGTAGCAGTCATGACACAATTTAAAAAAAAGGAGAAAAAATAAGCCCAGTCGGAATAAATTTGCAAACAACTACTCAGGTGTCAAAACCAATGTGCATCTGTTTGCCTTTTTCACTCAGTTCAGCACAATTTTCAGACTTGAGGCTGTAAAAGTGATTACATCTTTAAACATTAGCCAATGAAGTGAAGTAACTTGGACTAGGACCGTGATAGTACATGCTTAAGTTTAACCCCCTCCCTATCAAGCTGCTGTCTTATTGTGCATGGGAAGTCATTTTTAAGGGGGAAATGAGACCCCCTCCCCCCATCAAACTGTTTTTTTCCTTTTTTACAGTCGTAGTCCGTTTCCAGTGATGTACAGTTTGTCCCCCTCAGAGTCTATGAGCGACAGGTGGCTCCTCTGTCATGTGATAAGTATATATTTTTAAAGAAAAAAAAACCCATAGTTTGGATTATACTCTTAAAATGTCTTGTTGATGACGATGATATATATTTTCCAGTCCAGCGGTTCACTGTTGTTAAAGCTGTTTAGTTTTTAAAGGATTTGCTCTCCGTGTTCGACATGTTGTACTGAAACATTTCTGAGAAAACGAGATCCCTGCCTGTTTCTCCTCCTCCTCTCTTTAAATTTGTCGTTTCTGGCTTATTTCCTGCAGGCCTTACTTGTTCTCTCCCTGTTACAGTAGCTAGTATAGAAAGTTGCCATTGGAGCCACTCACTGCCTTAATACAGTTGACCACAGCAGGCGAAGCCATGAGACGACAACCGGCCCCGGCCTCTGAATAAAACTCCTCGCTCCCCTGACAGGCCTGATATTACTGCACCATGCATTTCCAGTTTCAGTGAAGAACCGCGTTTAGCCTTGTTTCAGCCTGCACTGCTCATTCTCCCGCCACAGAAACCCAGTGTAAGCTCTGACTTTGCATTTAGATGAATATCTTTTATTCTGTCGGTTTGTTTCAAGCAGCTCTTGCCAGCTGTTTCGGTGCAGCAGCTTATATTTAACCCTTGGGTGCGAGACCACACCGCCACTTTCACCCACTGTGCTCGATAAGGACGGCGCAGCAGACACTGACGTAGTTTCAGTGAGAGTTGGTCACTTCTCTCTCCTCTCTCTCAGGGTTCAAATGCACACATATCCTCCAGCAGTCGCCCTGTGTGTCCTGTCCCTCAGACTGTTGACCCGACCTGCGTCCTCACTGACCTCTCGACCCTCGTTCTGAGCACAGACCTGAACCGGTTTTTTTTTTTATAGCACTGACATCTAACCAGGATTGAATGAATGCTTGAAAGTGACTGTGTGTAATGTTGAAATTGAGAAATGTATTTTTACAACATGTGAACATTTTTTTTCCCCCCTCCTTCAATCACTCTCATTGTGAATTATTTTGTTTCTTTTCTTTCACCAGACTGCAAAAACACCAGAAAAAAATCTGTAACTAGGCTCTTAAGCTTTATTTTTTGTTTTTGTTTACTTTTTTTATTAGAAACAATCATGTTTGTGATGGTAACCTCCAATGGTAAACTCAACACCGTATTTTAATAAAATCCTAAAAAATTAAACGTGTTGCGCCAAAGTTTTCATCTTTGGTATTTATCCTGTTTTTGTTACTGAACCTTTAAACTCGCCATTTGATCGAGCTTTTTAAATCAGCTTCTTGTCTGATCATTAGTGGTTTGTGTGCTGCAGACTTATCGGGGTCCGTGTGAGGACGTGAAGTTGTGTTTAGCAAACTTTTGCCGCAAACAAAATTGTTTACCGCAGTTTGGCAGCTCTTTGTGGAGCAATGCAGTGCCAGGATGGCTGTGTAGGCCCACAGGGCTGAAAGGGTGGTGGGTGGGTGGGGATTATGGGCTTTAAAATTGCTTCCATATGCACATAACCAGGAGACTTTTCAACAGTCAGTGATTTCCAGGGATTATTTTAGCCCAGTTTTTGACACAAAGGCAATTTTTAGTGCCTTGCAAAAATGTCCTTGAAATTTATACATTTTCTCATATTAAAACCACAAACTTCAAGCTATTTTGGGATTTTCTATGATTTACCAACAATAAAATGGTACAAGGAAAAGGATATGCTGGTTTTATATTTGTTATATGCATAAAACTCAGGAAAATGCATCAAGTATTTGTTTTCAGCCCTTTTTAATCGGATATCTTTGCATGAAATCCAGTGTACCAATTGGAATGGTACGGCTGTCTACCTACCAGGACATGGCTGTCAACTCATAGTTTCAGGTCAGGTGAGGAGACCATAATCAGAGAAGCAGTCAATACCCCCACGGAGGAGCTGCACAGATCTGTGGCTCGGGTGGAAACATCTATTGACAGGACAACTATTAGACATAAGACCGGCATTTATGAAAGGGTGGCAAGAAGAAAGCCGTTGAAAACTGACATTACAGACCATCCCCATGGTGGTGCAGAAGCTTTTCTTCAGGAGTAGTTTGTTCCTGACAAAAGAGAAGCATTTAAATATAAATTAGATTTAAACCTTAATACAGGCTGGACCATTTCCTACATCTGAATATATGCTGATCTAAACCAGGTCAAACTCCAGTCCTCAGAGATTTGAGACCACTGGTTTCCTGAGCCAACGCACCTGAGACACACATTAAGAAGACTGGAGACCCTTTAAACCATTTTATTTTATATCTGGCTGTGTTTAGCTTTAAAATAAGCCTTAAATCTTTTTGGAAGCTCAAACATGTTTGCTTCCAGTATTGACCTGAATTTGGCTCTGTCCACCTTCCCATCAAATCAGATTCCCTGCCCATAATGAGGAAAAGCTTTCCCCCAGCATAACACTGCCACCAGCACATTTCACATTGAAGATGGTGTGTTTAGGGTGATTGGTGCTGTTAGTTACATGTCACATGTAGCTTTTTTCCACGTAGACCAAAAAGTTGTGTACAGGTCCTTCTCAAAATATTAGCATATTGTGATAAAGTTAATTATTTTCCATAATGTCATCATGAAAATTTTACATTCATATATTTTAGATTCATTGCACACTAACTGAAATATTTCAGGTCTTTTATTGTCTTAATACGGATGATTTTGGCATACAGCTCATGAAAACCCAAAATTCCTATCTCACAAAATTAGCATATTTCATCCGACCAATAAAAGAAAAGTGTTTTTAATACAAAAAACGTCAACCTTCAAATAATCATGTACAGTTATGCACTCAATACTTGGTCGGGAATCCTTTTGCAGAAATGACTGCTTCAATGTGGCGTGGCATGGAGGCAATCAGCCTGTGGCACTGCTGAGGTCTTATGGAGGCCCAGGATGCTTTGATAGCGGCCTTTAGCTCATCCAGAGTGTTGGGTCTTGAGTCTCTCAACGTTCTCTTCACAATATCCCACAGATTCTCTATGGGGTTCAGGTCAGGAGAGTTGGCAGGCCAATTGAGCACAGTGATACCATGGTCAGTAAACCATTTACCAGTGGTTTTGACACTGTGAGCAGGTGCCAGGTCGTGCTGAAAAATGAAATCTTCATCTCCATAAAGCTTTTCAGCAGATGGAAGCATGAAGTGCTCCAAAATCTCCTGATAGCTAGCTGCATTGACCCTGCCCTTGATAAAACACAGTGGACCAACACCAGCAGCTGACACGGCACCCCAGACCATCACTGACTGTGGGTACTTGACACTGGACTTCTGGCATTTCCTTCTCCCCAGTCTTCCTCCAGACTCTGGCACCTTGATTTCCGAATGACATGCAGAATTTGCTTTCATCCGAAAAAAGTACTTTGGACCACTGAGCAACAGTCCAGTGCTGCTTCTCTGTAGCCCAGGTCAGGCGCTTCTGCCGCTGTTTCTGGTTCAAAAGTGGCTTGAAACTGGGGAATGCGGCACCTGTAGCCCATTTCCTGCACACGCCTGTGCACGGTGGCTCTGGATGTTTCTACTCCAGACTCAGTCCACTGCTTCCGCAGGTCCCCCAAGGTCTGGAATCGGCCCGTCTCCACAATCTTCCTCAGGGTCCGGTCACCTCTTCTCGTTGTGCAGCGTTTTCTGCCACACTTTTTCCTTCCCACAGACTTCCAACTGAGGTGCCTTGATACAGCACTCTGGGAACAGCCTATTCGTTCAGAAATTTCTTTCTGTCTTACCCTCTTGCTTGAGGGTGTCAATAGTGGCCTTCTGGACAGCAGTCAGGTCGGCAGTCTTACCCATGATTGGGGGTTTGAGTGATGAACCAGGCTGGGAGTTTTAAAGACCTCAGGAAACTTTTGCAGGTGTTTAGAGTTAACTCGTTGATTCAGATGATTAGGTTCATAGCTCGTTTAGAGACCCTTTTAATGATATGCTAATTTTGTGAGATAGGAATTTTGGGTTTTCATGAGCTGTATGCCAAAATCATCCGTATTAAGACAATAAAAGACCTGAAATATTTCAGTTAGTGTGCAATGAATCTAAAATATATGAATGTTAAATTTTCATCATTACATTATGGAAAATAATGAACTTTATCACAATATGCTAATATTTTGAGAAGGACCTGTATAGTACAATCACCTGTTTGTCCACTTCTGTGAAGTGGTATGAGGCCCCGGACAATAGCTGTGTTTTACTGGTCGTGACTCACTTCAAACACACTTCGGCCAACTGCATCTTCAGCCTGACGTCGTAGGCTTCCTAACTTCTGTCAGCTTCCTTGCTCCACCACCAGATTTGGTTTATTTATTTATTTATTTTTCTGTTTTTATGCCTGCCTGTTCATTTAGAACCGGAGAAGACACTGGGGCCTCATCAGTTCTGGGAGAATACAGTTATACCAGTAAAACCTAAGTGCCAGTTCCCACACTGCTTGTGAGTCCCTAAATTCAGTTAAGTGCTCTGTAAAATGGGTCAGTGTGCAGTAGGTTTTGGGGAAAACAAGGTGGTTTTTGCTTCTGCTTGTTTCCAGATGTCATTCCTTTCCTTCTTTAGCATGTTTTTGTTATTGTATAAATATGTTTAGTGTTTGTTTCTGTGAAATTTATGCAACACATGGTGCCTTTTGTTTTTACCAAATTTAGTCAGACTTGAGACATTTCCAAAATGAAATACATTCTTTGAAATCCAGACAATTTTTTACTTTCAACCTACCTTTTCTTCCATTCATCTAAACCACAAGTCTTACTTTCCAGATTTTCTTTTTAAAACATGAAATAACCTCGTTCAGGCATGAGAAAGTCAACAAAAAATAAAATTTTAAGGCTTTAAAGGGGGCGGCTTGACGGATCAGGGTGTGTGTGGTTGTGTATGGCATGCTTGTGCATACTTGCCCATGTGATGGATTGGTCTCTAGGCAGATGAAGTATCCTGCTTGGAGGGATCGTACTACCAACCTGAAGGCTGCAGGATAAATATTTGTCTTGGTTTGTCAAAGGAATGATCGAATATTATTGCAGTCCATAAATGACTCATGCTGCATGCCGTTCAGATTGCACCCGCTTGGTTCTTAGTCTTAATATACCTCTAAAATGTTAATTTAATCTGTATTGATTGTTTTTGTTAGTTTCATTCTGGTTGCAGTCAGTAATCAATGCTAGGATGACTGGTGTTGCATGTGTGGTCTGCTATAGAGCATTGTTTTTTGCTTTGGAGTGTTTTTGCAAGCACATTAGCTTCCTGGATTTGGGATTTAATCTGGTTTTCATTATGGTGTTTACATTGCGCACCAGGAACCGAGTGATTCACATCCTTGTTTAAATGATAGGAGCTGTATTCAACTCTCTGACCACCTGTAGACATCTGTGTCTGATTTACTATAATCTTACCCACTTTGATACTTAGGATCATCTCCAAACTGCCTGAGTAGCACGTCAGAGTTTCCAAAAGTTATTTCATTGGATGGCATTCATTTATAAGTAACTCAACTATATTTGTTTTATTTGACCCACTTTTAAAGCTCACACTCCATAAATTTGCACTTTAATAGGTGACAGTCTGCAGCTGAGAATAGTTCTCGGAGGTTTGTTGGAAAACAATATTGAACAAACAACATCATGAAGACCAAGGAACGCAGCAGACAGGTCACAGATACAGTTATAGAGAAGTTTAAAGCAGGGTTAGGTTATAGAACAATATCCCAAACTTTGAACATCTCACAGACATGCCAATCCAACTAAACTGACCGTGTGGACAAGAAAAACATTATTCAGAGAAGAAGCCATTGAAAAGTCTGGGGGAGCTGCAGAGAAACAAGAATCTCTGGATAGGACAGGTATTGCTTGCGTACTTCACAAATCTGGCCTTCACAAAAGTGTGACAAAAAGGACAACATTTTCGAAGGAAAGTCTTAGATGTTTGCCACAAGCCAGGTAGGGAGCACAGCAAATATGTGGAAGAAGGTGCTTAGGTCCGATGAGACAAAAACTGAACTTTCTGGCCTACGTGCAAAACAACGCATGCAGGAAAACTACACAAATAGTGCTGCCACTACTATGTTAAACATGTGAAACAGCAACATGCTGCTTGGGATGCTTTTCTTAGTCAGGGAAGTATGGATAGAGATAAATACAGGGTAATCCTGGAAGAAAACCCTTTAAGCTGCAGAAGACTTTGGAGTGGGATGGAGATTCTCCTTCCAGCAAAACAATGACCCTGAACACACAACCACGGCTATAATGGAATACTTTTAATGAGAGCACATAATTGTGTCAGAAATTCCCAGCCAACGTCCAGACCTAAAACAAATTTATACGCTGTGGCAGGAAAACTGATGTTTGCAGATGCTCTCGATCCAATCTGACTGGGCTTGAGTTATTTTGCAAAGACGAATGGGCACAAATGTTAGTCTCCAGATTTACAAAGCTGGAGCAGGAATATTCTAAAACACTTGCAGTTGTGATTCCAGCAAACGATGGATTTATAAAATAAAGGTACAGGGGACCTAAATACAAAAAAAAAGTAAAACAAGGTATCGTTTCCTTGTCCTTCATAATTATTTACTGCTTTGTGTTGGTCTCTCACATAAAATCTGAACAAAAGACATTGAGGTTTGTGGTTGTAATGTGACAAAATGTAAAAAAAAACTAAGAGTTTTACTTCCAAAAGGAGAAAATGTGGATTTCAGTTGAAGGCCAAAGATGAGGCAGAGGGAGCACGAGGTGTTCAGAGGTGGTGTGGTCTGTTCCTAATGCTGCTTTTTCCTTCTTGTCTCTCTATCTGTCTGGTTGAGATGTTCTGTGATTAGCTCATGGCTTTCCCTCTTCTGACTTCACTTGGTGGAGAAACTCTGACGTGAGCATGTGATTGACTGATGAGGACGAGAGGAAAACTTCCATTTATCTTGGAGTTTTGCGTCAGCCTGGTAGATCTGCTGCTGTATCTGGTGTCCTGATGCTAATCTCTCATGTGTGTTACAGTAATCAAAGCGAATTTTCATCATTTCCAGTTTGCAGAAACATGCACGTTCTACCTGCCAATGTGAGCTTAGGTGATTTTGCTTGTTGTACGCACACCTGACCAATGTAAAATTGCCGTTTGACCCAAATATGAGTCTTGCTGCATGCTGAGCCCATTGTCATTAATCAGCAAGCAGAAGCAGGGGAGTTTTCCTCCATAGCAGCAGAATGGATGGACAGAAGGATGCAGAAGGACTGGATGCAAATCAAAAAGATGAATCAAGTCAGTAGTAAAGAAAGAAACAGATGGAGAGAAATGTATCTGTTTAGCTGACTCTTTTAGACTGCAGGACATAAAATCAAAATTGTTATGTGATACCCATAAGTCTGCTTTTTCTTCTTGCTTCTTGTGCTCCTCATGATCAGCTACTTATTCCTGGAAGGGTTACAGGTGAGCCAAATGAGCCAGAAACTGCTCAGAGATCTGAAATTGGCTCCCTGGCTTAGTTGTTGTGCAGCAGGATGCACAAATCTTGATTATTTATTGTACATCTTGCTTTCAAATGGCCAAATGTTTCGTCAATTTAGATTTACTTTGTCTTGATTATATAGCTTTTTTACTCATTTTCAGCTGAAGGGCAAATATCCTAATCTTTGCAGCTATTCCTTTTTAGTTGTTTTCAGACTTGTAGCTCATGAGAGTTAGATTCATTCTAATGTCTGAAATCAACACAAATTTAAACATTTAGTGTGGGGAAAAACTGCAAATAATAGGCAGCCAAGAAGACTTTAATTGCCAAAAAGTGATGATTTTAGAACACTAAACCTTGGCATTCAGTGGCCAATTAGATTTTTGTGCCATGGGGCCCAAACTTCCTGGCTCCAGCCCTGCTGGCATTGGTGCACCATTCAAATGTAAAAATGCCAGATTGGAAGTTGTCAACAGAATTGTATCACATTATTCACGAAAAGGTGGATAAAGAGAATAGGAGTGGTTTGATATTTTGCAGTTTTACACACCGACACTTCCCAGCCTGCTGAGTATGTGTCATCATACAGGTTGATGCTTTGTTCCTTTAAAGTCATCAGTAAAGAGGCAGATTTAAGACAAACTACAGCTCATGTACAAAACTGCCTTTGTTATACTCAGTTTCTGCATGTTCACAACTGGCACCCGGATAACAGAAACCTCCCTGGTTGTCCATGTGCGGTCCAGCTGTGGTAACGGGTGACCACACGTCCCCTTTTCCTGCTGCACACAAACACAATGTTTTACACACTCTAACCCGAGGAAATGGGGTTCCTCTGCTGAGATCACAGCTAGATCTGCCAGGCGATGGAGTTGTTTCAAACAGAGAAAAAAATACGGAAACTATTTTAAACCCCTTTGATTCCCCTTCTATTTCCAATCAAACTGAAATTAGCTACAGAAATCAAAGCCAATGCTTCTGTCCAGACTTCCCTCATTCGTCATGCAGGTTGCATGTCTGCCTGGGGAGCCATAGTCCCCATAACTCTTTCCATTTAATTGCCATTTTTTTAGCATTTAGTCTACACTGAAAATACATAACACCTAGAGGGATGCTGCGTGGCTTTTGAGAGTTGAGGCTACTGAAAGGTAAAGGGAGAGAGGAGCAAGGACTGTTAACTGCCTTTCCATACAAGGAGAGGTGAAGGGCGAGTGGGGGAGGAGAAAGAGAAGGAGAGGAGGGTAACATGAGGAGATACAATAAGGGAGAGAGAGAAGGTAGGAGGAGAGAAATCTGGAAAAAGATAAAGGCGGCTAACAGAGGGAAAAAGACTGATGAGGCTGTGCCAGTTACAGAAGAGAGGAAAGTGAAAAGAGCTGAATCCTCCCTGTGATTGTGCTGCTGCTTCTCCGAGTGATCCAACGCAGGTAGGGAACACACACAGCACACCCTTCATTCATGCAGCACACACCAAGCCATAGGAGTCTGGCTCCTATGGATCGGATCTATCCGGAAGGTTTGTGTATTTTCTTTAACAGGAACGGATTTTTTTGTTTTACAAATACAAGCAAACGGAAGTGTGTAGTTGTGGAAATACTTGAAAGAATCATTGCCATCATAACGTTTATAAGTAATCAAAGGTAAATGCAACCGATGGTGCATGTGGTCAGATTTTTTAATCAAATACAGAACATAAATAGTATGCAGAGCAATTCTGTGACTGATGTATAAACATTCAGAAAAAGTAAACATAGCTTATCACTGACGTATGTTTGCATATGCGTTTACTTCAAAGTAAGCTTCTATAAACATTTATATTTAACATGCGGTAAGATGTGAAACAACCAAGAACTGACAAATATGTATAAAAATGATAGTTTATTATTTTCTTTTCTTATAAATGAATCAAATGCATGAATGTCTCTTTAAATAAACAAAAGTCAACACATTTTTGCTATTTCATATTAGACTTATAGCATATGTTTATTCCGTATTATCTTAACATATTATTTCACTGCACTTTACCCACATATTGTCCAAATGTCCATCCTTTGTGCTCTTTCCATCAGCACTGTAGCTGAATTACTTTAGAATAACCAGTTTTTGCACGACCATCTGACTTTCTGCCCTCATCAAGTTTCTTACCTCTTGTTGGTTCCCCACCTGTTTAAGCGTCCATCTTTCTCCGTGTATGCATCCTCCAGAAATTTGCAGGCATGCATGAAAAGGATAATTCAACACAGATGGATGCATCTTTTCTTTTTTTTCGTCCTGTACAAACTCTTGAATCTGCAATTGTTGCCCAATAAAAGATTTTTAAGGAAAAAAACAAATTACCTTCCCTGGAGGTTCCTTGTTAAAAATCTGTGTGTATGTGTGCAGATGTGAATGCCCAAATTTATGAGCTGGGGTTGAATGTTTGCATTATCGCTGCATGAAGCTGCTGTAACAATGCACAGAAGGGGCCTGAGGGGTTTTATTGTGTCTTGTGCCTGACAGAAAAAAATCCTCCTCTGTGTGAGTCTGTGCTGATTGATGAGATTCGGTTTGGGCTGCAGGTGCAGGCAAGTTTTCTTTGCACATTTCAGAATCACTATATGAGAAGTTATTATCAATGCATTTGCATACCATTTGTGTTAGTATCTGTGTGAAAATTTTAGAAGTGTAGGGTTGTTAGAAGTGGGTTGCAGTGTCAGTGCGATAAGTTCAGAAATAAGGTCAAAGGGTTTGCTAAATCAAAATAGTGTAGAAGAGATAAGGAAAGCATAGATCCGGTGTCAGGTACCAGGTAAAGGTTCGCGGAAAAGTGTCGGGGTAGTGACCTTTTCTGCTGTGGGGAGACCAGACTGAAGAGGTATAATGATGTTCAAACATTGAAGTTAAAAACTATAGTTCAGGTCATGAATTTCTTTAGGTGTTAGCCCTGAATCACAACATTTGGGAAATATGACAATGTTTTCGTAACTTTTTTGGAATGAGTCAGACGTCCAAACTTAAATATGCTTCCTGCAGCGCTGCAATGTGGGTGTAGAAGCACCCAGATAATAGCTAGGCTCTGTGTCTCCATACTGCAGGTATTTTTATAGGTGACTGTTAAACTGTGCCGCTGTTAATCTGCATTTGAAGAGAAAAAGAACTGACCAAACGCTCTGCAATACATGAGGCTGTGATCAGAAAAAGTGTCAGAGCTGGACTTTTGGAGCTATGTTGGCAGGGTAATTCAACCTGACCTCTGGAAATAGACCAGAGCGACAATATGCAGCAAGACATGTGTGTTGATTGTGTGTGTGTGTGTGTGTGTGTGTGTGTGTGTGTGTGTGTGTGTGTGTGTGTGTGTGTGTGTGTTTGTGTGTGTGTGTTGACCAACCCAAATTTAACTGTCTGCATTCTGCAGCTGCTTGGAGTTTTAGCTATACTATAGAAACACACTAAAATGGCACTCTGCATACTTGTAACAAGTCAATAGAAAGAAAAATATTCTGTACTCAACTCGAAGCATAATTCTAGTTTTAAGCCAGATAACTAATCAGAAATTAGTTATATGGCTTTTTACATTGCTTATTAGGAGGTATTTACGTTTCTTGTTCTAAATTGTCATGTAGCTCTCTTTATAGTTATATTCATTTCTATGTCAGAAGTAGAAAAATATGTAAAAAAACATTTAAAAGATGTAAAATCTATCTCAAAACAGTCTAGCACACAGTCAAAAGTAGCACAATAAAGTAGCTCAAGATAGTAAAGATACATGTTTCTCACCAATTGTCGAGATTTTGTACAAACAAAAGCAGTGTGGTATCTCCACCTGATTGCAATTAAATCTCAGTATAAATCCAGCTGT
The DNA here is from genome assembly GCF_021462225.1 of Girardinichthys multiradiatus. Taxonomy (NCBI): domain Eukaryota; kingdom Metazoa; phylum Chordata; class Actinopteri; order Cyprinodontiformes; family Goodeidae; genus Girardinichthys; species Girardinichthys multiradiatus. The sequence continues at coordinate 23,450,436 of NC_061815.1, read as the reverse complement.
TCTGTGAAGGCCTCGGAAGCTTGTTAGAGAACATTAGAGAAGAAACAGCATCATGAAGACCAAGGAACACAGCAGACAGATCAGGGATAATGTTGTGATGAAGTTTAACGCAGCAACTGCAAACCTAGTAAGACATAGCTATACATCTAAACTGACCAGGCAGGCAAGTAGAGCATTAATTAGAACAGCCAAGAGATGCATAGTTACTCTAGAGGAGATCCACAGCTCACGTGGGAGAATCTGTTGATAGGACAGCTAATTTCCTTACAGTCCACAAATCTGACATTTAGGGAAGAGGCCCAAGAGCAAAACCATTGTTGAAAGAAAACCATAAGAAGTCCTGTTTGAAGGTTGCCACAAACCATGTAGGAGATGCAACAAACACCTGGAAGAAGGTGCTCTTGTTAGGACTTGAGCAACGGAGGAACCCAGAATGCAGACTAGCAGGCAGCATGATGGTAAGTGATAAGGATTTAATGACTAAGAAACAAAAACTCATTCTCAGAAGAGGCAGGAACAAAACAATAAATGGGCTGGCAAGACAGACATGGCATGACCCGAAAAACAAGACATGAGCAAGATCTGAAAATGTTTCCACAAGGAATAAACAGAACAGGTGTGTATTTATGGAGAGTGAACCAGGTGAAGCAAGACAGATTAACTAGGTGCAGGTGAACCGAATAAAGATATTAGACAGGCATACCAAAACGTGGCTGGAGCAAAACAGTCTCTTGAATACAAACAAACAGAAACTAGAACAACATGAAACTAAAGCATGACCAGATCCAAAAACCAAACTTGACAAAACATGAACAAGACTAAAACATGACCAGAAAAATGAAACAGAAACATGATTCAAAACTTCAACTGTGAAAAAACATATAAAGAAAAAACCTGAAACCAAAAACTAAACAACCCCAAATCATAATAGCTCTGGTCAGAACTGTTTTGGTGCGTAGAGGTAAAGCGTGCGACCCATATACGGAGGCCTCAGTCCTTGACGCAGCCGCCCCGGGTTGTCAAGGAACTAATCTAAATAAGGCAGAAAGTGTTGGGTAAACGATGGGATGGGAGAAATGAAAACACATGTTTTCCTCTCTGTTTCTCTTCTTAACCCCTGTTAAAGTATGTAAAAGGTGAAAAGTGTTTGCAGTTATGGCTGCGCACGTGCCCTCTTCCCCCCTCTGCCTCTAAATAGTGTGACTCTGACTCAGCTGCAGGTCAGTGGATGGTCAGTCGGTGAGGTCAGACAGATTTCACATCCAGCCTCAGACGTGTCATATGTGCTGTTTTATTTAAGGGCGGCTCCTGCAACGCATGTTCCTGCTGAATATTAACTGTTGTCGCGTAGCCAGAGCCTGGCTCAGGATCAACACACACTCAGTCCAGCCCAGAAGTTGAAAGCTTAAGGGTCAGTGGGTCCAATAAGCTTTGTTCTCTCTGTGTTGTGATATGAGGGCAGGGATGTGAAATTTTCCCGTTCTCCTTTCATTTTCCAGGATTGTCCAGGGTTCGGTTTCCTAAATGTTCAGGCCACAAGTCTAGTTTTTAGTTCCTCCCAAGCCGTGATTATGTGCACAATTGATTTCAAAATGTGCCACCCACTTTACAACTTAAACCTCATTACCAGGTTTTGTTAAGCAATCATGATCATCTCCAGCTCCATCGTGCATGTGGAATAACCCAGTTTTTTATTGTTCATTCCTTGCAGATAATGTCTTCACAGCACCTGGCCTGTGGTTGGCTGCAAAAGCTGTTTGTTGTGCTTGTGAAGCTTTGTTTCGCGTTTGCTGAGCCTCTGCGACCCCTCAACGGAACGGGCTGCACAGCCAGAGGTCCCGCTTCCTACATCCTGGTCTTTACAGGTCACTGGAGCCCGCAGGCTTTTCCAAAACAGTATCCGCTGTTCCGCCCCCCAGCGCAGTGGTCCAAACTCATAGGTGAGAAAAATATGGTCCCTCTTTTGAGTATTTTGGAGTGAAATAAAAGGTTTACACCATTATATTTAACACTGGTTGAAGATTTTAATACCGTAAGGTAAACTTTAAAAATGGTCAAAGAAATCCAGAAAAGATCTAAATGCTACCAGATGTTTGTTTCTCTAACTGCTGTCAGACACATCTCAAATATTTCTCTATTTCTTTGGCTCAGTCATACCCTCCCACCCCACATTTCTGCTGGTTTACCGCAGTGTTGGCGGTGAAGACAGAGTAGAGGTTTTGGGTCTGATGAAGGGGAGTTATGATAGATAAGGTGTGGTGGGTCAGAGCACTTCAAAGCCAGGATGAATCAAAGTATGTTTCCATACCCCCTCCCCTCATCCTTCTTCAGACTCCATCATTCCTCTTTTCTCCTTGTTACAGGCATATTTCTCACATTTTGTCTCAATACTAAAAACTCTATTGTATCAAAGTAGCATTTTGTTGTGAAGAGCAAGGAATATGACACCTGATTTTACAACTTCTTTAACAAATCAAAATCACATCATTTAAACTACACCATCCCCATAGTGAAACATGGGGGTGGCAATATTATGCTGTGGGGATGCTTTCCTTCAGCAGGGACAGGGAGTCTGGTCAGAGCTGTTGGGAAGATGAATGGAGCTAAATACAGGGCAATCCTGGAAGAAGGATGAAGAGGGAGGTTCTTTTGCAGAGGACTTAAACACAGGCAAGATCATTCTGAAAATGTCTTATATAAAAATCACGCTAACCTACGATATACATGAATATATGAAAGGGACCATGTATCCATGGAAACGGGAGAATCCAACAAGTGGCTGAAAAGATTCGTGAATATACTGTAGATGCTGGAAAGGTGATTGCCTGAACAGGTGATCTAATGTGCTGCAGCTGTGAGAGAAGGAGGAAACACAATGAACAGCGAGCAAGGAAAACCAAGAATAAACACAGCCAAAAGAATCTCAAATGCCAAAACTTGAACCAAACCCTGACAAAAACAATGATGGAATAGAATACGACTGAACAATGAAGCGATCGGAAAACAAAAGAATTCAGTTAAACATAGAAACCTGAAAGCCAATATGACTAACAACACCTAACATCTTATGGATCATGACAGGTTCTCCTTCCAGCAGGACCATGACCCTAAACATCCAGCCAATGTCTCATTTTCATTCCACTTTACAAACATGTGCTACTTTCTGTTGGTGAATCGCAACTTTTGGTATAATTTTACAGGGTCCTCAGAGCAATGTTTTTATAATTTAAAGGTTTAACAAAAAACTTGGTGAAAAAAAGCTCACTCAAATGTGCAATACTGAGTATCTTGGTTTTGTTTTTAATTAACCACTTCTATGCTTTTATTTGAGTTTGGTGGTAAAAAAAAAAAAGGCTGCAAACCTTTACCAGCATTTGGGTAACTATTCATAATATTAGGCTACATTTAGCAAGTGTTTTTCAAGAAAAACATTGCTGATGATAGAGTAAAATTGGACTCAGATAAGTGAATATGAAGTGGAAATAATTCACATACAGCTCAGTTTAGGTGGCTATGCATTTATTTTAGGGCTGGCACCATTTTAGGATAAAGATTTCTGATAAAACTGTCTCATGTGGAATTTGATTTACAAGTTTACATAATTATCATTCATATGTCTACCATCAGGCCACACACTAACATAACACAGCACAAAAGAAATCAGAGGAAAAGTATTTAGGTATTTAAAAAGAAGAAGTAAAAAAACAGACCAAAAACGTTTCAAAAGTTCTGGACAGTTGTAGTCTATTACATAAATCAAATACATTATTGTTAGTTTTTGTAATGTAACAAAATCTGAAAAGGCTAAAGGGAGTAAATTTACAAAATACTGGGGACATGGTAGCAGTGATGTCTGGTTTCCAGGTGTCTCAGCGGTGCCATGCAAGACGAGAATGTCCTACTTATTCCTAACAGAGACTGGCACCAGCGGTTGTGACACAGTCATTATTTCCACGGGCATAGAAAGGGATGGTCATTGTCACCAGGGAAGAAAAACACAAGGGCCTCAGTGGGCAGACAGTAAACTATAGGGGACAAAAAAAATATAAAACCCAAGAAGCTGGAGCAAACGTCAGTAGGGGCATTGGGTCGAGGACTCTAAGGGACTGGACTTTGTCATGACTGAAAAATACTCAAGCAATTTTATAAAGGGTTAGCTTTGAAGTCCTGGTGGGGCTTAAGTGTGATGCATTATAAAATTTCAGGGTTTTGATGCTAGTTAGGATGGAATTGCAATTAGGTCCACAAGTAATGGCAGAATGGAGAGAAACAGGATAGTGTGTGAAGTGTGCTGGGCAGCTTGTGCAGCTAAGTATGCGCTCATACATGTGTCAAGACTATTTAAGGTTAAAATCATGACTGTGTGTGTATGTGTGTATTTATGCAGCTCTGAAAAGTGAAGTAAGGCAGAACGATCAGAGCATTTGTCAGCGTGTTTCTGGCTAACCTTACTCTGCCCTTCAAACCACAGGTCCAGGTTGATGGCTTTGTGGGTCTCCAGAACTTGTGGTTTAAATCTGAAGCTTGGCTCCTGATTTTTAACTGATTTCTGAGATAGCCAGAATGATATAAAATAATGTGAGGAGAAAGCCTTATGGCCCAGACTGCACAAAAAGCATCATTAAAGGTTTTCAGAATTGTTAAAATAAATTGTTGTCCAGCTTCTCCCCGCCAACTCCAGGATCCTGACCTACATCCTGGCAGCTCCAGCCCGTGTTGTGGTTTCTGGAGCGAATATAACCTTTAATAACACATGCATATGTGCAGTTCCTTCAGAATTATCATTTTAAGTGCAGGAAGTAGGAGGTAGTCGTAGAAAATACATTCAGTCTTCGTAGTGGAAATGATCTCATCGTCTGGCTCAGGACTCTGTGGAGCTTCATCAACACTCACAAGGAGTCAAGTGAGCATGCATCTCACTTTTCTCATCTCATATTTCTTCCATTTTTTTTTTTTTTTCTCTGTCAATAGCGGTGAGCCACAATCACCACTTTAGGCTCTGGGAGGAGGGCTCTTCAGCCAGTCCAGGGGTGCAGAGCTTTGCTGAAGTTGGATTGACGGTGGAGCTCATGAAAGCAGCCAAGGAGGCCAGGAAGAAGCGTACAGTCGGAGCCATGCACCGGACGGCTGGCATTCCCAATGGGATCGGACACAGCTCCACGGAGATGCTCATGGTGCCCCGCAACCCACTGGTAGGAGACAATAAAGCTTTAAAAAAGCACAATTATTCTCAGACAGTCACTTTGACCTGAGTACATTACACCGTCTGCACCGTCCAAGTAATTTCCTACTTATTTCCACTACACCCTGTCAGACTTTGTTTAGACCGAGTGCTTGATCTCAGTAGCCACAAACGCCCACATCCATCCTGCATGGTTTGCTTTCTGTCTGATCTGGGGGCCCCTGAGGGAGGGGCCCGCCTGTGTAAGGTAAATATATATTGTGCAGCCACTCACTTCAACATAAAGACTGTGGACACATAGAACCAGCAACATTTTTCATGTCTGAGGGAAAGGAAAATTGGCCCACCAGTGATTTTGCTGTGTGTTAATTAGGCTGTTAAACTCTGAGCTAGCTTATTTTATCTGTGTATAAACTAAAATAAAATAAATCCTGTTATTATCATTCACACAAAAATAAAACATTCATTAACTGTAATTAACCATACAAGGTCTGGCCAAACACAGGCCTGACTGACTGTTAGACTTGTGGAAATCAGAAATTCCTTCAATAGAATCTGTCTGACAACATGTAGGCTAAAAGATATTAAAAGCAAATCTCAAAATGCTTTGATCTAAAGAAATCCAGGAGCAGATAAGAAACAAAGTCATTAATATCAATCAGCCTGGAAACAGAAACAAAATCATTTAAGTGGTTTTGGTGTTTCAGTGAACCATGGTTAAAGTCATTATTGAAAAATGGAGAAAACATGGAACAGCGGTGAACCTTCCCAGAACTGGCCAGCCTTCCAACATTACTCCAAGAGTGCACTGATGATTCATCCGGGAGGTCACAAAAGAACCCAGACAACACTTAAGGCCTCACTTACTTTAGTTAGGGTCAGTGTTCATGATTTAATAATAGGGAAAGAGACAGACTGGGCTAAAATGGAGAGGGTTGTAAGGCCAAAACCACCACTGCCCTGCGTTTGCCAAAAGCATCATGATGATTTCCAAGAACTTTGGGAAAAGTCTTGAAGGTCTACCTTTTTTATTAGCTTTTATTTAGGCTACATCTGTTGTAAAAGAGAGCATTTAAAAAAAAGACATCATATGGACACTTAAACGTGAAGGTGGTGACGTGATGGTCTGGAGCTGCATTGATGCTTCATGATCAGGACATCTAGCAATAATTGATGGAACCATGAATTCTGCTCTCTGCCATAAAATCCTGAAGGAGAATGTTAAGTTTATAACCTAAAACTCAAGCTCAGACGCCGCAGGACAATGATCTGAAGAACACCAGCAGCTCCAAACATAAATGGCACTAAACAAACAAAAAGAAGGTTTTGGACTGGCCTAGTCAAAGTCTGGACCTAAATTCAATTCAGTTCAATTCAGTTTTATTTATATAGCGCCAATTCACAACACATGTCTCAAGGCTCTTCACAAAGGGTCTGGAATGGTGCGGGGTTGCTGTGGAGGTTAGATTAAACTACTGAGTGTTAGAGTTTGGCCATTTTAGAATGGGCTATGTGTAGGGGTACTGAGTAAAATAAACTGAAAGTTTGTCCATCTAGAGCCCACTGATGGCCATTGTTATACTGAAAACCACAAGGATCGGGATACTTCTCTCTGTCAGACTGATTATAACCATTGGAAAAGAGAAGGGGGTCACACAGGTAGCAGAAATGGAGGGTGTGTTTGCACCTCAACCATAACTGAGCCGGTTTAGGCTAAACCTGACTCCCCCTTACTCCAACCAACAGGGAGGGAGGAAGGCAGAGGTAAAAATAATTGGTGAGTGTTGTTTCCTCTTGCATTGTGTGAAAGGTGTGTAACTTTAAAATGGGATAAGTCAATTCAATCAAATCATACAGATCTCAAGTCAGGTACATACATTCCAATTAACCCTAACTATCAAACAGTGCAAATCCAATTAAGATGTTGTGACATGATCCTAAAAGGGATGTTCATGCTGAACAAAACATGGGGTTAGCAGAAGAAAAACAGCTCTGCAAAGAAAAGTGTGCCAAAATTCTTTACAAGTGCCTTATGGTAGTCGTCAAGGGTTCAGGGGTGATTACTTTTTACATAGGGTGGGATTGGTTAAAATAACCTTTTCCCTTAATAAAGGAAGTCATCATTTAAAAATAGCATTTTGTGTTAACCAGGTTATCAATCTGTCATTTTCTATCCATAGTGGGTCGTGGTGAAGCTGGTGCCTATCTCCAGCAGTCTATGGGCGGGAGGCGGGGTACACCCTGGACAGGTCGCCAGTCCATTGCAGGACAACACAAAAACAACCATGCACACACTCATTCACACACGTAAGGGCAACTTAGAGCGAACAGGCAAGTCTTTGGACTGTGGGAGGAAGCCAGAGTACCCGGTGAGAACCCATGCATGCACGGGGAGAACACGCAAACTCAATGCAGAAAGACCCCCAGCCGGGAGTCAAACCCAGGACCCTCTTGCTGCAAGGCAACAGTGCTACCCGATTATCCATGTCTGATATTAAAATTACTTTAATCATCTGAAACATTTAAGTTGGACAAAAAAGCAAAAACAGACGAAATCTGTCAAGGGGCAAATACTTTTATGGCAAAGTATTTTCAGAAACAATCTGAGTTTTATGGACTTTCAATTAGTCCGGTGGCCAAATTTTGACATTTAAAGATTCACTTTATTTTTAAACTACTCTTTGATAGGTCAACTTGTGTTGTTTTGGTTATTGTCTCTCTGCAAGACCAACGTCTTGTGGAAATCGAGTCAATGAATGAATGTCCTGACACTGTTTTTCAAAATTTGTTGTTATGATTGAAATTATTTGACAGGCGGACTTTTTTTAGATGCAGCAAAATGGGTTAAAACCATGATACCAACTCAGGTTTTTACACAAGGATGGGTTTCTTCTGCTTGGATGCAGTGCATGTTTATTTTGAACCAAAAACTTCAATGTTCGGTCTCCTTGGTCCACAAAACATAATTCCAACAATCCCCTGCCTTCTCCATGTGATCTTTAACAAACTGCATATGGGCAGTGGTGTTCTTCTTAAACAGCAATGGTCTTTTCCCTGCAGCCCTGCAATGAGCATCATCATTGTTCAGAGATCCTCTGATCGCAGACTCACGAACCTCAGCGCGAGCCAACGCAAGAGAGGCCTTTAGTTGATTAAAAGTTACTTCAAACCAGATCGTGGTTTCAATATAAATGTCTGAGTTGATTTTCTGTCATCCTCACTCTCCAATGTCTAATCAAAAAAGATCTCAGTTTTCCAGTGTTTTCAATTAGGTTTTAAAGGATTTCATGTGTTGGATGCAGATATGAATAGATACAACATAGATAATCTGATGCAAATTGGTGACTATAAGAGGCTGTGTACTGACCCGCTGGTTGAGCCAAGGAAATCTTTCATAGCTCATTGATTTTAATAAACATAAAACATTTAATATTTGTTCCAAGAATTTCATTTAACAAGAGGAGCTGTTTTGGATTGTAGGTTACATACGCGATCCCTTCCTCTGAGGTATTACTCATGAAGATGCTTGTCTGTGTTACTCATGGTGGTTTTACTTTAAGAAAGGTGACCGAGAGAATAAATCCCCTTTATGTTCAAGTACATGTACCTTTTTTCCTTAGACTTTTGCTGGGTCTGATGCTTTTATGTGTGTGCTTTGATGTCATGTCCAGTTTACCTCACTGTAGGGATTCATCATGGTAAAAACCTGAATCTGATTAAAGCACAACAACTGACATGTTGAGCTAAATGTCTCTTATTGTTACAATTTGTAGTTTAGCTTAATTTTGTTTTTATTTATCTAGCAGTAGTTCACATCAAACATCATCAGAAGCCACTGTACAAGACAAAGAGGTCCAATTCAAATCTGAAAATCTACAATCCAATTTGTTTATATAACCTTGGCTGACCTGTTCAAGGTTAGCCAAGGTTATATAAAACAAAACCTGGATCTTCTCCACCTTCTGGGCCAAATATCTGCAAATATCTTAATATAACCATAATAAAACCACCCAATCAAAAGAACAGTGGAACTCAAATGCTAGACTGGTTTTGGAGAACAAAAGGTAGAACTTTACTGAAGATTTTTAAAAGGTTTGTGTGTTTTGGTTTACCAATTTGCCCCAGGTCATTCATGTTAAAATAGTTTCATTTCTGTCCATAGTTCATCCCCCAAACATTCCAAGTTGCCCAGCTAGAGTTGAATCTGTGGAGGGAACTAAAAATTAGGGTGATGGCAAGTAGGCTTTCTAGCCTCAAAGACTTGGAGCTCATCACCAAAGATAAATAGTCACAAAAGCAGTGAAAAAATGCAAAAAGCTGATCAGCTGTTATAAGAGTTTGATTGCTGTAATGCTAATAACGTTTTCCACTAATTATTGAGAAAGGAATAAATAATTCTGAACATGCCATTTTTTAAATTAAAGGTAAATAAAACCAGATAAATTATTTGTTTCAAAATTGATCCTCTTTTACATTGTTTTATCATTTCTTGAGAGATGCTTGTCACATTTCCTTGCAGAAACAAACTTCCTGGCATGGTCAAAATTATTTTAAATCTAAATCTGCCCAGGTTTATGAATAATTATGTATTCAGCTGCATGTTTCAACACCACTCAACAATTAGCATATAGAATATGTAAGTTTCAGTTTAGTTTATTTATTTATATAGCGTCAATTCACAACACATGTTGTCTCAAGGCACTTCACAAAGTCAGGTACATACATTCCAATTAATCCTAACAATTGAACAGTGCAGTCAAAGTTAGTTATTTATTCAAATTGGATAAAAAGTTTTTCTAACTAAGGAAACCCAGCAGATTGCATCCAGTCAGAGACTTGCAGCATTCCCTCCTCCCGGATGAGCATGTAGAGACAGTGGACAGTCACTGGCGTTGACTTTGCAGCAATCCCTCATACTGAGCATGTAGAGACAGTGGACAGTCACTGGCGTTGACTTTGCAGCAATCCCTCATACTGAGCATGCATGTAGCGACAGTGGAGAGGAAAAACTCCCTTTTAACAGGAAGAAACCTCCAACAGAACCACGCTCAGTGTGAGCGGCCATCTGCCACGACCGACTGGGGGTTTGAGAGAACAGAGCCGAGACACAAAGAGAACAAAGAAGCACTGATCCAGGAGTACTTTCTATGGGAACGAAAAGTAAATGTTAGTGGATGTAGCTCCTTTAGTCGTTTCACCTAGAGAGAAAGAACAGATAAACTCTGAGCCAATTTTCAAGGTTAGAGTCTGAAAGAGAGCACATATAATTAGTTACAGTAAAAGCTCAGTCAATTGCGATATCTAGGAGAGAGAAAGGGTTAAACACTGAAAGACAGGGCCATGTGGATCATCTGTAGAAGGTGTGCATTAAGTTGTTGCCAGCAGAAGCTTGGACAATGCCCCTCTCCAGAAAGGTGTCACAGGTAGACACAGAGTCAGGCCAGGTGTAACTTCTAGGAAGAGAAAAGAGAGAGAACAAAGTTAAAAGCTGAAATAACAGCAAATAATGCAAAATTGGAGAGTAGTGTGAGAATGTAGCGAAGAGGTTGAAAGTGGTCATTATGTCCTCCAGCAGCCTAAGCCTATAGCAGCATAACTACAGAGACAGTTTCAGTTCAGCTTATTTGGTTAAACGGCGCTTATTTACAACAATGTCGTCTCAAGGTACCCCACAAAGGGTCCGGAACAGCACGGGGCCGCCGGGGAGGCCAGACCAAACCACCGAGTGCCAGAGCCCGGCCACCCCAGAACGGGCCACGTGTTGGGGCACTAAGTAAAATAATAAACTGATAAAGTTTGTCCATCTAGAGCCCACTGATGGTCATTGTTATACTAAAAACCACAAGGATCGGGATACCTCTCTCTGTCAGACTGATTATAACCATTGGAAAAGAGAAGGGGTCATACAGGTAGCAGAAATGGAGGGTGTGTTTGCACCTCAACCATAACTGAGCCGGTTTAGGCTAAACCTGACTCCCCCTTACTCCTTCCAACAGGGAGGGAGGAAGGCTCCCTCCCTGATAACCTAACCTAAGCCACTTTAACTATAAGCTTTATCAAAAAGGAAAGTTTTAAGCCTAGCCTTAAAAGTAGACAGGGTGTCTGCCTCACGGACTAAAACTGGGAGCTGGTTCCACAGGAGAGGAGCCTGATAACTAAAGGATCTGCCTCCCATTCTACTTCTAGAGACTCTAGGAACCACCAGTAAACCTGCAGTCTGAGAATGAAGTGCTCTGTTAGGAACATATGCAACAATCAGATCTCTGATGTATGATGGAGCTAGATCATTAAGGACTTTATAGGTGAGGAGGAGAATTTTAAATTCTATTCTGGATTTAACAGGGAGCCAATGAAGGGAAGCTAAAATAGGAGAAATATGATCTCTCTTTTTAATTTTCATCAGAACTCTTGCTGCAGCATTTTGAATCAGCTGAAGGCTTTTAACTGCATTTTGTGGACATCCTGATAGTAAAGAATTACAATAGTCCAGCCTTGAAGTAACAAATGCATGGACTAGTTTTTCAGTGTCACTCCTGGACAGGATATTTCTAATTTTGACAATGTTCTGGAGATGAAAGAAGGAAATCCTAGAAACCTGTTTAATATGGGATTTAAATGACATGTCCTGGTCAAAAATAACACCAAAGTTTTTTACTTTATTACTGGAGGTCATTTTAATGCCATCCAGGTTAAGTGATTGACTAAGCAGTTTCTTTTTTAAAGACTCCGGTCCAAAGATGACAACTTCTGTCTTGTCTGAATTTAGAAGCAAAAAATTTAAAGTCATCCAAGTTTTTATGTCTTCAAGACATGTTGTAGTCTATCTAACTGGTTGGGTTCATCAGGATTTATGGATAAGTAAAGCTGAGTATCATCAGCGTAACAGTGAAAATTTATCCCATGCTGCCTGATAATTTGACCTATTGGAAGCATATATATAGTAAAGAGAATTGGCCCAAGTACTGAACCCTGTGGTACTCCACAATTAACCCTGGAGTTTAAAGATGATTTATCATTTACATGAACAAACTAGAATCTGTCAGACAGATAAGATTTAAACCATCCTAGTGCTGTTCTCCTGATCCCTACAGCATATTCCAGCCTTTCTAAGAGAATATTATGATGGACGGTATCAAATGCAGCACTGAGATCTAACAGAACCAGTACAGACACAAGTCCATTACTGCTCAGTATTTTTAACCTGGCCTTTGCCAGTTTATTTACATCTGCTTTATTCTCTCCTGTCGTCTTTGCTCCTATAAACTATATTTTACTGAATGGCTGAATTCCTGAAATATGTTGTTAAAGTATGTCCATCCTTTTAACATCAGGAAGAAAAATCAATCAGGAAATTTAAAAGGAAGGTGGTCCAGTTAGAAATGGACTAAATCAATACCCGGTTGTTGTTCCTCTTTAATAAAGTTTTGATTCAGCTTAAGCTTGTCAGCTGATAAAGGTTTTACTTGTGTAAATTACAGATAACATCTGGGGTGGTAGTTTTGTTCTTACCTGCATGACGAACTGAGAGAAAAGTTAGAAGATTTAATTCAGTAAAATGATGGTTCATTCCTCTTGTGTGTGCTGCACCTCCACCTATACAGTGAGCAATTACATGTGGGTTTCCAAAAACAACATCCATCCATTTATGCATCCATCCATCCATCCATCCATCCATCCAGCCAGCCAGCCAGCCAGCCAGCCAGCCAGCCATCCATCCAGCCATCCATCCATCCATCCATCCATGCCTACAGGTTTACCAGGGCCCAGGGGTTCATCGTGAAGCGGCATCGTTTTCGTCGGCTCCGCTGCTTGTCTGCTCAGAGATGCTAGCAGCATGTCTGTAAAGCATTCGACTGCAGGCTAGCTTCCAGAACAGATAGCTTGATTAATTAACCAGTTAATGTCAGCTTATTATAATTGTGTCACTCTATAAAAAGCATAAACCTCCGCAGAACAAACACCTGAAAATTGCCACTATTTTTGCTTATGTCCAAGTATAATAATCTAAACAATAAATCAATCCTAAATATAACCCTTTTGGTGAGCCTTGTCTCTGTAGGCACTGGTCATGAACAGCAGCTCATTGTGTTGTCTTCTAGATACATGATGTGTGTGGTGGACTGTTTTTAGATCAGACAAGCAAAGCAAAGGTCAGCTATTGAGTGTGTTGTGTTGGACATGATTTACTGACGTGATACGGCTGAAAACTTAATCTGTGAGTATGCCCCTCGATCTGTTTAACCCTGCTGTGCTCTCATTTATAAATACTCTCATCTCATTCCTTTGAACACAGCCAGTGGTTTGTATGACATCCCCCAGGAATCCCAAACACATGGCTTCAGTCATCATACATCCAACTATTGTTTAATGTGTAGATCAAAACAGATGGAGACACAGAATGTGAGCCATTTTAAGCCATTTAAGCTTAGCAGTCAGGTTCTCCTGGTTGATGACTTTTGGTCTTTGAGAAAGATTTTATGTAATGGAGCCAAAGTGAGACAGATCAGGTGGGTTTTGAAGATTTGTCTTGATCAGGGGAACTTTTGGGCCTATGTATTACAAACTACCATTTAGCTAATAAAATAGAAACCCCCTACAGAACATCTTTCAGATAGGCCTAGGGGTGTTTCAGACAAAGATGAGAAGCGTATATGACAGGAAGTTCAAAGAACAGAAAGAAGTAGGTGGATGTTTCTGAAAAACCACATTGCTTTTTCTAGTTTAGTCTTCAATCTTTAACATGTATCACTGGAAGAAAAACGGACACCCTTATGTTTCCCTGACTCATCTTACTCCTTTGTCTCAGACCTGCTGGTTCCAGCTCTCTGTTCAGTTCAACAACGCCCATTCATTCAAAACCCACCCAAAAACCTGCTAAACCCAATTCCTCAAATGTTTGTCCATAAGTGAGAAGTTTTCAAATGTGCTGTTTTCTGGTCTTCTGCCTCCACCTCAGTGTGTTTTGACCCTCAATCCACTCTAAGAGATGAGATCACCGTTTCTCCGGAAACATACGTCATACAGGAGACAGACTGGGTGCACGTGCACACATGCCGATTCTGTTTTATAGTTGCAAAATCCCTACATCGACTCTCGTATGTGATGTCAGGCCTATTGCATTTATTGTCCTGGCTGATGGATATGTAATCTCTGTAATTTCATTTATCATGCACTCATCTCACTTTCCACAGTTGGGGGATTTAAACAGTTCCACAGTCCAAAGTGAACTAATGGTTTTTAAATTAATATAGCAAGTTTGCTTCGAACTTTGAGGCTACATGTCAAAATGTAAAACATTTCTATTACAGATAAGATTTATTTTATCTTATATTGTTCATTATTACTAGGGATGCTTGGTTTATTATTGTGGCGGCAACCATTGGGGTCCTGGGTCCTGGAAAAGTTTAAGTACAGTGCCTTGCAAAAGTAGTTTTATATCTTAAATATTTTCACATTTTGTCACAATTCAACCACATATTTAAATGAGGATATTATGTGAAAGACCAACACAAAGCTTAGCATAATTGTGAAGTTGACAGAAAGGTCAATTGTGTTGCTTTTTTGTCAAATAAAAATCTAAAAATGTGGTGTCCATTTGTGCTCAGTTCTCTTGTGGTTACTTGGTAAAGTCAGCTCATGCTGCAGTTACAGTTGCAAGTCTGGTGTATCTGTACCATCATTTCACTTCTAGAGCTCAACATTTTTGCTTATTCTTCCTTGCAGAATCGCTCAAGCTCAGTCAGATTGGTTAGATAGTGCATGCTTACCACAGTTTCAACACTTGCCAAAGATTCTCCATTGTATTTTGGAGCTGGTAACTCTGCAGATTCACCAGAGTTACAATGATCCTCTTGGCTGCTTCTTTGATTAATGTTCTCCTTGTCCAGCATGTCAGTTTAGGTGGATGGCTACGTCTTGCTGCGGTTTGCAGTTGTGTCATACTCTTTCCTTTTACAGATGATGGATTAAACAGGCTCGATGAGATGTTAAAAACTTGGGCTATTGTTTTATAATTCAACCCTACTTTACATTTCTCAACAACCTGACCTGTTTTGTGTGTTACTTGGTTTCTTGGATTCTTTTTTTCCACTTCATAATGCAGTACTTTGTGTTGGTGTATCACATAAAATCCCAACAAAATACATCAAGGTTGTGGTTATAAGGTGAATTTAAAAAGGTTCAAGGGTTAGGAATACTCTTGCAAGGAACTGTAAATACTTTAACTTCATGTTACTCTGATTGTCTCTTTTTTTTTACAAAATGTACCTACAAAGACAGCATCAAGTAGTTTTGGTATATGATAATTAATTGTTTTTAATTAAATTTCTCTATATTAGACGCTGAAGTCTCAAACTCTACTGGCATCCCTCTTTGTCCTACAGCTATCATTGATGGTGAAGATGATCCCCAGCCCTGACTGGTTTGTCGGTCTGGACAGTTTGAATCTTTGTGAGGGTAACCGGTGGAAACAGGAAGTGACCGTCGACCTCCAGCCTTATGATGCAGGGACGGACAGTGGATTCACTTTTTCCTCTCCCAACTTTCCAACCACCCCCCCAGAAAACATTACAAAGGTATGACGCGCATAAGAAACCCTCATCTGTTTATGTTCTTCACTTAGCTGTTGGTGCCTCAAATTCTGGTGTCTCTGTCTTGTTCTTAGAGTTAGTAAGCAGAGTGGGAATGGGACATCATTCTTTGCTGTCTCTGGCTGAATGATTGCTTGGCAGCCCTCATGTCTGACCTGAAGCGATTTAAATAAAAAGGGGCCCCTTATGTAACCGACTATCCATCCTTTTGCAGCATGTGCTTTAAAGTTGGCTAATATGCACAGGCAGTTCTACTGAGAATCTGTTGTTTTTCTGATGAATCGCTCCCTGACTGCTTTTCAGATCACCTCACAAATGCCGAACCATCCAGTCAACTCCTTCTACTACCCTCGACTGAAGGAGCTTCCACCTATTGCCAGCATAAAGATGACCCGACAGCATCGATCACCTGACCGCCTAACTTCTATCTCTAACCACATTCTACCAAACTCCATCAGTCCTCAGCGCTTCCCAGGTAGTAACACAAAATTTTCTTAATACATTACCTCAAAAAGTATTTATACCCTCAAAAATATTTAAACTAACTCACTGGTGGGAAAGAAGCTGGAGCTGGTGTTTGAGGTTGAGCCATACCAGCTTGATATAGTTGGACTCACCTCTAAGCATAGCCTGGGCCCTGGAGAGGGGCTGGACTCTGAAACTGAAACAGGGAGAGAGGCGTCGGGCAGATGTGGGGATTCTCACAAGCTCCTGACCCAATACCTCGATTTTGGAGTTCTCACGGATAGTGTGAGGGTCATCTCTTTGTGCCTTCAGGTTGTAAGAGGGAAGGTCCTGAACCTTTACACTGAACAGTAGCTCAGATTACCTGAGTTTCTTGGAGTCCAAGCACTGTTTTGCTATTGAACCTTCGAAGGCATGTGTTGTCTGTAATAAACACAATGTTCGAGCACAAAGTGGGTCAAGTGTGCTTGATACCAGGCCATCTTTGGCCAAAGGTCAATGATCAATTTTGTAATCACCAGACCTCCAGCATTACATCTGAAAAGGGGACAGTGCAATTTAATAAAACACAGATTTCATGAGCCGGAATTAGCCAAAAGGTTATTTTTCATCTGTAGGTGAAGAGAGGGACAGAGCTATGAACTCCTCACCACATGGTAGTGAGTTGGATACAAAACTTTGAGGATCTCCTCAATTCAATCACCTTGGCCTTTGAGGAGTAGGAGGAGAAACCTGAAGACTCGGTAGAAGGCATTTCCATCACCATAGCAGAGGTTGCTGAGGTAGTTAAATAACTTCTCCGTGTCAGGGCGCCAGATTCTGTGTGGGGCTTCATGGTTGACATGCCTTTCAATGTCGCACAGAGGACATGGGGAATACTGGTGGACTGGCAGACTGGAACGGAGGTTACAATTTTTAGGAAAGGGGACAGAAGAGTGTGTTCCAACTGTGGAGGGATCAATCTTCTCAGCCTCCCTAGGAAAGACGCCTCTAGAGCAGAGGTCTCCAACTCCAGTCCTGAAGAGCTACTGTCCTGGAGCTTTTAGATGCATTTGTACTCCAACACACCTGAATCAAATACCAGGCCTTTGCCAAAACTTGATGGCATTATTTAATCATTTGAATTAACATATGTTGGAATGGTCCAGCCAAGGCCCAGACCTTAATCTATTTGAGAAGCTGTGGCAGGAATAGAAACTGATGCTCATAGATGCTCTCCATCCACTGATGATGGAGCTTTAAGCTATTTCACAAAGAAGAACAGAAAAATGTTTAGTCTATGAATGTGTAAAGTTGTTTTCTAAAAATAAATTGAGTCTGGGTATGGAATCAAAATACACTCTGCAGCTTTCATACTTTTTAGTAAAAATATTTAGAAAGCATGTATCACTTTTTTTCCACCTCACAATTTTAACCACTTTGTACTGGTTTGTTACATGAAATCCCAAAAAAGCACTTTGATGTTTGGGATTATAACACGACATGAATGTGGGGGATATAGGTATGTGTGCATGGCAGAGTATGTCCGAACAGACAAACATTAAACAAGTCTTCAAAATACATTCAATAAGATTGCTCCAGAAAAGGTATTGATTCTGCAGTATTTCTTTATTTCCTTGTCTTCTATGTCTCTCTTTTAATCCAGCAACACCTTTGGACTGTGAAGTTTCTCTCTGGTCATCTTGGGGTCTGTGCCTTGGTCCCTGCTCCAGAGGTGGAGTTCGTCACCGCACTCGTTACATCCTTCTGCGGCCGGCGAATGCTGGCAGCCCCTGCCCTGAGCTGGAAGAACAGGCTGAATGTGTCCCCCACAGCTGTATGAAGAAACACCAGTAACCGTCAGAGCAGGAGCATAAAAACAGCCAGTGTTCAACACTTGGACTTTCATGCAATCACTGCTGGACTGAGAAAACATTTTATCATGTTGAGAATTTTTCTGAATTTTAAAGTGAAACAAGGGGAAGTCCATGTGCATTGCCACTAAAACACGTCTGCAAATGAGCAAAACTAAGAAAAAAAAAACTGGAGTTTGTTGGAAAAACTGGTGGATGAGTATCAAAAAGCTAAAATGTTATTTAGTCCATCTTGATTTTTACAATTGTTGAACCTCTTATTTCCCCAAATGTTTGTCATTTCGTAAAACATAAATAAATGCAGATTGCAACCACTTGTAAATTTTCTCTGACAAATATATCTTTCAAAATCATAGAAAAATGACTTAATTTGTTTTAAAACAAAAAGTTTGTGTTGTTTTGTCAAATAAATTCTCATTTGTTTTGTACCTTTCATGTTAACATCATGCTTAAAACGGTTGAGAAAAACATGGGAAAACATTTTACAGCTAACTGAAATCAGATTAAAATACGTAATAAATAAAAAATACTTAATAATAAAAATACATAAAAGTAAAAGTGGCAGTACAGCAGAAAAAATGGCTACTAGAGATGCACTGGTCAGATTTCTGGGCCTACTTCTGTTCTCCGGTTTTTGTAAAGTTTTGACCTGCCGACAGTGTTTCATTTCTTTTTAGGAACCATAACATAAGAACACAGAAGAACAGCATTGAGAATATCTTTTTTCTAGCCTTTCTGCTGTCAGCGGTCATTACTGAGCACAAGAGGTGATGTAATGTGTGGAAATTGTAACCGTAAAGCAGGATTTCACAGTTTTGCAACAAAGGTAACGTGATTGAGGAGTTGCCTCCTCGAGAATGACGGAGCTCTTCATCTCATCTCTAAGGCCCATTCCAGCCTTAGAGGAAGCTCATTTCAGCTGCTTGTATCCCAGATCTAGTTTTTTCAGTCGTGATCCATATCTCAGCACCATAGTTGAGACTTGAAGCATAAAACAAAGACTGATTTCAGGCACCACTCTCAAGTAGTATACATTCACACTTGGCATGAGCTTCTTTTCTTGAAGACTAATCTGTCCAACTTTATTTTAGAAATTCTGGTTTGATCATCTGATTTGTTTACGTCTTAGGTAAATTTTAGTCTGGAAGGTTTCATCCTTGTAGGCCTCACATGAAAGTTAAATGTGTATAGCCTCCTTTTGATTGTACAAACATGTACTTCCATATAAATAGTATGATATTTTAGGGGTTTTGGTGCTTTCAGGGTGAACTTGCTCAGACTACCAGACCTGGGCCGCTCTTCAGAGGTCATCCTGTTTTTTTTTTTATCATGACTGCAAGTTTTGTTGTCTCTTATGTTTTGTTTTTTATTAAAAAAACATTAAAATAATTCATTTTATTACCAATTCATGACTGAAATTAAATAAGAAAATACTCTCTAGTTAATTAGTCTTTTCTTGTAAAAGTCTTTTGAAAACATGGAGATGTTTATTGGATTTAAAAAGAAAATATTTGTCACAGTTTCATTGTTTGTCTATACATAAGGACTCCACACATTTTGCAAAACACCAAGGAGCAAAATGTTTAGTTTTTTCCTCAGCTCCATTTTTACTTTTACTGACCCTTTCCAGCCTTCTGATAACAATAGAGATCAATAAAAGTCAGTTTATAAAAGGGTTTGGATAATATTTGTCACAACACTACAGGTATTAAACTCTATCCTAACGTGTATTTGCGCAACAGACCTTAGTGAAACAATACAGCACCTCCTAGTGGTCACAATCAGCAGCACATCATGATGCATAAATACTGCTACCATTAACGCTACAACTGTTCATAACAAAAGCATTTTATTTATTAATAAAAGCTAAAAACAAAATACCATTATTATAATGGAAACCTGCAATCCTATAAAATAGTTTTGAAAAAAAGCAAAATATTAAAATGTTGAAGCTATGTGGTTATTGTTATTTTTGAACTGCACATTAAAAAAAATACGATATTGATTTGAGTACATTTATTTATTGAGGAAAAAAACCCTGTTAAGAAGTATTCTTATTATTGATTACATTATTCAAAATTATTCAATCATCAATATTATTGCTGATTTTGCTAGAAACATTTATTTTTAAACTTTTTTGATTATCTTGTCTTTAGTGAAAAATAGTTGTCACATAGTTTTTATTTTTTTTATTTATTACAGTAAATATGGAGGTTTGAGGGTTTGTATTATATCTAAATGATGTAGTCAAAATCGTTGTCTCATTTCAAATTGATAAAAAAAAAAACCAGTTTACCTTTTTCAGAACTTATAAAAAAACATATTAAACAATTTATTTATTCATTAAGTGATGCTTTACCGGGATCCATGAATTTTGTTAAACTTGTTTCCAGGCAAGACGCTTTAAATAATTACCACTGCGGGGAAGCGATGCCATAGTCTTCCACTAGGGGTCAATGTTTCCTCATATTTTCTCTGTCTCCGCAGTGCTGCCTGCCTACCAGGAGGAGTGCGTTTGATTGTTGCAGGGCTCAATGGCGGACAGAGCAGGATAGTCGCGTTAACACCGAGGACAAAAACGTTTCGACTGGGAGGTTTGCGGTCCGCTGCCGCCGAGCATCCCCCAGAGCAGCGGCCAAAACGAGCACTGTGTTGCATTAGCGTGACCTACAGAACACTCGAAGCTGGTTTCTCCTCGCCTTTTTTTACGTTAGCTTCTTTGAGCTCCCATCCCGAGCGGAGAAGTTAAACTGTTCATGTTGGCTTACCAAAGGCTGCTAGCTTTGTAAGCAAGCCATGGGGGACTCTCTTGAATTGATCGGGAAGCGTCTGATTTTGCTCCTGGACGACGGCAGGCCCGCCAATGGTTCAGAGACGGAGCAACCTGCCTGGGCCCGGGACTGGCTCCGAGGAACTGTGCGGGCGGTGAGCGTCATCGGCCTGGCCGCCCCGGAGGTGAGCGGAGGAGGGGAGTCGACAACAGCAAGCACGGCTGCCGGGCTGACGGTCAGTATTTACATGCAAGCGAAGCCGTATTATGAAGCGAAATATCAGTGTTTTTTAAATGCAGAGGGTGTGCTAATCTTTTCAACGTGTGCTCAGCTCAGTGGAGCTTGTTTTTACCCACCAGAATCGGTAGATTTAATGTAAGCTGATTCATAAATTTAGGTCTCAGCCCGCTGCGTGTCGCAGGCAGAGAGGCGAAGCTAAAATCGAGACCGGGGATTTTGTGGCCTTTGCTTTGTTCGGTTTTGTTAGCTTCAGGATAGTTAGCTTCAAGCAATGTTATTCGTGACCTTGCAGAGCTTACTCTTCTGCAAAAGGTGGTCCAGAGTTGAAGATGCGTCGTGCATTTTGTTATAAATCGCAGGTAATTCCTGTATAACAATCATACGCGATCTTTTCTCGCCTTCAGTTATCGTTCGTCCTCTGGAGGCATGAAGAAGTTCATGCAGGGGCGAACCTGAAATCGCCTCCACCTTATTGTTTGACCCAGATTATTTAGTGTGACACGGCTTCACCGTCTTATAACAATCTGAATGAATGACGCTGACATGTTGGAGCTGTGTTGATTCAACACTGCAGAGCAGAACTATTGTCATGAAGCTGGGTGGTTGTGGACCAACGTGACAGAGAGAAGTACAGCTACTGCTTATTTAGAGTCATATAAACTCCTGATGTTACTGATCAAATACAACTTCACAAAAATGCTATTCCTGATAATTATATGCAGGGAAAAAATACCATAGTTAAATCAACTATCTATGGATCTTGTTAGCTATCCTGTCACTAAAATTGTTGCTAAAGTCCATAGTTATAATAGGTGTGGTAACAAAGTTTTCTCGGTTATGTCAATTTGGTTCGAAAGTGCCATAAAATAGCTGTTAAATGATACCACGATGATGTGTGTGTGTTTTGTTTATAAATTAAGACACTTTTAAAAGCTGGATTTCTGGGGTGAACCATGCCCCTCGATTTATATCGAAACCTCTACAAAAGTTGCTAAATTTCCAGAAATATTAATAAATGTTCAAACGAAGGATCTTAGAAAGTTTTGCCTCCTTGGTTGTCACAATATATGTCAGTAAATTGACTTGTGATAGTCCTGTTCAGTTGAAAGATCACTTTTACTGCTGCTGAATGGTATTTTTGACCATTAAAACAGCAACAGAAAACACATTCAGCTTGTATTCTTATGCCTATGAAACAGTGTAGGTAAATTCAGAAATTAAAACTTAAATTATTTTTTATTTGTTGATCAAATTTGGACCTTGTGTCGGCTAATTTAGCAAGTGTTTACATCTCGCATCCAGACTATTTGGTTAATTTACAAACTCTTCTCGTCTACAGTCTTCAACAATAAACCCGGACTATGTCATGAGCAGAAATGGAAGGAATTGATTCTGAGTAATATTGTTCGTGTGTGTACTTTGACTTTAGAAAGTTCAGAAACTTCAACCCCGTAATAGCAAATTAGAAGCTGTTTTTGTAGGGGGCCGTGCAGAAAGAAGCGAATTCGCAATCTTGTGATTGGAGTACAAACAGACATAACATAACTGAGTGTGGAAAACACACAAATACAGGTCCTTCTCAAAATATTAGCATATTGTGATAAAGTTCATTATTTTCCATAATGTCATGATGAAAATTTAACATTCATATATATTTTAGATTCATTGCACACTAACTGAAATATTTCAGGTCTTTTATTGTCTTAATACGGATGATTTTGGCATACAGCTCATGAAAACCCAAAATTCCTATCTCACAAAATTAGCATATTTCATCCGACCAATAAAAGAAAAGTGTTTTTAATACAAAAAACGTCAACCTTCAAATAATCATGTACAGTTATGCACTCAATACTTGGTCGGGAATCCTTTTGCAGAAATGACTGCTTCAATGCGGCGTGGCATGGAGGCAATCAGCCTGTGGCACTGCTGAGGTCTTATGGAGGCCCAGGATGCTTCGATAGCGGCCTTTAGCTCATCCAGAGTGTTGGGTCTTGAGTCTCTCAACGTTCTCTTCACAATATCCCACAGATTCTCTATGGGGTTCAGGTCAGGAGAGTTGGCAGGCCAATTGAGCACAGTGATACCATGGTCAGTAAATCATTTACCAGTGGTTTTGGCACTGTGAGCAGGTGCCAGGTCGTGCTGAAAAATGAAATCTTCATCTCCATAAAGCTTTTCAGCAGATGGAAGCATGAAGTGCTTCAAAATCTCCTGATAGCTAGCTGCATTGACCCTGCCCTTGATAAAACACAGTGGACCAACACCAGCAGCTGACACGGCACCCCAGACCATCACTGACTGTGGGTACTTGACACTGGACTTCTGGCATTTTGGCATTTCCTTCTCCCCAGTCTTCCTCCAGACTCTGGCACCTTGATTTCCGAATGACATGCAGAATTTGCTTTCATCCGAAAAAAGTACTTTGGACCACTGAGCAACAGTCCAGTGCTGCTTCTCTGTAGCCCAGGTCAGGCCCTTCTGCCGCTGTTTCTGGTTCAAAAGTGGCTTGACCTGGGGAATGCGGCACCTGTAGCCCATTTCCTGCACACGCCTGTGCACGGTGGCTCTGGATGTTTCTACTCCAGACTCAGTCCACTGCTTCCGCAGGTCCCCTAAGGTCTGGAATCGGCCCTTCTCCACAATCTTCCTCAGGGTCCGGTCACCTCTTCTCGTTGTGCAGCGTTTTCTGCCACACTTTTTCCTTCCCACAGACTTCCTACTGAGGTGCCTTGATACAGCACTCTGGGAACAGCCTATTCGTTCAGAAATTTCTTTCTGTGTCTTACCCTCTTGCTTGAGGGTGTCAATAGTGGCCTTCTGGACAGCAGTCAGGTCGGCAGTCTTACCCATGATTGGGGTTTTGAGTGATGAACCAGGCTGGGAGTTTTAAAGGCCTCAGGAATCTTTTGCAGGTGTTTAGAGTTAACTCGTTGATTCAGATGATTAGGTTCATAGCTCGTTTAGAGACCCTTTTAATGATATGCTAATTTTGTGAGATAGAAATTTTGGGTTTTCATGAGCTGTATGCCAAAATCATCCGTATTAAGACAATAAAAGACCTGAAATATTTCAGTTAGTAGCAATGAATCTAAAATATATGAATGTTAAATTTTCATCATGACATTATGGAAAATAATGAACTTTATCACAATATGCTAATATTTTGAGAAGGACCTGTATTCAACTTTTAAGTCATTACATCTTATGAAGACCCACATGTATCTGCACATCGATTCGCAGCATCAGGTTATGCAAAATCATAACTGCAGAGGACTGCTTGGATGCCAGCAAATTCTGAAGGCATATCATTTATGGGACCTTTTGGTTAGACTTACACAGCTTTTGACGGTCGTACCTTTTTGGCTGAGATGTTGAAGCTCATAACGAGTAAGTAATGAAGGAAAATAAAGCAAAGGATTCAAGAAATGATGGGTAATCTATATCGTTATTGCAATAGTCAGAAATAGTATCGCAGTTCAGTTTTTGTGAAACCGTGCAGCCCTCATCTGTAACTATTTTTTATGGATGACAGAGAGACACGTAATTTGGTGGAACAAAATTAGATCTTACTGGTTTCCTGCACTTTGTTACCGATATGGATCGACTTAAAATATTCCGTTTGAATTCAGTATATTTATATGGTGCCAATTCACACCACATTATTTTGAGGCACTTGACAAAAAGTCAAGTCAATCCAGTCATGCAGACAGATTGATCCTAGTTATCAAGAGTCAATTCAGTTTATTATTCAGATTGGTTTAAGGTGTTCTATCTAATAGAAAATCTTGAAGAACAAAAAGAAGAAACAATCATACACTTTCTCACTGTCAGCTGCTTTATCTTTATTCACCAACCTTGTGGTCTTTCTGATCTTCATCAGGTGTAGAAGTCTGGTTAGATGGGTTCTGGGCCAGTTTGCTCCTATGTGTTTTTGTACCCAAATATTGCTATTTTCCCTCTTCCTAATTCCTGATCATACTGGTAAACAAACAACTTCATACTCGTGTTCTTAAACCATTGATTTTAAATGTATTTTTTTGCATGTATTATAGAGATAAATAAAAATAAAAATCCTTAAGTCTGAAATATGATTTTATTTATTATCATTTTAAAACTTTGTTTTACACCCTGTTTCTATTTATTTTAGCTCTGGTTCCCAGTCAAAGCTGTTGATTCTTCTGAAATATGACAGATTATGACCTCTGGCCCTATCAGAGATGGTGGTGCCCATCTCCAGATGTAGGTGGGCGAGAGGCGGGGTACACCTTGAACATGTCGCCAGTCCGTCACAGTGCAACACAGACACACAGCAGAAACAGCCATGCATTGCACGCACACAGTCATCCCTAAGGGCATTGTAATGTTTTTGTTCTGTGGGAAGAAGCTGAAGTAGCTGGAGAAAACAGACGCATGCACAGGGAGAGCATGCAAACTCCATACAGAAAACCACAGGGGGATTTGAACCCAGGACAAAACCAGGGCACAGCGAGTGCTGGCCATTTCTCCACTTTACCATTTTCCTACTTTTGTAGTAATCGGAGCCAAGGGGCAAAAAATGTTTCACCACAAGTGCTTCAGTTAATACAAGTCTTAGGGGGATTTCATACTTGTTTTTCAGAAAGTTTTCTCAAATTTCTTCATAGTTTGCTTCAAGGAAGTGTGCTTATGTGACGACAATAAATATTAACTACGGTTGCTTAGAGTTCTGCTAGTTTGATCGGGGGTCAACATCAGTCACATTTCGTAAGAGTGCCCAAGTGATAGGAGTCACAATGAATGGAAACGCAAGTTCTTCCAAAAATAATAAATAGTTAATCGACGTAAGATTTGAAACTTTATGATGATCATTTATCTCCCTAATTTTTCTAAAGACCTAACTGTCAGGAGAAACAAACCTATACACCGTGGTTAGGTCAGTGGCTGTGGGAAGCTTTGTTTACAGCTACAGTATGGAAGTAGGCTGGGGTTATGAAATGAGGTTACAAGTTGGTGAAGGAGCCTGGGTGATCGGATGACTTTTGTGGCTAAACTTTTCTGAATTACATTGACGTGGCTTTTATTTTCACCATTAAATCATTCTTTAAACTTACAAAATCAGCTTTATGGGATTCAATGTGCCAGGCAGGTGCAGTCATTCTGGCAGGGAGGGCTTTTTTTGTCCATAGTTTACTAGTCAGTTTTCCACTGTCCTCGTGACATGTGAACTGATCTTAATTAATCCAGAAATATTACATCTAATGTCATTGGAGAATTAATAATTGTATAGCAATGTAGCAAAATATGAAAGTGTACAAATCGGAGGGTTTGACTCTTGTCTGTGAATGACGTTAAAATAAAATGTGTAAGGATCTTTATTGAGGTCTGACCTGCAAAAGTAATAAACCCCAAAAACACACAAAGAGTACAGGGTGTTGGTTGATGCATTTATTCACCAAAGAATATGCTGGTGGTACTTAGTTTTGATGCATGGATAGAGGAAAAATATGGATTTCACAGTATTAAACCTGCCAAACACGGAGAGTTCCTTATGATCTGTGCTAGATTGGTTGGTGCATCTCTATAACCAACTATTTATAGCAAAGCTAGGGCAGTATGCAGATGTTAAACTGCAGTGATGAACTGTGGATACATTGGGAAAGAAATAACTAAATTGCTTCCACTCTGAATGGTATGTTTGTTGGATCAAATTGATATCTTGCCTTAGCTGCTCTCTGCTATAGTTTATCTACATCGTGGCCCAGAACACCTGCCACCTTAGGTTGATTTGAATTTGCATGTCTTCTTTAAATTTTCACATTAATGTCAGAAAAGAACCACTTTAAAAGTTTCAGTCCAGTTATTCTTGAGGCACAGCTGACAGATTTGACCATTCTAAGCAGTCACACAAGAAATCTTCAAAAGCAGATTGGCCCAAAATGGCTACAGTAGTTATGCAGGGATGTTTTCCATCAAAGGAAGTTCCTTTTACCATTTATTTTCATTACTCGTTCAAGGAGGGAAAAAAACAAGGAAAATTATCCGTGCATCGTTTATAGAGATTTCTGAGCCGTCACAGATGTCTCTCACCACAAACATTATGTCTGCTGGAGAATCCAGCTCCTGGCTTGCTGAGCTCAAACCACATTAGTGCAAAATTCTCCATGCAAGGCAAAAACTCACTGCAGGCAATATGTGAACACACGCTGGTTATGGGATGAAGCATCCCTGTGGATCAAAGGAGAATATAGATGCACAGGATTGAAAAAAAAAAATCTGTTAAACTTTGGGCTGAAAGGATCCATCTGCACCATTCACTGTCATACGTTTAGGCTCATTTTGTAACATTTAAGCCATGACAATGTAAGTTATTTTACTTTGGCAAAATTAGATGTAACACAGAAAAGCAACGGTTTTTCAACAGGTGCTTGAATAATCTAACATATTGATAGTCTTTTACTGGATATTCATTGTGCTTTTGATACATAGACTTAACACACAGTATATAAAATAAAAACCTGTCAAATTTAGTAGATTTATTTCTTGTGCAGAACGTTTTCTTTTTTACAGTTTTGCTTTTTATTGTGTCAGACCAGCATAACAAGCTGATATTTGATGGGAAATGAGTCATAATCAAAATATTTACAAATCTGCAAATTTGTCCAAAGGATTTGGAGCCTTCTTTCCATCAGCTTACTGGCAGTGTGAAGCAACAGGTGGGGGAGGGGTGGCAATGTCAGAGTCAGTGCTCCATACAGCATGACATAAGAAGCACTTTAAACAGTAGGATGGTAAATAGAGGAACTAAAAGGTGCCACATTAAATGGGACAAGCCTAACACAAAGATACCTGACGGCAACTAATAATGAGACCATGGATGGTGTCCTTGGGGGTCTCCTTCCAGATCTGGACATAGGTATCTCCGGGCTCTGAGACAGTCTGAGGTGCAACCTTGTGGCATCGGATGGACTGAAACATAATGTCCCAATGGACCGAAAGATTTCATCCCTTATGCCCCTTTTCCATGACTGCCTTCTCAGCGCGGTTCGTCTCGGGTCGCCTCTACGCTACACGGTTTGGTTCGTTTTCCATTTCAGTTGAGCCCCATCTCAGCGTGGGTGGGATCATCAATAGCAAGGCGGTCCCACGGTCTTTAAAAAGTAACATTATGTCATTTGTATGTAACACAAACAAGCTTATTTTTGAGAATGACTCAAAAATCAAGTTGTAGACTATATTTCAGTCTGCAGTGGCGTCATTTACATAATTAGAAGGCATTGCTTTCCCAATGTAATTCGCATTAAATGTGTGGTATTTTGGATTGCACTGGGATAGCAAACAGGAATGATTTCTGAAGATGAAATGGTGTAATGGGATTTTCACCAGCGAGTCTCCCTCAAAGCAAGCATTGGGATGATTGTGTGTTGCTGTGGTTACGCTGACAGAGCGCTCCCAAGTTGGTGCCTTTTTCTCTCTGTGTGTTGTGGATTAATTTGTTTTTGACTGTTATGTGCAACTCTAATGAAGCGCGCAGCTTCACTTGATCAGGTCACATATGACACCTTTTCCTCGGCAACAAAGAGCTCTTTTTTTTTTTTTAAACCACTGCTATTTGTTGTAAATATTTATTTTATTTTATTTTTGTATTTTAAGCAAACATTTTTTGTTTTGATGATTTGGAGCAGCACAGAGCAACACAGACCTTGATGCTGCCACCAAACGGGAACCCACCAGCTGGTGCTGATTGTGCAGGATCGGATCAACACTAGTTCCATGTAGCTGCAGTTCTGAGTCCATGCGTAGCTTGACTTAACCTGTTTCCATCAATTGACCCAAATTGGCTTTCTATTAACATGCAAGATTACAGATAAAGGATTTGTTCATTTCGCAGCCACTAAAAAACCCGAATTAAAAGGATTCTGAATTTGGTTTGATGGTTTTCTGAAACTGATCTTGGTTTAGTACATTTGATTGTGTGGACTGTGGTTTGACTCCTAATGCCTTTGCTTTGTCCTTTCTGTTCACGAACTGTAGGTGTTTCTGGAGTTTGAAAATGCATCGCAGCGATGTTCGTGGGTGCAGGTTTACAGCGATGCAGTGAAAGCCGTTTTGGTTGAAGATTCAATCGTTTGGGTCAGCCCAAGTGATGGAACCGGGACAAGTGGAGTTTCAGGACCAACAACGGCCTGGCCTGCTCTGGTGAGTGGACAGTTGTGCATTTGGGATAATATTGCCGCTTACGCATTACAACACGGGCTGTCTCAAGAAAATGGAAGATTTAGTTCAGTTTATGTTACGCTCCATCAGTGCTGGTCAACAAAACGATTACAATATTTTATGGAGGAACAGAAAATGTCAATTGCAATGATAAAGACAGGCTTTAAAATTCAATAAAACAGAGTAGAAGTTGTCCTTTCATACCTCTCTTCCACGCGCTGTCGGTCAATCAGTAACTCCTGCCCTCTCTGTGGATGGCCAACATATTGAATCTTTTGCAAATCCTTAGGCATTAGCCACACGTGGTGCACACTGCTTGCACATAGTTGCAGGTTTATCTGCTGTGAATCATTGCTTGATGGGAGCGTTAAATGCCGAGTAAACAAACTTGGAAGTAAAGGCTAACTTCGTATACTGCTGCGTGCTGCAGATTGAACAGTGAAACGTATGTGTTGTCAGATCACTGTGACAGCCAGCTATTAACATGGGGATGGGTTGTTCAAATGAAACAATAAACGGATAATTTACTGTAATAATCTGGATCTGACACCTTTTGACCAAGCGATGCTGTGGATGTGTCCTCTATCACTGAGCCTAGCAGCAAAGGTTTTTGTGCACATCCTGAACAGAGTGGCACTCCTTGCAAACAAAGTCAAAAGAACCAAGTGCTGTCTTTTTTTATTAAATCATCATTAGGAAAGAGCGTGTCCAGCCTTAAATAGTTAACTGACAGCATACTTATTTTGAAGTTATAAATAACAGTGATATAATTAGAATTGGATAATTAATTTAGCAAACTAGAACTTATAAAGTGTTTGCATTGAACATAAATTGTTGATCACATAAGTGATGTTCATTCACTGTTTGGGGTTCTTTCGCCTACATGATCTTATAAATGAAGTGCTCTTTGTGGTCCAATTAGCTGCCCTGACAACAGGAGGTGTCATGTTTTGCATCTCTTTGCAGCCTCAGTTGCACTTCATTGCCATTGTTTTTCAAAACAACTAAAGCAGTTACTTGTATACACATGTATACAGTATCTCACAAAAATGAGTACAACCCTTACATTTTTGTAAATATTTTATTTAATCTTTTTAAGGGACAACACGGAGGATATGACACTTAGTTACAATGTAATATAGTCAGTATACAGCTTGTATAACTATAAATTTGCTGTTCCCTGAAAATAACTCAACACACAACCATTAATGTCTAAACCACTGGCAACAAAAGTGAGTACACCACTAAGTGAAACTTATGTCGCATTAGCCATTTTCCCTCCTTAGTGTCATGTGACTCGTTAGTGTGTCAGGTGTGAATGGGAATCAGGTATGTTAAATTTGGTGTTATCGCTCTCACACACTCATCGTGGCACCTCAAAGAACTCGTTGAGGACCTGAAAAGAAAGATTGTTGCTCTTCATAAAGATGGCCTAAGCGATGAGAAGATTGCCAACACCCTGAAACTGAGCTGCAGCACAGTGACCAAGACCATACATGGTTTAACATGACCGGTTCCACTCAGATCAGGCCTCGCCATGGTCCACCAAAAAATCCGAATGCTCGGCGTCATAACCAGAGGTTGTCTTTTGAGAATAGACGTATGAGTACTAGGGATGGGTACCGAATTCGGTACTACCGAGTTTCTATTCACGTAAAATGAAATGTGTACCACGTTTTGGTACTTAAACGCATGATTGTGACACTGAAGAAGTGGAAGAGTGGGCGATTTTCCATGCTGGACATGAACACAGCATTGCACACACAAGAGTGTCAGTAGCCGCTGATACTGTCAACAAACCATGTCTGATAAAAAGCGCTCGAAAGTATGGCTCCACTTTTCAAAATGCCGAGCGGATTACACTGGCTGCAATATTTGTGATGCGAAGTACAAGACCAGCGGTGGGAATATTTCTAATCTTAGGAAGGACCTGGCTAAGCACAAGATTTTTCTCAAAGCACAATTTTCGTCAGCCTCAGATTTATGGCTACAACTCCTGCATTCAGCACTGTTAGCACGCCTGTATCCGTTAGCGACTCATCGTCTGCAGCCAGCAAAATGGGAGAAGAAATGTTTGAAACAACTGAGATGTTACAATATAAACAGCTGAATGTTTTGATATATTCATTAAAGTTATTATATTGAGAAATAAAAGTTCAATTGAAAAATTTTAACATTTTATTAACGAATTAACATTTATTACCACATAAACACACAGAAGTACTGAAAACTGGTACCGTTGAGTACCAATACAGTTTCCTGGTTATCGGCATCAGTACTGTATCGGTTCATATGTGAAAGGTACCCATCCCTAATGAGTGCTGCCAGCATTGCTGCAGAAGTTGAAGCGCTGCGGGGTCAGCCTGTCAGTGCTCAGACCATACACTGCATCAAATTGGTCTGCATGGCTGCTGTCCCAGAAGGAGACATCTTCTATAGATGACACACAAGAAAACCTGCAAAATGTTTGCTAAAGATAAGCGGACTAAGAGCATGTATTACTAGAACCACGTCCTGTAGTCTGATGAGACCAAGACAAACATCTTTGGTGCAGATGGTGTCAAATGTGTGGTGGCAACCAGGGGAGGAGAGACAAGTGTATCTTGTCATTGTTTGGGGCTGCATGAGTGCTGCTGGCTGTAGGGAGCTACAGATCATTGAGGGAACCATGAATGTAAACATGTACTGTGATATAATGAAGCAGAGCATGATCCTCTCCCTTTGGAAACTGGGCAGCAGGGCAGTATTCCAACATAACGACCTCAAACACACTTCCAAGACGAGCACTGCCCTGCTAAAGAAAATGTAGGTAAAAGTACTGGATTGGCCAATCGTGTCTCCAGACCTAAACTATTGAGCATCTGTGGGGCATCCTCAAACAAAAGGTGGAGGAGCCCATGGTCTGTAACATCCACCAGCTCAGTGATATCATCATGAAGGAGTTGAAGAGGATTCCAGTGGCAACCTGCAAAGCTCCAGTGAACTCCATGCCCAAGAGAGTTATGGCAATGATGGGAAAAAATGCTGGCCACAAAAAATGGCGTGCCTGGAACACCTCCCAAGGAAGTCTTCCAGGGGCGAGCCACCTCAGTTGACCCCTCTAAGTGGAGAAACAGTGGATCTACTGCATCCTCTCCCGGATGGCTGAGCTCCTCATCCTATCTCTAAGGGAGTGCCCGGCCACCCTGTGAAGGAAGCTCATTTCAGCCGCTTGTATCCGGGATGCCAGTCTTTCAGTCATGACCCAAAGTTCATGCCCGTAGGTGAGGGTAGAAACATAGACCGACTGGTAAATCGAAAGGTTTACCGGTCTCTTCAACACAACTGCTACAAACTGCCTCCATATAATGTATGTTGATTATAATTTAAGTCCTTATCAACGTATGAACTTAAATTATTGGCCATTCTCACTTCTGTGCATGTACAAGACAGTGTAGCTATGGTAACTTATAATAATGTACATAAATAAATCTGTCAGCAATAGCAATCTCATAACCCATAATCACAGCTTTAAAGGATTGAGGTAGCAGTTTCACTTCAAATTAGAGGAAATCTGTTTTTTAAGGATTGATATTAAAACGGGTTAAAATCAACATGAAAAATTAAGTCTTTAGCTAAAATATATAAAGGAAAAAAAATAAGTTGAACTTAAATCAATAAATAGAAATTAAATCACTGTCCTGTGTCCTATTTGTGCCAGTCCCAAGCCTGGATGAATCCAGAGGGTTGAGTCAGGAGACGCATCTAGTGTAAAACGTCTGCTGCATCTACTGTGACAGTCAAAAACATGATCTCCATGCTGGATTGGTTGAGGCCCGGGTTAACAACTACCAATAGTACTAGTGACCGGCAGGGTACAGGTGGAAATTGGGCTACGGCTGGTCAGCAAACAAGAAGAGGAGGAGGAAGACGTGTCTGTAGGCAGAGAGAGACGAGGAAAAGCCAGGGTCTAGGACTGAGATTTGGGACTATGAGAGGAAAAGCTAGAGAGTTGGCTGGCATGATGCAGAGGAGGAAGGTGAACATACTGTGTGTTCTGGAGACCAGGTTGAAAATAGCAAGGCTAGAAGCTTAGGAGTAAGGTTCAAGCTGTTCTACCATGGTGTGGATAGGAAGAGAAATGGTGTAGAAGTTACCTTGAAGGAGGGTTTTTTCAGGAATGTTCTGGAGGTGAAACAAGGTAGAAATTGAAGGTGTGATCTTCAATGTTAGTGGTTATGCCCCACAGGTAGGATGTGAGTTGGAGGAGAAGGAGAAATTCTGGAGCAGTTAGATGACATGATGCAGAACATCTTCAGAGGTCAGAATGTAGTGATTGGTGTAGATATCAATAGACATGTTTGAGCAGGGAACAGAGGTGATGAGGAAGTGATGGTAGGTTTGATATCCAGAACAGGAATGCAGAAGGACTGATGGTGGTAGACTTTGCCAAGAGGATTGGAATGGCTGTAGTGAATATTGTCCTCTGGAAGAGGCAGAAACAATGGGTGACTTACAGCAGAGGTAGGAGCACAAAGGCGGATTACATCTTGTGTAGACGATGTAATCTGAAGAAACTCAGCGATTGCAAGGTAGTAGGTGAGAGGTTTGCCAGACAGCACAGGATGTTGGTGTGTAGCATGACTCAGATGGTGAGGAAGATGAAGAGGTCAAAGGCAGAGCAGAGAACAGTGGTGGAAGCTGAAAAAGGAAGAAAGTTGTGTGGCTTTCAGGGAGCAGTTGAGGCAGGCTCTAGGTGGCCAGAAGGTGCTTCCAGATGATTGGACAACTACAGCTAATGCTATCAGGGAGATAGGTAGGAGGGTACTTCACATGTTTTCTGGAAGGAAAACATACCTTTCTTGTTGGTGGAATGAGGAACTACAGAAGTGTGGACAGAGAAAGAGATCAGCTAAGAAGAAATGGGACACCATGAGGACTGTATAGAGTTGCCAGGAGTACAGGTTTGAACCAGAGAAGTGTGCTGGTACACATTTTCAAGAACAAGGGAGATGTGCCGAGTTGAGTCAACTACAGAGGAAAAAAGTTGATGAGTCATAAAATAAAGTTATGGGAAAGAGTAGTGGAATCTAGACTGAGGCCAGAAGTTAGCAACAGTCTGGCCTCATAGCAAGAAAAAATACTACAGATACAATATTTGATTTAATGATATTGATAGAAGTATAGAGAAGGTCAGGGGCAGCTGTTTTTTTTTTGTTTTTTTTTGGTAGATCTAAAGAAAGCTTATGACAGGATGCTAAGAGAGGAACTGTGGTCTGGAGTAGCAGAAAAGTGTAAGAGTTGTGCAGGACATGTAGAGGGCTCTAAGACAGTAGTGAGGTGTGCTGTAGGTGTGACAGAGTGGTTCAAGATGGAAATGGGACTGCATCAAGGGGCTTTGAGCCTCCTCTTGATTGCTGTGCTGATGACATGTTGACAGATGAGGTTAGACTGGAATTTCCAGGGACTATGTTTGCAGATGACATTGTAATCTGTGGTGAGAGCAGGGAACAGGGGACGAAAAATCTAGAGAGATTGAGCGTTGCTCTGGAAAGGAGAGGAAAAGGAAGGTTACCCAGAGCAAGACAGAATAAATGTGTGTGAATAAGAGGTACCCAGATGTAGCTGTGTTGTTATGGGGAACAGAGATAAAGAAGGTGGAGGATTTTAAGTACTTAGGGTCAACAGTCCAGAGCAATGGTGAGTGTGGAAAAGAGGTGAAGAAACCTCTCCAAGCAGGTTGGAGCGTGTGGAGAAAAGTGTCAAGTGTGTTGTGTCAGTGAGAATGAAAGGTGTACAAGACATTGGTGATACCAGCAATGTTTGCATGGTTTAGAGACAGTGGCACTGAGGAAGAGACGGGACACA
This sequence comes from Girardinichthys multiradiatus, assembly GCF_021462225.1. NCBI lineage: Eukaryota > Metazoa > Chordata > Actinopteri > Cyprinodontiformes > Goodeidae > Girardinichthys > Girardinichthys multiradiatus. Next base: position 23,415,293 of record NC_061815.1, on the reverse strand, counting down.
TAGCTGGAGGTAGCAGAGATGAAGATGTTAAGTTTCTTTTAGGAGTGACGATTATGGATGAGATCAGGAATGAGTGCATCGGAGGAACGGCTCAGGTTAGATGTGTTGGAGATAAAACCAGAGAGGCCAGACTGAGATGGTTTGGACATGTAAAGAGTAGAAGGATGCTGAGGCTGGAACCGCCAGGCTGGAGGCCTAGAGGACGACCAGATGCAAAATATCACCTGTGACCTTACTCACAATAATGTTTGTTTATAAATAAGCAAAACAGAAGGTAATAAAAACAGGGATTATTTTGAGAAAGCAGTTTAATGGCAAGTTGAAGTGGGCAGGAAGCCAAAGAGTCTCTGGAGATGAAAGGTTGATATAAATAGGTGTGTATTGCTACTACAAAAATATTTTATCAAGGGAAGGGCTGATGAAAATGATCTATTTTTATTCTACTTTTCGAATCAGTGTTTTTTTTTATTTATTCTGGCATATTCAAAAGCCAGATCTTTAAGTCACGGCAGTTCTGTGAAAACCACATCTCCATAGATACTAACCATTAATCTTTAACTTCATCGGACTGTAATCAGACATCATCAGATAATGTATGTAATTTTCATCCAATTCAGTACAAAATACATTAATTTTAATTTCCCCCAAATTGAAAACATTTCTAAGAAATTAAGTTACATTAAATCCAATTCAAGGCTTACAAAATGATTTCTGTTGGCCATCTTCTGTTTTGGGCTGTTGAGCACGAAGATTTTATAATTGCTTCTGTCTTGTGCAGACTTTCCGCTCACTGGTGGACAGAGTGGGTTTAGGGTCACTGGTTCCTGTGGAGTATTTTGGAACGAAGAATTCCGAGTTCTTGCCAGACAACAAAGCTTTCCAGAGGTTTGAGGTGAGTGTTCATTTCCCAATTTCTTTTATTGTGGTCTGGAATTAGCAGAGAAAAACAGGGTCAAAGGCAGAACTTATCTAAATGGGTATTTAGTTTACAGGAAACAAGAAATATCATTTTCCAATATGTATCTGCAGCAAAGCTGTCCCTTGCTAATTTAATCTGAGGATAACTCACATTTAAGTATTTCAGAACTTTGTTTTTGTGCTTTTGCAGGTTGATAAAGATATGAGACACCCCTTGTTGCTGGAGCAACCCTCACTGCTGGCCGCCGTCTCCAGCTGGCACACCGACTTTAAACTGCAGGAGATCTTCAGGAAGGGTAGGACTCAAACTCACGCTTAATGTGGTGTCTCCATTAAACAGTGGAGCAGTAGCACAGACAGCTAATCGTTCTTTTTTTGCTATATTCCTTTTTATTTTAATTTTTAAACAAACAACAAAAACAAGGCATAACAAAAAGGAATGCAGTCCAGCAACAATGTAAAAAAAGACAAGCCAGATCTACAACACAAAACATGGATCACAAATAAAAAAAAAAACACAAAACACCCCAGAAAGTCTACATACTATATCAGTCCTGTACCTGTGTACCTGTATCTAATACAATATAGACAGAGGTTGCCATCCTCACATGTCCTGCAATTGAGCCAGAAATGGGCCCCACACCTCATTGAATAAATCTTCCCTGACAGCCACTCTATAGGTAACCCGCTCGTAGCTGGCCATTGAACTTAAAACCTGTAACCACTCCTTAAAAGTGGACTGAGTGGGAGATTTCCAGTGGCGTAAGGTTATCCTGCACCCTGTTATGGCTAAACGACACCCAAGATTTATGGTGTCTTGACAATTCCACGCCATCTGGAAGTATTCCCAACAGACATAGTGTAGGGTTTTTGACCAAATGTGTGCCCAACACCTTGTTCACAAACAGAATAATTGCGTTCCACATGTCTTTAGATTTGTCACACTCATATAACATATGGATCAGAGTACCAACATTTCCATAACATCTCCAACATAGATCACTGGTTCCAAGTTTTTGTCTTGCCATTTGTGAAGGGGTCCAGTAGGATCTATTTAATATTTTATAACAAATGAGTTGTGATTTTGCTTCACGCGAGTTACGATACCATGATGCACAAACCTTTTTCCAGACACTTTCTGGAATCTCTTGAGCCAGATCCCCTTGCCAACATGCTTTAAGACCCTCTAGTCTTGGCACTTGCATCCTCCTAAAGAGTTTATAGAAATTTGAAGCTCCTCTATTTTTTTCTCCACTCTTATGGGAGATGACTTGGATTTCTGTCCCTCCGTGCTGGATATGTTTGTTTGAGAGAATGCAATGTCTAATTTGTAAATATCGCCAAAATTCTGAGTTACACAAATTTAGTTTTAATTTCATCAAAAGATTAAAATCCCACGTCTCCTATCACATCCTCAAGAATGTGAATTCCAGATCTAATCCACTTGTCCCAAAATAAACTTTTTTTTACCTTTTAACAGTTTTTTATTATACCATATGGAGGATCTGCTTGATAAATATGGGTCATTTTTCGTTATTTGATGAGCAATTCTCCAAGACGCTCTGGCAAAAGCCATTACCAGGTCTTGAGAGGGGACAGGTCTATCTGTCTGTTAAAGGAAGGCCTCCACAGAGAAAGGATGTACCATCTGTTCCTCCATCCTGACCCATAGAGGGATCTTTGTAACTGGCAGGTGAATTTTAGATAGCTGCGATAAAGAAAAAGACAAGTGATACCAGTCTATTTGTGATAATGCTAAACCTCCCTCATCTTTTGCAGCATATAACTTAGTCTGAGTAAACATGGTTTTTTTTGTTGCCCATATAAACTTCTCTATCATACTGTTGTACGTTTTAAGTAGTGAGGAAGGAAATTTTAACGGCAACATAGAAGTGATGTAATTAATCTTGGGAGTTATAATCATTTTAACTAGATTGAGTTTGCCCAACAGGGAGATATTCAATTTATTACAGTTCTGTAACAGAGTTTGAGTTTTCTGTATAACTGGAGATATGTTAGCTTCCATTATTCTTTCCAGCCCTGGTGTTAATTTGATACCCAGGTATGTTAATCCTTCAGGCATCCATCTAAATTTCCAATTATTTCTAATATCTGGGTGGCACACTTTGGATAAAGGCATGGCTTCTGATTTTGACCAGTTAACATTATAACCGGATATCTCTGAAAACAGATTTATCACTGAGCAAATCTCTGGAACTGAAGATTCAGGGTTACTAGACATCAATAGTACATCATCTGCATACAACAGGAGCTTATGTTCTTCTTGGCCCACCTACATACCCTGTATATTCAAATTAGACCGTAAGGCTATCGCCAGGGGTTCAAGAAATACCATCTTATAAGAAACATAGCGAAGATCAGAGGTGATAGAGGTGAACGTTGCCGAACCCCCCGATTTAATCTGATTTGAGTTGACATAATCCCATTAGTTAAGATTGTGGCTGATTGATTAGAGTACATCAGTTTCACCCATTTCCTAAATATTGGACCAAATACAAATTTTTCTAGCGTATAAAACAAGAAAGGGAATTCCACCTTATCAAACGCTTTTTCTGCGTCTAATGAAAAGGCAACCATTGGAGTGTCATAGTTTCTTGTCATCCACATAATGTGTAACAGTCTTCAAAGGTTGTCTGCAGAGCTCCTGCCCTGCATAAACCCCACTTGATCCTGATGGATGAGTAATGGAACCACGTCTTCCAATCTAGTTGCTAAAATTTTGGCAAGAATGTTCTCATCCACATTAATCAAAGATATAGGGCGATAATTAGCACACTGCTGTGGATCTCTGTCCTTTTTATGTAGTAGCATAATAATAGCTTCCCTCATACTTTCAGGTAACCTATCTCTATGAAATGCATCTTCATTTACAACTAGTAACCTAGAGGCAAGCTCATCCATGAATTTCTGATAGAAATCCACTGAGAACCCATCGTTTCCAGGGGCCTTTCCTACCCTAAGACTTCTGATTTGCATTTTTAATTTAATCTATGGATTTATCATCCTCCAAAAGTCCTCTCCCCTCCTGTGATAGGGTAGGAATTTCAATTGAAGAAAAAAACTTTCTAACTTGTTCTTGTCTGTCCCACCCTGGGATGTATACAATTCTTGATAAAATTCTCTAAACGTGGTATTTATGCCTCTTTTGTTTGTAATAAGGTTTTTGTCTTTATCAAAAATCGACAGAATAACATTTTGAGATTGTGTTTGTTTTACTCTGTGTGCCAGTACTTTACCAGCTCATTCTCCCTGCTCATAATATTTCTGCCTGGTACAGAAGAGGGCAAATTTGGTTTTCCTGTTCAGTATGTCATTTAGTTCGCATTTAAGTTCGTTCAAATTACCCCATGTGTCAGAGTCTTGTTGCTCTGAGTGTTGTTTTTCCAGCCTTTTGATGTCTTGCTCTAGTTTGAGAAGCTTCTGACTTTCTGCTTTTTTGATAAAGGAACTTCTTTGGATAATACGCCCCCTCAGGGAGGATTTGAAAGCATCCCACATAACCCCTTGGTCTTCAATGGAGCCTCCGTATATGGTCGTGTGCTTAACCCTACACCATCAGCGCCACGCCTATTCCACCGAACTTTTAATATTTGGGTTGGTTTGAGGGTTATTCTCGGTGTCTGGACCAATTTAGATTAGCTTTGTTTTAGAATCTGTGATTGGATTATCCCACACTTAATACAGATTCTTCAGAGCACAATTTATCATCTTTTATTTAAAAAAATAAAATAAAATCGTCAATGTGCCAATTCTTTGGGATATAATGAAACCCGGTTAAAAAGTGTGGCAATTTTGATAAAATTTTACACTTTTCAGGACTACTTAGGAACCATAAGCAACTGCATAATTTAGGTAAGAAAATGTCTGGCCAGATTTGTTCAAATTTGAACATAATTAACAGCTTAGGTACACCAGACCTCAGACATCATGTTCTCAAGCTGCATAAAGCCTGTCTGGAATAGAAAAGAAAAACAAAACTTGAGTATGCACAAATGCAAAATAACCGCAGTAGACACAATCTGCCTCATAGAAGCTAACACAATCTCATAAATAAAAACAACTTATTATACATCCATACTTATACATCAATCATATTATATAGTTACATTTGATGATGCATTTCTTATAAATATAATAAGCTCAACGACAACTAGCAGTTTGTCCATCAGCACATTTCTAAAGAAAAATGCTGATTATTGAATAAAGTTGGGTTTCATCTTGGGTTAGAAAAAGCTAATGATTAATTCAGTTTATCTGGTAAATCATTGCAAAGACAGTAATGCTGTGCATTGTGTGTACTGGTTCATGGAAGGCTAACCGGCACACACAGCAGCCGTCTGACCAGAAGCAAAGATTTAGAGAACAGAGTTCATTTGTTTGTTGTCCGAAAGGGTAAAAAAAAGAGAGGTTTTTGTTTTTATAAAGCTGTAGTTATTTTGCTTTTAAAAACATGTCCTTGTGGGAATTTCTAAAGAAACAGTTTTGGTATGTCTCTGATTCGTGTCTAAATTCCTAAATGTTGCTCTTCCTTCTTCTTTTTAATTTTTTTTAATGCAACAATAAAAACCAGTAATATTAGTGGGAATGGTTAGTCTGGGGCTTTGCAGGCATGACGGAGTGCTGAACCAGTTGAACCACCTGGTGAACAGTGTTGCCATTCTTTTTCAACACGTTTGAGGTTTTTTCCACCTTCACTTTTGTTTTGGAGCACAAACAATACTTTGTGGATGCAGAGTTTTTTGTAATCAGCAGGAATCTGTTCAGTTAGTAATTCATTTTCATTCCTCCTTAAAACCGATCAACATCTATCAACATCATCTGCTGGTTACATACAGATATATAAAAATGGCAGACAAATGATGTTTGTACAGTCAAACTATTCGCTTTTATGATACCATTACTTTTGTTTAATTTTCTTCTCGTTGATCTCATCAGGTTCATTCACCATTCAAGGACGCAGGGTCCGTGTGTACCAGCCTGAGTTTGAAGAGTGTTGGGCTTTTGGACTTGTCTCACAGCATGACCCCATCTCCCACGTTATGGAGATTACCTTGGATAAGGTAACACATTTTGTTTAAATAGAGTTATAGTTGGACAGTTACTATATTATATCATTTCACTCTGGAGATACTTTGGTATAAGGAGACCTTTTATATGGACTGTAAAATGAGTCCAAATCATGAACCCTCCACCACTGGGCTTGTCAGTTTGTCTGATTTGTATGAGGTGATGTGTTATTCACTAATTGCAAAGGATTTGCTTCACATTACAGGCAAACATGTCTGCTGTTGTCTGGCCTGTTTAAAGTATGTTGTTGCACAAGTCCTGTGGTTTGTTCAAATAAGTTTCAAAGGTGTTCTTTGAGTGCCTTTCAGTCATTTTTCTGTCATAAACTTTAACAAATAAACAGAGGCCTTTAAAGCTCCTGAGCAGGAGTTGGTAATTATTTGTCCCAAGGGGACCAATCAGCTACTCTGACTCCAAATCATGGGCTGAACATAGTTTTTTCAAATTAATATTGGATGATAAACTCAAAATATAATTTTTACCTTCCATTCATAGAAGTAAGCATTGCAGCTGTAAAATACACTTTCTATTTAACATAAATAATTATCTGCTACATAAACAATTGTCATAAATGAGCAAGGTTTAGTATTTTACTGTATCTTTAGTCTAAGCACCTCTTGAGAACAAGTCTGACTCCACCCTGACTGTCTATTGTGATGATTAATTAGTGAAAAGATGTCGCTTTTTTCTTCCCTGCAGGGGAAAGAGAAGCAGATGGTAGATCCTCGTGTGATACATGTCATGCTAGCAGAGGAGGAGGTAGGTTTGTCTTTAAATAGTGAGGCTGGGGATCATTGTCTCAGGCTTTCTACAGTATCAAGTCAGCTGTGCTTTTGCTTTTTCTCTCTTCTTGTGCAGACTGCTGCCTCCGCCACATTCGTTAGTTTTAGCTTGCATAAGATGAACATAGAAATCAGTCGTCCATTGATAACAAAGTGAGTGAGGTGTATCGTTAACATGGCAGACTGTTGCCTGTGTATTACACTCACCTATCACCCGGTCCTACAAAGTAGGTGTCACCATGTAGAAATAACACCACACAGCAGCAATACAAAACCCAAAGTGACATTTGCACATGGCTGACAGCTAATTAGCAACAGTTTGCTGTATTGTGATAAGAGCGTAACCATATTACAATATTACTACCTACCTCTTGATACAGAGCTTTCTATTCCAGAAGTATATGAGCTGAGCTCTGGGGTTTGAGACAACTTGTGTTTTGCATAGGTAGAAATCTTACACCTGCCTTTTAGAGGGAAGGTTTTTGTTTTTCAGCAACATTTTGAGCGAACACTTCTATACATCTTTCCCTCGATTCTCAATTTGCTACTGTGTATATGTTCAAAAAAAGCTATGTTGTGACTGGTTATACTGGGTGCTACAGGTTTAGTAAATCCAGTGTTTTTGCCTTTGGAAGTAAGTTTCTCTTCTATGTCCCTCCCTTAGCCTGGTAACAATGGACAGCGAAGGAAGGACAGTGAAGCATTGAAGGGAGATGGACGCAGACGTAGGACTGCCTCAGAGGATGGTGATGATTTGAACTCGAAACGGTTTAAAGGAGCAGGAAATTCTGAAGCAGGTACACAAAACTATGGGGATTCCAACAAAACTCCAGAGGAAGTTGCTGGAATCTGGGCTGGAGACTCTGAAAGAGTCAGCAGCTCCACCAAAAACGGAAGCCCATCAGAGGGAGCTTCTCCACCAGGAAGTGTTTCTTCTTCCAACACCAATTCCTCGGTCCACTTTGACCACTCAAATGCTTCTTCGCCTCTTTATCCTGCCCTTGTTAAAGAAAATGGTCGCCTATTCTCTCCACAAGGAGCAGCAGACTCAACCAGCAGCATTTCTCACCCGCCTAACCCTCCCCCTCTCAAACCAGCCCCTTCCCCTTTTTCTACCACATCCTTTCCCTCACTAGGGCAGATGCCAGTCCTTGTCCCTGGAGCTCCAGCCCCAAAGGCCTCTCCGTCCCCCCAGCCAGACCGAGAGGATGCCTGCCAGTCGGCTTACTCTAAAACAGCTGTTCTTGTTTCACCGGGGCCTGTCACCATTTCTTGGTCACAGGACAGCAGACCCAGTGTATCACTGTCTCCGTCGCTGGGTTTCAGTCCTAAAGCTCCTACCTGGGGAGGCCAGACCGAGGTAAGACAGTCAATAGGGTTAATGCTGACTGTACAATTACACTACACCTTGCCAAATTATTAATACACCCTAAACCTTTACGTTTTGTCTCATAATAACCATAAACTCTGACCAGTTTTCTTCTTCCTGCTGAAGAATATGATCCTCACAGCATAATGCTGCCACCACCATGTGTCACTGTGGGGATATTGTCTTCAGGGTGATGCAGGGTTGTAGTGCACCACTCTTTTCCCTAAGGGATGATAGAATGAGTGCCCTGTGAAATGTTCAAACCTTGGGATGCTGGTTTTCAACCAAACCCTTTAAATTTATTTCTGGATAATTTTCTCACTGACCTTTCTACAGTGTTTTTTTGGTCTTTTGTTTGTACGTTAATGTACGTCATCCCTAAATCAGTGTATGCAATATGTCAATCGCAAAGAACAGCTTGAACACGGTATTTGTTAGGATATTATGTTTTAGGTGACATGCATTCATGCTCTGCATATGGATGATATGTTTGACTTGTTGAATGGAGTCTAACTGACCTTTATGCCCACAGTAGGTTCATAGTTTTAGTGGCTAAGGTGCTAAAGGAGGATGATGGGGACGTGTAAAGAAACTGAACAAAGAAACTGAACAATATGGGTTACTAATAATTGGGGCCTGCCATAGCAATGCATAGGAGGCACCTATTACTATGCACCTCTAAACTGGTCTCTTTATATCTTTATTTTTCTTCCGTCTCCGTTAATGCGGCCCGAACCGCTGCGTGCACCCCCACAATATATACATCAAAACGACCGGCTCGGTCCCGTGAGGTGTGCTATTACTTTTATTGGCGTTTCGAGTTACCATGGTGACGTAATTAACGAAAAACCACCCCCCAAAATCCCCATAGGAATGAATGGAGTCAGGGGCGGAAGGAATCCTCAAAATTCACTGTTTTTGAGGCTCTGCTGTATCGCCATACTTTCACCTAGAAACACAGTTTGACTTTCAGTTTGTAGGAAAATCCGCCGGCTCTTCAGAAGTGAAAACGGTTTGTTGATAACTGCTACGGTTTCTCTAAAATTAGACTCCAAGCGACACAAAGTTTGCGAGAAAATCACACTCTTAACAGTGGAGATGGCAGTTACTAGTGTAAAAAGAGGGGATTTTTTCAGGAAAAATTAGTTTTAACTGGCCCTCACGGCCACAAATTTCGCTCTACAGTCACAATTTTCCGTCAGTTTGTAGGGCCGGGCCTCTGCTTTCACACAATAATTTCAAAATTGTTTTAGGTATCATAGATTTCTGTCAAAACACCCTCGATCGCCAAGAGTCAGTAGATTTCTGTAGGCCTTCTCCCATGTATTTTCAATGAGAGCTTGACCTGTAATCCATGAGTGACACCATTTATTTCCATAATCATATTTTATACTGTGAACGACATAGAGATATGAAAATCTCCACGAATAGGGACGAGGGATAGCTGTCGCCCACAGTTTAAAAAAATGTCAAATACCATGTACGGATTCCCAGATATTAGACTTTGTTCGGGAGCATGTTCAGGAGTTTTTGCCTTTTTCTCCATTTTCCCTCTCTTTTCACCCAGCGTTATGTCTTTATTATTATATTTTCAAAAATAAAGGATGAATATTAATGTTCCCCTTTCCGTTCTGATAAAAACGGTCCAAGAATGACATCGATCGCCCCTACGGTTTCCGAGTTATGGCCAGTAGTTCGGGAGCATGCGCCTCCATGTTATAAAGCCTAGACCAGGGGAGACAGAGAGAGAGGTGCTGCGTGAGTGAGAAACAGCAGGTGTCAAGTTACACTGACGCTCTTTGCTGATTGGCTGATTCATTCCTCACTGTTCTATTTATAGCTCTGTGTATCTCCTACTGTATATGTCTGTATGTGATTCTGTCTTTCTTTCTGCCTCTCTGTGTCTCACACTCAGACACACAACCACACACACACACACACACACACCCACACACACCCGCACACACACAGACACACACCCACACACACACACGCATGCATGGATTACTATCTTTCTGAGGACTTTGCATTGACTTTCATTGATTTTCATTCATTTCTATGACTTAAACATGACCCGACCCCTAACCCTTTGACCAGCTTCATAGGGGGCAAGTACATGGCGGCCATGTTGTGTGGGATACTTAAACAGCATGTACTGCTGTTCCAACTTCCACACAACAGTGATTGACCCTAAAGGTCAATTTCTTTCATCAACCCTCCATGCTTACTAATGATTATTTAAAGCTTATAATAACATACACAATGGTTTTAGAATAGCAAGCATGTTGTATATAACTAATAGAAATAACACAGACCTGAAAGGACAACCATGCTTGATTTTCAAAATAAGACAAAACCTGCTCTACAAAATAAAAGCCTTTAAACAATAGATGATTGCAGGAGTGGGCTTCACACTACTGTTGGAGCTCCCCCAGTGATGGGAATGGGACTATGCTGGTCCTTTGAAACAGGCTTACTGAAACTTCCAACATAAAAGCCCACATCTTCCATAGTTACTATGGATTTTGTGAGTTGACAAGTGCATAGAAAATGATTTTTAAATAGCAAGCGGGTTCTATTTAACTAATGGAACTAACCCAGGCCTGAAAGGACAACTATACTGGACTTTCAAAATAAGACAAAACGTGCACTACAAAATAAAAGACTTTACATTTTAAACAATAGATGATTGCAGCACTGGGCTTCACACTAATATTGGAGCTCACCCAGGGCCTTTTCAAATAAGGCTTACTGAAAATTTCAAAATAAAAGCCTCAGTCTTCCAGAGTTACTAGTAATATTTTAAGGTGATAATAGCATAGACAATGAATTTTAATAAAAATAGCTAGCTCCGGTCCCAGAAGCACGCACCAAGAGGCAGGCCCCGTCTAAATTTCTTCCGACATTTTCTAGTCTATCAATATCATTGTCGCAGTTTTCAGCAATGATATCACAATTACATATTTCCTGATACCTGGCCAGCCCTAGTTCCAGTGTTTAACACATGAGAAAAAGTTGAAGGGGTATGAATGCGTCTCCAAGGCACTTACTAAGGTGCCACTTTAACACCAAAAGTTTAGTACAATATCGTATTTCACTGCTTTTTTTTGTTTTTTCTTTATTTCCAGGGTTCTAAAGCATCACCCGGTTTCCGTTTGTCCCAGGGTACCCCCACAGCTCCAGTGTTTGGAGATGTTACATCCCAGACCAATGGAGCTCCCACCACTACCACAGCTTCCCATGACACCGCCAGGCCTTTTGGCTTTGACTTCAGTGGAGCAAAAAATGAGACTCGGCCTCAGCAGGACCAGAACCTCTTTTTTCAGTGTATGACCCAGAATTCTGGCACCAGCCCCATTCTGACAACTAGTCAGACTCAAACCAAGGACACTAATTACTTCACTGCTGTGTCTGAGAGTCTGAGTAAAGAGCCGGCAGCTCTTTTCAGGCCTGCAGCCTCTACTGAAGTCCTGAAAAAGCCTGAGCAGCCCAAAGTGCCTGAGGCCCATCCTCTGGGAAATGGTGCTTTCAATATACCATCAGCCTTCCAGGGCACATCTGCAGGTGGACGGGGTCCCGGCCTAACTATTGGTGGACTTGGGATGACCTCTGGAGCCCAAAGTGCTATTAAGAACAACAATAATAATGGAACTTCTGAAGGGGGTTTAGTGCTACAGTCCAGTTTTAACTCCTCAGACATCCACCAGAACATTTTTCTGCAGGCCTCTAAAGAGTCTGCTAATCCATTTCTGGCCTATGGAGATAAAAACTGCCCAACACCTTTTGTTGGCCTCACTGGGAGTGAGCAACAAACTCTGGGTGTCTCTTTGGACAGTAAGCCTAATCTGTTCACTATGGCAGAGTCACCTAAAGGTATTCTGTCGTCTACCTTCCCAGCACCCTCTGCCACGGCTTCAGTCAGCTCTTCTACCACTCCAACACCAGCTCAGACTTTGCCGAGTGAGATGGCTGTGACAAAGAATGAACAGGAGGTTGTAGAAATGCCAACATCTATGTCAGACTCTCTGATGCTCGGAAGTAGCAGCTCTGGAGAAATGAAGGAAACAGCTCTGTCCTTTGACCAGAATCAGCAACAGAAGTTTAGCCTTGAAGATAGAAGTCAGTCGTCTAAGCGTGACTCTGATTCCAGCACCAACAGTGACCTGTCTGACCTTAGTGAGAACGAGGAGGGCCTGGAGAAAGATCAGATCCCCGCCGGGCTTCCTCATCCTGCCAAGGATGGATCCATCCAGCAGAAATCTAAGGTCCAGGTGGCTGCTAAGAGCCGTCCACGCAACAAATCTTTTAAAGGTGCATCTTATTAATCTTTACAAGTCTACATTTCTTAACACCAGAAGCTATATTAGGTATAGAATTAACGCAGTGTTGCATTTTCCAGTGGGCCAGTCTGTGCTGAAAGATCAGAGCAAGGTACGCCGTCTGAAGCAGTCTGGTGAGTCCTTCCTCCAGGATGGTTCCTGTATCAGTGTGGCTCCTCACTTGCACAAGTGCCGCGAGTGCCGCCTGGAGCGTTACCGCAAATACCGAAATACAGAAGACGACAGTGAGGATGAAGATGACCCAAATGTGGCCTGCCGTTTCTTCCACTTTAGAAGGTAAGACCAGCGTGGTTTGATGGCACATTGTGTCCTCAGTGTCTTGGGAGTAAACCAAATTATTCATTGTGGTTTTCCTGCCTTTTGACCAGGTTGGCTTTCACACGAAAAGGTATTCTGCGTGTAGAAGGCTTCCTCAGTCCTCAGCAGAGCGATGCTATGGCGATGGGTCTCTGGTTGCCTGCACCAGCAGTCCAAGAGGGCCTTGACCTCGATACATCCAAGTACATCCTGGCCAATGTGGGAGATCAGTTCTGTCAGTTAGTGATGTCTGAGAAGGAGGCCATGATGATGGTAGAACCCCACCGTGAGTATAAGTCATCTCATACACCTCACCGTCAGCCCGTTTTTCTCAGTAAAAATATTTAGGTTTGTCATCTGTTTTTTATTTTTATTTTATTTTTTTTACTTGTCTGTGATTTAGAATATTTTTCTATGGTCCTTTAGAGAAAGTGGCGTGGAAACGCGCTGTGCGAGGGGTTCGAGAAATGTGCGACGTATGTGAGACAACCTTGTTTAACATCCACTGGGTCTGCCGTAAGTGTGGCTTTGGAGTGTGTCTGGACTGCTATCGCCTCCGCAGGAACAGGCCGAGAGAAGGTAGCTCATTTCAGTTAGAGATTGGGGAACAAAAGTATATCAACTTCAGGTATTTTGTTCTGTATTCTGGTTTTGCCTAACTTTTTGCATACCTCTCTTTAGATGTAGATGAAACCCCAGAAGATGATGTTTTCTCTTGGTTAAAGTGTGCCAAAGGCCAGCCTCATGAGCCTCAAAACCTCATGCCAACACAAATTATTCCGGGAACAGGTAAAATAAATGATCTGCAAATAAGCGCTTGGTTACTTTGCTCTTTTACCACTGTGTACCCCCATGGCGCTTGACAAACTTTGTGGTCCGTGTACAGTGCCTCACAAAAGTATTAAACCCCTCAAACTTTCACATTTTTTTATGACATTTTAGTAGTTTTGTTTTGTACACTTTAAATGTATCGTATTGGGATTTTAGGAAATAGACCAACACTAAGTAGTGCACAGTTGAAGTGGAAGGGAAATAATACATTTAAAAAGTGTGGCGTGCATTTGGAGTCAAATTAAATCCAGTGCTGCCAATTGCCTTCAAGAGTCGACTAATTAGCAAATAGGTGTGCTAATTAGTTTTGTAATTTCATATCATGTGTAATTTAATTTCTATATAAAGACACTTGTTCTATGAAGGCCTTAGATGTTTGTAGGAAAACATCAGAGAACAAACGACATTATCTCGTGGAGCATTGATCAGCCCATCATCCCAACTTGGAAGGAGTATGGTACAACCGCAAACTTAGCAAGACCTAGCTGTCCACCTAAATTGACAGGCTTGTCAAGGAGAACATTATTAAGAGAAGCAGCCAAAAGGTCCAGGGCACCTCTGGAGGAGCTGCAGAAATCTGTAGCTCAAGTGGTAGAATTTGTTAGTTGTTCTAGAAATGTGGGGTTTATGGAAAAGTGGCAAGAAGAAAGCCATTGTTGAAGCACAATCAGACCAAACAGTGATACATGAGAGGAAAACTGATCTTTCTGGCCTGAAAGCAGAATGCTATGCCTGGCAGAAAATTAATACTGCACCCTGAAATACTACCCCTGAACACACCATGCCTGCAGTGAAACATGGTGGCAGAATCTTACTTTGGGAATGTGGTGAGTGGGCACAGGAAAGCTACCCAGAAGATAGACGGAGCTTATTAAAAGGTAGTCCTGGAAATAATGAATATGACTCAGGTGTGTTGGACCAGGTTCATTTCTAAAAGTTGCAGGACAACGGCCCTCGAGGGCAGTGCAGAGCTGGTACAGACATAGGCCAAAAGACGTGCAGTTAAAGACCCTTCTTCACAGTACTGACTCGGGGCTGTAGGCTACAGATGCAGGCTGTGCTTAACCGAATTTTATTCATACAAAAACTTAGAGAACCATGCATCATTTTGTGCCATCATCTGTCACTTTGTGTTGGCCTGTCACACACACATAAATTCCCAATAAAATACATTGAAGTTTGTGGCTGTAACATGACAAAAAACGTCATGACATGAAATTCTCTCGTATTTAAGTAGTTTGAAAAATTATTGGTATTTACTCATAGAAAACGCCCAAATGGAGCCTAATTACATTTTTTTTTTCTGAAGATTTTATAAAAACTTTTCCATTATAATTCTTATCCCTGTTTGGGCCAGTTCATTTTTTTTTTAATCCGAGCAATTATGACCACTGATCAAACCAAAACAAACACTTGCATCCTCCTGATGGTATATATTATTTATTGGAGTAACATAAACCCATTTCTGCCCAGTAGCGTTGAGAATTTTATAATATATTACTTTCTCAGCGGTTATAAAACATCCCAAAGCAGTGTGCAAAGAACACATGTTGTGCAAAACTGAGATGGAAAAACAGACTGCTAATGTATAAAGTGGTGTTCAAACGGAGTGATTAATTAGGATCCCTACACATCATAAACATAATGAGTGAATATGCTTTTCTGCTTTCTGCTTCAGCTCTTTATAATATAGGTGACATGGTGCATGCAGCAAGGGGCAAGTGGGGTATTAAAGCCAACTGTCCCTGTGCCAGTCGGCATACAAAGTCACTAGTGCGCCCTACCGCTCCCAATGGAATTTCACAGGTATACTGTGTTGCTCTTTTCCCACCCTTTTTCTTTTTTTTTGCTGCATTTTTGAAATATTTTAACTTGAATGCTTTATTTTTTGTGCTTATTTCAGCAGTCTACATCCAGCAGTGGAGGTGGCCTTACAGTTTTATCTGGTGCTGGCACTACTCCAAAACCCGAGCCAGAAACGTCAGTAATCAAAACGGAGACCATGCACACAGCAACACCTTCAGACAGCGGGGGTGGGGGAAGTGTGGGTAGTACCAGTAACTCTGTTATTAGTACCTCCACTCCCTGTAATGTCACACAGTCCTCTGCCAAGGACTCCCGTCCACCGGGAGAGGGCAACAGTTCTGCTCTGCACTGGCTGGCAGACCTGGCCACACAAAAAGCCAAGGATGACACCAAGGGTACGTAGAACAAGGAGTCAGGAGTTTCTCTGAGTATAAAGAAATCCTTGACCAGTTTCAGTTTTAACCACCGTCTTCTTCCAGAATCTGGCTCGCTTCGCGCCATGATGAGTAGAGAAAGCCGGCCCCCGTTTGGCCTGGACTCGCTCAGTGTCCTTTCAAAGCCGCCTGCTTCCAGTCCGAAGCTCTTTAACAGCTTGTTACTCGGACCCAGCATGACCCAGTCCAAACCGGAGGGGTCAAGCCTCAGGGACCTGCTCAACTCTGGACCGGGAAAACTGTCTCAGGGGCCTGGAGAGAGCAGTGTACCTTTCCCGTCTGTTTTTACCTCATCAAGTGTACGTCAGTGTTTACTGATATTCCTTGTAGTTTTCTTATGCAGATCTAATAACACCTATAAGATTAGAAATTATATCAGTGCCACCTACTGGTGAAAAATTATGTTTCAAATGTCTTGCCTTCATACAGGATACAGGATTTTAACCCTTATTTATTATTGCATGATTCAGAGCGACAAGATGAAGAGCAGCCTACCGAACTTCCTTGATCACATCATCGCCTCTGTTGTGGAGACCAAGAAAGCAGAGGGCCGACGATCTGCGGCCTCCGAAGGCAGCGAACTCGGAGTGCTGGGGGCTCGTAAAGATGGTGTAATTGGTCTTAGTGTTTTGGAACCACATACCTCACACTCTTGGCTCTGTGATGGGCGACTCCTTTGCCTGCAGGATCCCAGCAACAGCAACAACTGGAAGATCTTCAGAGAGTGCTGGAAGCAGGGACAAGTAAGAATCACAAAGTGTAACCTTAAACTTCAAAATTAGCTGGCTGAAAGGTTATCTTGATTTGTTTGTTTTGGTTTGTTTTCAGCCCGTGTTGGTTTCAGGGATAGATAAACGCCTAAAATCTGAACTGTGGCGGCCTGAGGCCTTCAGTGAGGAGTTTGGAAACCAGGATGTAGACCTGGTCAACTGTAGAAACTGTTCCATCATTTCTGATGTAAAGGTGCGCGACTTCTGGGACGGTTTTGAGACGATCTCCAGTGAGTGCAAAATTCCAGGTTATTTTCCCCTTTAAATCAGTTTAAAATTACCTGTAGACCAACTGAACAAAGTGCATGGTTCTCGCTGATATCACAAAAATATCTCCAATGTATTGTCTGTGAGCGCAGAACGACTTCAAGATAACGATGGCAAGCCCATGGTGTTGAAATTAAAGGACTGGCCTCCAGGTGAAGACTTCAGGGACATGATGCCCACAAGGTGAAAAAACTGTGTTGCTTTTTGTGTCCAGGAATTCTGGATGTATAAAATGATTGAAATTCTAGCTTTTGCATGTTAGCATTTAAAAAATTCACCATTAGTTATATTTTTTTTATCTATATTCTTTTGGTAGATGTTTTATAATTTTGTTAATTTATTGCCAGTTATTTATAAGCCCAGTTCTCAACCATTGGAGTCCAGTTGGTGGATCACCCCATGGGTCAATGGGTAGAGCAAGTGCAACACGTAGCGTCCATCTTCATCACA